>NC_041386.1:126271548-126391294 GCF_002162155.2 Triticum dicoccoides | reverse complement strand
GGGGGGGAGGGGGCGGCGGCCAAGGGGGAGGGGGCTTGCCCCCCAAGCAAGGGGGGTGCCCCCCTTTAGGGTTCCCCCCAAACCCTAGGCGCATGGGCCCTAGGGGGGATGGCGCCCAACCCACTAGGGGCTGGTTCCCTTCCACCTACAGCCCATAAGGCCCTCCGGGGCAGGTGGACCCTCCCGGTGGACCCCCGGAACCCCTCCGGTGGTCCCAGTACAATACCGGTATACCCCCGAATATTTCTGGTGACCGTATGATGACTTCCCATATATAAATCTTCACCTCCGGACTATTCCGGAACTCCTCGTGACGTCCGGGATCTCATCTGGGACTCGAACAACATTCGGTAATCACATACAAATCTTCCTAATAACCCTAGCGTCATCGAACCTTAAGTGTGTAGACCCTATGGGTTCGGGAACCATGCAGACATGACCGAGACAACTCTCCGGCCAATAACCAACAGCGGGATCTAGATACCCATGTTGGCTCCCACATGTTCCACAATGATCTCATCGGATGAACCACGATGTCGAGGATTCAAGCAATCCCATATACAATTCCCTTTGTCAATCGGTACGTTACTTGCCTGAGATTCGATCGTCGGTATCCCAATACCTCGTTCAATCTCGTTACCGGCAAGTCACTTTACTCGTTGTGTAACACATCATCCCGCGACCAACCCTTAGTAACATTGAGCTCATTATGATGATGTCTTACCGAGTGGGCCCAGAGATACCTCTCCGTCATACGGAGTGACAAATCCCAGTCTCGATTCGTGCCAACCCAACAGACACTTTCAGAGATACCCGTAGTGCACCTTTATAGTCACCCAGTTACGTTGTGATGTTTGGCACAACCAAAGTATTCCTACAGTGTCCGGGAGTTGCACAATCTCATGGTCTAAGGAAAAGATACTTGACATTAGAAGAGCTTTAGCAGACGAACTACACGATCTTGCGCTATGCTTAGGATTAGGTCTTGTCCATCACATCATTCTCCTAATGATGTGATCCCGTTATCAATGACATCCAATGTCCATGGTCAGGAAACCGTAACCATCTACTGATCAACAGGCTAGTCAACTAGAGGCTCACTAGGGACATGTTGTGGTCTATGTATTCACACATGTATTACGATTTCCGGATAATACAATTATAGCATGAACAACAACCAATTATCATGAACAAGGAAATATAATAATAACCATTTTATTATTGCCTCTAGGGCATATTTCCAACAAAACCCATGTATGAGAACAAAGTATGGACTTTGGTTGACTTGCCCGATGATCGGCAGGCCATAGAGAATAAATGGATCTTCAAGCAGAAGACTGACGCTGACGGTAATGTTACTGTCTACAAAGCTCGACTTGTTGCGAAAGTTTTTTGACAAGTTCAAGGAGTTGACTACGATGAGACCTTCTCACCCTTAGCGATGGTTAAGTCCGTCCAAATCATGTTAGCAATTGCCGCATTTTATGATTATGAAATTTGGCAAATGGATGTCAAAACTACATTCCTTAATGGATACCTTAAAGAAGAGTTGTATATGATGCAACCAGAAGGTTTTGTCAATCCAGAAGGTGCTAACAAAGTGTGCAAGCTCCAACGATCCATTTATGGACTGGTGCAAGCCTCTCGGAGTTGGAATATACGCTTTGATAGTGTGATCAAAGCATATGGTTTTATACAGACTTTTTTAGAAGTCTGTATTTACAAGAAAGTGAGTGGGAGCTTCGTAGCATATCTAATATTATATGTAGATGACATATTGTTGATCGGAAATGATACTAGATTTTTGAATAGCATAAAAGGATACTTGAATACGAATTTTTCAATGAATGACCTCGGTGAAGCTGCTTATATATTGGGCATCAAGATCTATAGAGATAGATCAAGATGCTTGATTGGACTTTCACAAAGCACATACCTTGATAAAGTTTTGAAGAAGTTCAAAATGGATGAGGCAAAGAAAGGGTTCTTCCTGTATTACAAGGTGTGAAGTTGAGTCAGACTCAATGCCCGACCACTGCAGAAGATAGAGAGAAAATGAAAGGCGTTCCCTATGCTTCAACCATAGGCTCTTTCATGTATGCAATGCTGTGTACCAGACCTGATGTGTGCCTTGCTATAAGTTTAGCAGGGAGGTACCATAGTAATCTAGGAGTGGATCACTAGACAGCGGTCAAGAACATCCTGAAATACCTGAAAAGGACTAAGGATATGTTTCTCGTATATGGAGGTGAAAAATAGCTCGTCGTAAACGGTTATGTCGATGAAAGCTTTGACATTGATCCGGATGACTCTAAGTCACAAACCGGATACGTGTTTTTATTAAATGGTGGAGCTATCAGTTGGTGCAGTTCCAAGTAGAGCGTCCTGGCGGGATCTACGTGTGAAGTGGAATACGTAGTTGCTTCAGAAGCAGCAAATGAAGGAGTCTGGATGAAGGCGTTCATATCTGATCTAGGTGTCATACCTAGTGCATCGGGTCCAACTAAAATCTTTTGTGACAATACTGGTGCAATTGCCTTGGCAAAGGAATCCAGATTTCACAAGAGAACCAAGCACATCAAGAGACGCTTCAATTCCATCCGCGATCAAGTCAAGGAGGGAGACATAGAGATTTGCAAGATACATATGGATCTGAATGTTGTAGACCCGTTGACTAAGCCTCTCTCACGAGAAAAACATGATCAACACCAAGACTCCATGGGTGTTAGAATCATTACAATGTAATCAAGATTATTGACTCTAGTGCAAGTGGGAGACTGAAGGAAATATGCCCTAGAGGCAATAATAAAGTTGTTATTTATATTTCCTTATATCATGATGAATGTTTATTATTCATGCTAGAATTGTATTAACCGGAAACATAGTACATGTGTGAATACATAGACAAACAGTGTGTCACTAGTTTGCCTCTAGTTGACTAGCTCGTTGAATCAATGATGGTTATTTTTCCTAACCATAGACATGAGTTCTCATTTGATTAACGGGATCACATCATTAGAGAATGATGTGATTGACTTGACCCATCCGTTAGCTTAGCACGATGATCGTTTAGTTTGTTGCTATTGCTTTCTCCATAACTATGCATGTTCCTATGACTATGAGATCATGCAACTCCCGAATACCGGAGGAGCACTTTGTGTGCTACCAAACATCACAACATAACTGGGTGATTATAAAGGTGCTCTACAGGTGTCTCCGATGGTGTTTGTTGAGTTGGCATGGATCAAGATTAGGATTTGTCACTCTGATTGTCGGAGAGGTATCTCTGGGCCCTCTCGGTAATGTACATCACTATAAGCCTTGCAAGCAATGTAGCTAATGAGTTAGTTACGGGATGTAGCATTACGGAATGAGTAAAGAGACTTGCCGGTAACGAGAATTAACTAGATATTGAGATACCGACGATCGAATCTCGGGCAAATAACATACCGATGAGAAAGGGAACAATGTATATCGTTATGCGGTTTGACTGATAAAGATCTTCGTAGAATATGTAGAAACCAATATGAGCATCCAGGTTCCGCTATTGGTTATTGATCGGAGACATGTCTCGGTCATGTCTACATAGTTCTCGAACCCGTAGGGTCCGCACGCCTAATGTTCGGTGACGATTGGTATTACGAGTTTATGTGTTTTGATGCACCAAAGGTAGTTCAGAGTCCCGGATTTGATCACGGACATGACGAGGAGTCTCTAAATGGTTGAGACGTAAAGATTGATATATTGGAAGCCTATGTTTGGACATCAGAATGGTTCCGGGTGAAATCCTGAGTATACCGGAGTACCGGGAGGTTACCGTGTGGGGACCCTGACTCATAAGTCGTGATCACCGAATGCACATGTACAGTGATCCCAGAGATCAATGCTCACTAAACACACAGAAGCTGAATAACAAGAGTCTTACATCCATACATACCGTATTACATAAGTAGGACCATTATGGTCGAGTCTTGATTATAACATCGCAGCGGAAATCTTCGTCGATAACTTGGACCCATGCCATCTGCCTTAACCCTACAGGCATTCTGACTGGGAAGCGTCCTAGCTCACATGTTCGTCGCTGAAGTATTCTTCATTATGTCTTGTTCTTTCATGCCTAGCCAATAAAATAACCAGTGGCAAGCCAATGAGTACTTTGAATGTACTCGCAAGCAACCCAAGGGTGATAACAGAATAATTATGCAAGGCACTACTGCTCATTTGGCATTTTGGCGGAAAGCTAGTTTTTCTCATGCAAGTATGATCAACATTTATCAAGGATATGAATGCGTCTGCAACAAGTATTAGGAGGTTACAGACATCAACGTCGAGAGAGAGTTATGAACAACTCATGCTCAAGCTCATCGTTACTTCCTCACGAATCACGTCAATATTTTTACCAGACCGTGTTGTTTGTCAGAAACATATGGACATAGTCTAAGCAACACCACCCAACTGTCCTTGACCGTGGACACGGCTATTCGAATAGTTTTACACTCTGCAGAGGTTGCACACTTTACCCACAAGATCCGGGGAACTTCCGTGTCATCCACGACCTGCGGTACTTCAAGTACCCGGGGTAAGCACCCGATCACTATCTTTCCCTAGACGACACTAACATGGAGTCCACTCGATTGGTAGTAACCCCCGTGCCCAACCTTTCACAACTTAAAATTGTGGAGCCTTGCTCCCATATTCATCACATACCACTAGCACGGGGTACCAACGGTGTGTCCGGTGCCCCATAAAAATGTTCTTGGCTGCCCTACCTGGCACGACCCCGTCCCGAGAGAGAGCACCAACTCTCCCCCGTCACTAGTAATGCGGGCTCCAAGCTAGTATCGGCCTAGGTAATCAATAATGCCTTTCCCATACAAGGGTAGAGTGGTTGCACATGTAAGGTTGGGACAGTCGACAAATCTTAAATCTAATCTGTCTCTGTAAACAACACTTTTATCGAGCCTCGGTACACTACCTCTCCACCAAGTAGTGACCTAGTTCATCATCATCTCCCAGGGGCATTAGTGGCACCCACTGGGCTGTTTGCAAGTATGTCAAACCACACTTGTTTCTTTCCATGCATAACCCTGACCCACTTTGCATAGCCATTTACTATAGCATATTTCTACAACCCACCAACACAACTCTAAGCAAGGGTAGAGTCATGAAAAATGCAAGTATCAATGGAGTATGCAACGGAGGCAAGCCTAGCAAGGTTGCCATTCAAGGTATATCATGCACTCAGTGAAGCAACGAAAATGCTGTTATGATGAAAAAATGGTTCATCATGGTCAAAGGGCTGCTTGCCTGGTTCATCAGAGTCTTGAGATCTTCTGGTCCTTCTCCAAGTACTCCGTCTACTTCGTCAACTAACGTCGAAACAATCATAATAAGCAACACAACAAGGCAGGAAATGAAAGTGGTCTAAAAATATTGATTTGACTTTTCTAGGACATCTCTGGTTATATGAAAATTAACCAGAGTGGTTTCATTGGAATTGGGTTAGTGAATATTTCTGAACATTTTGATATGATGGGATCAAGGGGTTTATGGATTTGCAAGAAGTGTAGAGAAACATATTTTTGAAAAATGAGCAAAGGCACCCATTTAACAAAACATGATTTTAGAAGCATCTAGGAGTTGGTTTCACTGGATTTGGAGTTCAAATGATTTTCCTATGAATTTACAAAGTTGACAAATATGAAGAAATGTCTCACTATTTTGTGTGGTACAGAAAGTATTAATAAAAATGTTCATAAACTAAGTTATGAACTTAGAAGCATCTAGGAGTTTGAATCATGGAATTTGGATCAATTTAGGCTCTTTGTGATTTTCTAAAGTTCAGTATAGAAATAAGAAAATAGGATTTATTTAATATGTGTGAAGGGAAATGTGCTAGAAAAATGTGCAAAAAGCACCATGTGATAGGGCATGATTTTAGGAACTACTAGAAATTTGAATCATCCAATTTGGAGTTAATTTTAACTATGTATGGATTTTACAAATTGTTCAGAAAAGAAAAGGGAAAAGGGCTCTGTGCCTGCTGGGCCAGAACAGCCACACGGTAGCGGCCCAGCCAGCAATGCGGCCCAGCCGAGCCGGCGCGCGCGTGCGCCAGGTTTGAACCTGACGGGCGGGGCCCAGCTGCTAGTGGGAGAGAGAGGGGGCGAGAGAGGTGAGGATGACAGGCGGGGCCCGCCTGTCATCTCTGACCTCGCGACCAGAGGGTCGGTGTGCTCACCGGCGACGTTTCCGGGCATGGTAGGGTGAGCTGATGGCACCGTTGGACTCCTCGTCGTGTCACCGTTCGGGTGGTGCCGGAGTTGGTCTCCGGGGTGGCCTGGTTCGCCGGCGACGAGGAGGCACGGCGGAGGAGCTTCGGGAGGTGGACAGACTGCTCCGTTCGGCTTGCAATCGATGCAGAAGAGGGAGGGGAAATGATGAGTGGGCTCCTGCGGCTCCAGATCGAGCGAGAGTGGGGACGGAGAGGGCCCGTACCCCTGGATTGACGGCGACCCGAGGCGGCGGAGCTCCGATCGATCCCGAGCACAGAAGCCCCTTGAGGACGTTTCGGTGGTGCGAGCGTGTTCTTGGGGGTGTGAGGAGGAGGAGAATGCCACCGGAGCGGCCCGGGGCGGGCTTATATAGCTGCGCGATGGTCCACCTGAAGGAAATATGCCCTAGAGGCAATAATAAAGTTATTATTTATTTCCATATATCATGATAAATGTTTATTATTCATGCTAGAATTGTATTAACCGGAAACTTAATACTTGTGTGAATACATAGACAACCAAAGTGTCACTAGTATGCCTCTACTTGACTAGCTCGTTAATCGAAGATGGTTATGTTTCCTAACCATAAACAAAAGAGTTGTTATTTGATTAACGGGATCACATCATTAGTTGAATGATCTGATTGACATGACCCATTCCATTAGCTTAGCACCCGATCGTTTAGTATGTTGCTTTTGCTTTCTTCATGACTTATACATGTTCCTATGACTATGAGATTATGCAACTCCCGTTTGCCGGAGGAACACTTTGTGTGCTAACAAACGTCACAACGTAACTGGGTGATTATAAAGGAGCTCTACAGGTGTCTCCAAAGGTACATGTTGGGTTGGCGTATTTCGAGATTAGGATTTGTCACTCCGATTGTCGGAGAGGTATCTCTGGGCCCTCTCGGTAATGCACATCACTTAAGCCTTGCAAGCATTGCAACTAATGAGTTAGTTGCGGGATGATGTATTACAGAACGAGTAAAGAGACTTGCCGATAACGAGATTGAACTAGGTATTGGAATACCGATGATCGAATCTCGGGCAAGTAACATACCAATGACAAAGGGAACAACGTATGTTGTTATGCGGTCTGACCGATAAAGATCTTCGTAGAATATGTAGGAGCCAATATGGGCATCCAGGTCCCGCTATTGGTTATTGACCGGAGACGTGTCACGGTCATGTCTACATTGTTCTCGAACCCGTAGGGGCCGCACGCTTAAGGTTTCGATGACAGTTATATTATGAGTTTATGAGGTTTGATGTACCGAAGGAGTTCGGAGTCCCAGATGAGATCGGGGACATGACGAGGAGTCTCGAAATGGTCGAGACGTAAAGATTGATATATTGGACGACTATATTCGGACATCGGAAAGGTTCCGAGTGATTCGGGTATTTTTTGGAGTACCAGGTAGTTACGGGAGAAGCAATGTGCCTTGATGGGATTTAGTGGGAAGAGGAGAAAGGGCCAAGGGGCTGCTGCGCCCCCCTCCCCTCTAGTCCGAATTGGACTAGGGAAAAGGGGGCCGGCCACCTCTCCTTCTCCTCCACTTCCTTCTCCCTTCCTCCCCTCTTGGTGAACTCCTACTAGGACTTGGAGTCCTAGTAGGACTCCACATCCTGGCCGCACCTAGCCTTGGCCGGCCTCCTCCTCCTCCATCCTTTATATACTGAGGCAAGGGGCACCCCATGAACACAAGTTGATCCACGTGATCTTACTCTTAGCCGTGTGCGGCGCCCCCAGCCACCATAGTCCTCGATAATATTGTAGCAATGCTTAGGCGAAGCCCTGCGGCAGTAGTACATCAAGATCGTCACCACGTCGTCGTGCTGACGGAACTCTTCCCCGACACTTTGCTGGATCGGAGTCCAGGGATCGTCATCGTGCTGAACGTGTGCTAAAACTCGGAGGTGCCGTAGTTTCGGTGCTTGATCGGTCGGGCCGTGAAGACGTACGACTACATCAACCAAACGCTTCCGTTGTCGATCTACAAGGGTACGTAGATCACACTCTCCCCTCGTTGCTATGCATCACCATGATCTTGCATGTGCGTAGGAATTTTTTTGAAATTACTACGTTCCCCAACAGTGGCATCAGAGCCTAGGTTTTATATGTTGATGTTATATGCACGAGTAGAACACAAGTGAGTTGTGGGCGATATAAGTCATACTGCTTACCAGCATGTCATACTTTGGTTCGGCGGTATTGTTGGACGAAGCGGCCCGGACCGACATTACGCGTACGCTTACGCGAGACCGGTTCTCCCGACGTGCTTTGCACATAGGTGGCTTGCGGGTGACAGTTTCTCCAACTTTAGTTGAATCGAGTGTGGCTACGCCCGGTCCTTGCGAAGGTTAAAACAGCACCAACTTGACAAACTATCGTTGTGGTTTTGATGCGTAGGTAAGATTGGTTCTTGCTTAAGCCCGTAGCAGCCACGTAAAACTTGCAACAACAAAGTAGAGGACGTCTAACTTGTTTTTGCAGGGCATGTTGTGATGTGATATGGTCAAGACATGATGCTAAATTTTATTGTATGAGATGATCATGTTTTGTAACCGAGTTATCGGCAACTGGTAGGAGCCATATGGTTGTCGCTTTATTGTATGCAATGCAATCGCGGTGTAATGCTTTACTTTATCACTAAACGGTAGCGATAGTCGTGGAAGCACAAGCTTGGCGAGACGACAACGATGCTACGATGGAGATCAAGGTGTCGCGCCGGTGACGATGATGATCACGACGGTGTTTCGGAGACGGAGATCACAAGCACAACATGATGATGGCCATATCATATCACTTATATTGATTGCATGTGATGTTTATCTTTATGCATCTTATCTTGCTTTGATTGACGGTAGCATTATAAGATGATCTCTCACTAATTATCAAGTAGTGTTCTCCCTGAGTATGCACCTTTGCGAAAGTTCTTCGTGCTGAGACACCACATGATGATCGGGTGTGATAGGCTCTACGTTCAAATACAACGGGTGCAAAACAGTTGCACACGCGGAATACTCAGGTTATACTTGACGAGCCAAGCATATACAGATATGGCCTCGGAACACGGAGACCGAAAGGTCGAGCGTGAATCATATAGTAGATATGATCAACATAGTGATGTTCACCAATGAAACTACTCCATCTCACGTGATGAGCGGACATGGTTTAGTTGATTTGGATCACGTAATCACTTAGAGGATTAGAGGGATGTCTATCTAAGTGGGAGTTCTTAAGTAATATGATTAATTGAACTTAAATTTATCATGAACTTAGTCCTGGTAGTATTTTGCAAATTATGTTGTAGATCAATAGCTCACGTTGTTGTTTCCCTGTGTTTATTTTGATATGTTCCTAGAGAAAATTGTGTTGAAAGATGTTAGTAGCAATGATGCGGATTGGATCCGTGATCTGAGGTTTATCCTCATTGCTGCACAGAAGAATTATGTCCTTGATGCACCGCTAGGTGACTGACCTATTGCAGGAGCAAATGCAGACGTTATGAATGTTTGGCTAGCTCAATATGATGACTACTTGATAGTTTAGTGCACCATGCTTAATGGCTTAGAATCGGGACTTCAAAGACGTTTTGAACGTCATGGAGCATATGAGATGTTCCAGGAGTTGAAGTTAATATTTCAAGCAAATACCCGAGTTGAGAGATATGAAGTCTCCAACAAGTTCTATAGCCAAAAGATGGAGGAGAATCGCTCAAGTAATGAGCATGTGATCAGATTATCTGAGCACTACAATCGCTTGAATCAAGTGGGAGTTAATCTTCTAGATAAGATAGTGATTGACGGAATTCTCTAGTCACCATCACCAAGTTAGTAGAACTTCGTGATGAACTATGATATGCAAGGGATAACGGAAATGATTCCCAAGCTCTTCATAATGTGGAAATTGATGAAGGTAGAAATCGAGAAAAACATCAAGTGTTGATGGTAGACAAGACCACTAGTTTCAAGAAAAGGGCAGAGGGAAGAAGGGGAACTTCAAAAAGAACAGCAAGCAAGTTGCTGCTCAAGTGAAGAAGCCCAAGTCTGGTCCTAAGCCTGAGACTAAGTGTTTCTACTACAAAAGGGACTGGTCACTGGAAGCGGAACTACCCCAAGTGATTGGCAGATAAGAAGGATGGCAAAGTAAACATAAGTATATTTGATATACATGTTATTGATGTGTACTTTACTAGTGTTTATAGCAACCCCTCAGTATTTGATACTAGTTCAGTTGCTAAGATTAGTAACTCGAAACAGGAGTTGCAGAATAAACAGAGACTAGTTAAGGGTAAAGTGACGATGTGTGTTGGAAGTGGTTCCAATATTGATATGATCATCATCACACACTCCCTATACTTTCGGGATTAGTGTTGAACCTGAATAAGTGTTATTTGGTGTTTGCGTTAAAGCATGAATATGATTTGATCATGTTTATTGTAATACGGTTATTCATTTAAGTAAAAGAATAAATTGTTGTTCTGTTTACATGAATAAAACCTTACATGGTTACACACCCAATGAAAATAGTTCATTGGATCTCGATCGTAGTGATATACATAATCATAATATTGAAACCAAAAGATGCAAAGTTAATAATGATAGTGCAACTTATTTGTGGCACTGCCGTTTAGGTCATATTGGTGTAAAGCGCATGAAGAAACTCCATGCTGATGGGATTTTGGAATCACTTGATTATGAATCACTTGATGCTTGCGAACCATGCCTCATGGGCAAGATGACTAAGACTCCGTTCTCTGGAGTGAGCAACTGACTTACTAGAAATAATACATACTGATGTATGCGGTCCGATGAAGTTAAGGCTCACGGCAAGTATCATTATTTTCTGAACTTCACAGATAATTTGAGCAGATATGGGTATATCTACTTGATGAAACATAAGTCTGAAACATTTGAAAAGTTCAAAGAATTTCAGAGTGAAGTGGAAAATCATCGTGACAAGAAAATAAAGTTTCTACGATCTGATCGCGGAGACAAATATTTGAGTTACGAGTTTGGTCTTCAATTAAAACAATGTGGAATAGTTTCACAAACTCATGCCACATGGAACACCACAGCATAATGGTGTGTCCGAACGTCATAACCGTACTTTATTGGATATAGTGCAATCTATGATGTCTCTTACCGATCTACCACTATCATTTTGGGGTTATGCATTAGAGACAGCTGCATTCACGTTAAATAGGGCACCATCTAAATCCGTTGAGATGACACCATATGAACTATGGTTTGGCAAGAAACCTAAGCTGTCGTTTCTTAAAGTTTGGGACTGCGATGCTTATGTGAAAAAAGTTTCAACATGATAAGCTCGAACCCAAATCGGAGAAGTAAATCTTCATAGGATATCCAAAGGAAACTATTGGATACACCTTCTATCACAGATCCGAAGGCAAGACTTTTGTTGCTGAATTCGGAGTTTTTCTAGAGAAGGAGTTTCTCTCGAAAGAAGTGAGTGGGAGGAAAGTAGAACTTGATGAGGTAACTGTACCTGCCCCCTTATTGAAAAGTAGTTCATCACAGAAATCTGTTCCTATGACTACTACACCAATTAGTGAGGAAGCTAATGATGATGATCATGTAACTTCAGATCAAGTTACTACCAAATCTCGTAGGTAAACCAGAGTGAGATCCGCACCAGAGTGGTACGGTAATCCTGTTCTGGAAGTCATGTTACTAGACCATGACGAACTTGCGAACTATGAGGAAGCGATGATGAGCCCAGATTCCGCGAAATGGTTTGTGGCCATGAAATCTGAGATATGATCCATGTATGAGAACAAAGTATGGACTTTGATGGATTTGCCCGATGATCGGCAAGCCATAGAAAATAAATGGATCTTCAAGAGGAAGACGGACGCTGATAGTAGTGTTACTATCTACAAAGCTAGAATTGTCGCAAAAGGTTTTCGACAAGTTCAAGGTGTTGACTACGATGAGATTTTCTCACTCATATCTATGCTTAAGTCTGTCCGAATCATGTTAGCAATTGCCACATTTTATGAAATCTGACAAATGGATAAACAAAACTACATTCCTTAATGGATTTACTAAATAAGAGTTGTATACGATGCAACTAGAAGGTTTTGTCGATCCTAAAGGTGTTAACTAAATAAGCAAGCTCCAGCGATCCATCTATGGACTGGTGCAAGAATCTCGGAGTTGGAATATATGCTTTGATAAGTTGATCAAAGCATATAGTTTTAAACAGACTTGCGGTGAAGCCTATATTTACAAGAAAGTGAGTGGGAGCACTACATCATTTCTGATAAGTATATGTGTATGACATATTGTTGATCGGAAATAATGTAGAATTATTCTGCAAAGCATAAAGGAGTGTTTGAAAGGAATTTTTCAAAGAAAGACCTCGGTAAAGATGCTTACATATTGAGCATCAAGATCTATAGAGATAGATCAAGACGCTTGATAAGTTTTTTCAATGAGTACATACCTTGACAAGATTTTGAAGTAGTTCAAAATGGAACAGTCAAAGAAAGAGTTCTTGCCTGTGTTGCAAGGTGTGAAATTGAGTAAGACTCAAAGCCCGACCACGGCAGAAGATAGAAATAGAATGAAAGTCATTCCTATGCCTCGGCCATAGGTTCTATAAAGTATGCCATGCTGTGTACCAGATCTATTGTATACCCTACACTGTGTTAAGCAAGGGAGTACAATAGTGATCTAAGAGTAGATCACTGGACAGCGGTCAAAATTATCCTTAGTGGAATAAGGAAATATTTCTCAATTATGGAGGTGACAAAAAGGTCCGTCGTAAAAGTTACGCCGATGCAAGTTTTGACACAGATCTGGATGACTCTAAGTCTCGATCTAGATACATATTGAAAGTGGGAGCAATAAGCTAGAGTAGCTCCGTGCAGAGCATTGTTGACATAGAAATTCGCAAAATACTTACGGATCTGAATGTGACAGACCCATTGACTAAAATTATCTCACAAGCAAAACATGATCACACCTTAGTACTCTTTGGGTGTTAATCACATAGTGATGTGAACTAGATTACTGACTCTAGTAAACCCTTTGGGTGTTGATCACATATCGATGTGAACTATGGGTGTTAATCACATGGTGATGTGAACTATTGCTGTTAAATCACATGGCGATGTGAACTAGATTATTGACTCTAGTGCAAGTGGGAGACTGAAGGAAATATGCCCTAGAGGCAATAATAAAGTTATTATTTATTTCCTTATATCATGATAAATGTTTATTATTCATGCTAGAATTGTATTAACCAGAAACATAATACTTGTGTGAATACATAGACAAACAAAGTGTCACTAGTATGCCTCTACTTGACTAGCTCGTTAATCGAAGATGGTTATGTTTCCTAACCATAAACAAAAGAGTTGTTATTTGATTAACAGGATCACATCATTAGTTGAATGATCTGATTGACATGACCCATTCCATTAGCTTAGCACCCGATCGTTTAGTATGTTGCTATTGCTTTCTTCATGACTTATACATGTTCCTATGACTATGAGATTATGCAACTCCCGTTTGCCAGAGGAACACATTGTGTGCTACCAAACGTCACAACGTAACTGGGTGATTATAAAGGAGCTCTACAGGTGTCTCCAAAGGTGCATGTTGGGTTGGCGTATTTCGAGATTAGGATTTGTCACTCCGATTGTCGGAGAGGTATCTCTGGGCCCTCTCGGTAATGCACATCACTTAAGCCTTGCAAGCATTGCAACTAATGAGTTAGTTGTGGGATGATGTATTATAGAACGAGTAAAGAGACTTGCCGATAACGAGATTGAACTAGGTATTGGAATACCGACGATCGAATCTCGGGCAAGTAACATACCGATGACAAAGGAAACAACATATGTTGTTATGCGGTCTGACCGATAAAGATCTTCATAGAATATGTAGGAGCCAATATGGGCATCCAGGTCCTGCTATTGGTTATTGACCGGAGACGTGTCTCGGTCATGTCTACATTGTTCTCGAACCCGTAGGGTCCGCACGCTTAAGATTTCGATGACAGTTATATTACGAGTTTATGAGTTTTGATGTACCGAAGGAGTTCGGAGTCCCGGATGAGATTGGGGACATGACGAGGAGTCTCGAAATGGTCGAGACGTAAAGATTGATATATTGGACGACTATATTCGGACATCGGAAAGGTTCCGAGTGATTCGGGTATTTTTCGGAGTACCGGGTAGTTACGGGAGAAGCAATGGGCCTTGATGGGATTTAGTGGGAAGAGGAGAAAGGGCCAAGGGGCTGCTGCGCCCCCTCCCCTCTAGTCCGAATTGGACTAGGGAAAAGGGGGCCGGCCACCTCTCCTTCTCCTCCACTTCCTTCTCCCTTCCTCCCCTCTTGGTGGACTCCTACTAGGACTTGGAGTCCTAGTAGGACTCCACATCCTGGCCGCACCTAGCCTTGGCCGGCCTCCTCCTCCTCCATCCTTTATATACTGAGGCAAGGGGCACCCCATGAACATAAGTTGGTCCACGTGATCTTACTCTTAGCCGTGTGCGGCGCCCCCAGCCACCATAGTCCTCGATAATATTGTAGCAGTGCTTAGGCGAAGCCCTGCGGCAGTAGTACATCAAGATCGTCACCACGTCGTCGTGCTGACGGAACTCTTCCCCGACACTTTGCTGGGTCGGAGTCCGGAGATCATCATCGAGCTGAACGTGTGCTAAAACTCGGAGGTGCCGTTGTTTCGGTGCTTGATCGGTCGGGCCGTGAAGACGTACGACTACATCAACCAAACGCTTCCGTTGTCGATCTACAAGGGTACGTAGATCACACTCTCCCCTCGTTGCTATGCATCACCATGATCTTGCGTGTGCGTAGGAATTTTTTTGAAATTACTACGTTCCCCAACACCACCGTGGACTTGTGCGCCGGCGAGCTCATTGCCGTCGCCACGGGTCACGGGGGCCTGTTTGAGTGTGTCTGGGGTGCTCATGGGGTTGGTCCAGAGTGAGCGGGTGAAGGAAGAGAGCAGGAGGAGGGCCAGGGGCACCGCGCGTGTGAGCTTGCTCACTGGTGCACTCGGGCGGCTGGCGCGTGCGAGCAGGGGCAGGAGGAGGGAGAAGGAGGAGGGGGCCGACCGGCTGTCATGTTGAGGACGCCGAGGAGCATCGTCGGGCGCGCTGGGGAGGCCCGAGGTGCTTGGCAGGGGGCGGCTACAGTGTGGGAGCGCACTGTAGCGCGCTCCAGAGCGCCCAAATGGCATGCCATGGCATTTTATATGCCTTGTGGGCGCGGCCACTAATGTCTGGTAGCTCTAGGAGGGAGTAAAGAAAGGGGAGAAAGCATTGGATGCCATGGAGGGCCACTGGAATGAGGAGGGAGGTGAGAAAGGAGAAGAATGCTGTTGTCCTGAAGGGTAAATGGGGGTGTTTCACCCCTCAATCATTGAGCCGAGGCCAGTGAAGAGTTACTGGATATAGGAGAAGACTAGGAGGAGATGTGGTAAAAAGTTGAGCTCAAGGAGAATAGTGTAAGTGGTCAAAATGGTGATTTTTGAAAAGTGACAGAAGGTGTTTGATGCAAATTTGGGCAAGCAAATTAACTCCACTTGACATGAGAATTAACAGGATCAAGTGTCACACATAATTGTGGTTGTCCACCAAGTTTGAGTCCATTTTGAGAAAGTTGCCAATGCAACTTTTGTAAACCCTAGAAATCAGCAGAAATGGCTTTACCAAGATTTAGTCATGCAAATCTATTCTCCTTGATGCACCACTTGGTGTAGTGTCATCATTTGAGGATTTGAACATGTCCACACAAATTGAGATCAAAAGGACACACTTGGCAATGTAGAGTTGTTCAAATTTAGTTCTGGACAGAAAGGGTTTTGGGGTACTTTGATCAAGATAACATTCTCTCCAACTTGTGCCATTTGGTATAGATGCATTATTACACCATTTGAGCATGTGCACCAAGTTTGAGAGCATTTGGACATGTTTGACAGTGCAAAAATGTTCAAACTTGAAAAAGGACAGAAGTGGTTTTGAGAGGGTTTCATGGGGTTATACTATTCTCCATGACATGGTACTTGGCAAGATCATCAAAAATGTCATATGTGACATGTTAGAATTTTCTTGGATTTTTATGAAAATATTTCCTGTAGAAATATTTCAAATCCTTGAAATGAGCAGAAATGGTTTTGGGAGGTTTTGTCCAATATTTTGATCATGACCATGTGTTGAAACTCATATATATGGAAAATATATGTCCATTGAGTCTCCCTAATTTTTCTCAATTTTTTTAAAGCTTTAAAATAATTTTAACCTATTAAAGACCATTTCTGGCCTTAAGAAAAAGCCTTTAAATCAAATAGGAAAATAACTTTTAAAATTATATTTTTGTGGTTTATGGGTATCCTATATCTAATAGGAGTTAAGCATATTTTTGGAAAGATTTTTACTGCCCTGAATTAAGTACTTGCAGTACAAATCTTAATTCAGGGGTTTTTGGAAAACTAGTTTTTGAAAATACTTTTTGGCCAAATTATTTTTGTAAGAAAATACTATATTGCTCTATACACATGGCATGATCATTGGTTCAAGAGTTTGGAGCAAGGAGATGAAGTATAGGAGTTGGAAACGTTTCCGGAGTGGTGTTGTGTGGAAAAACGTTGTGCACAGTGGGTGACTCTGGTGACAACTCTAGCTGGTAGCCGTCTATTCTTCGCCTTGAAGTGATCTTGGAGAGGGCCGATAAATCTTGGTGTGAGCTTCCCTTTGACATGGAAATGCTTGGTTCCTTTGAGAGAAGTGGTTTGCAGATATGCCTGGTCTTTGATGCGGAGGTATACTTCTTGAAGATGGTGATTGGTGTAGTTCTTCCTCCTAGACATGACGATCTTCAGATGTTCCTTGACCAGCTCAACGATTCTTCTTCCGTCTTCGGGTAGACAAGTATGTCATCAAAGAAAGATGACAACTAACTTGTCCAAGCACTCCATGAAGTCTATGGGGTACGTAAAGTGGACTGAGGCATTGGTGATGGACGCGGTTGAGCATTGGCCAAGGTCTTATCGATCTAGAGCCAAAGCCCAAGGTCAGGATCCGACCATGTTGTGGCTTGGTAGGGCGTAAGAGTTTCAAGGATTCTAGTGTGCGAGTGATTGTTTATCATACCATCCTTGAGCATAGTTTCTGAGATGCCAATCGTTCTATCTAGTCTTCCAAACAATTACATCATGTTACCGAAAGAATCATCCCGTATAGGTCAACTCCAATCATCAGTCATGTTATTCATATCCTCATGACTCCCAAGAGGAGGTCTAACAAAATCATATATGTCTACGATCCCCAAACTCATATGTATGGCTACCCCTAAAAATCCATGGGTAGAGCATATAAGCTGCTAAGCTTGAATTTAATCACCACAATCCAAGTGCTCAGTCTATTGATCCAAGGTCCATGATAAAGCATCTCTATCCTAAGGAAACACGTCGTAAGCCACTCCAAGATCTTGTTGCCTTCCTATGAATCAACTCCAATAGCCCTTTAACTTCCATTAATCGTTGCATAATCCATTAATTCTACAAATCCAGTGTCTATGGTGTCTCACACGAGTCTTCTAATGTCATATAGTCCCCAAATACTTGAAAGGGCTGTCTCTACCATAGTAAGTCCACCAATTTCCATTATCATGGTCAAGTAAACTCCAAGGTCAAGCTTATATCAACTCCGACAATTTATCCAATCTCTCAAGAAACATGGTATCATGATCGAGATCATCAGTCTAAATCCAATTTACTCCGAACCATGTAGATTTACTCACCACCTATACTCAACTAGGATCACCTATTTAAATCCAAATCTCATGTCCAACGAGAATTCCTACATGCTTCCCCAAAGTCATTATCATAATGTCAACTATCTCCTATCAATATCCCCTGGCTCAGTCAAATCCTTATACTTCCGAGAATTTCATCGTGCGATTATGATTGTCCTACAAAATCCAATTTACTCCAGGGGTAATGAAAGTTATGCTACCCTATCAACATGATACCACCAAGTTCATCTACCAACATGAAAAGCCTCATGATCCACCAAAGTCTCAGATAATTCCTCAAGGTCTCTGATATAAACTCATCAAGTCATTTGTCCTCTATTCCTATATCCTCAAACTGGTCTTCCCTATGGCATCGTCAGTTCTGGTGCTATATTAGGATGATAATGTGCTCGTTCACTATGTCCACTAGTTCCATAATGAACCCAGTGCTTTGCAAGGTTTACAGAGGCTTAACTGGTTCTCTTGCAATTCTATGGGTTAAGCACATGGTTAAGGACTCGAGCTGGGGTATCTCGTGAAGTCTCGAAGGGTCTAAGAATGGGTTTCTAGTCTGGGGGTTAAACATGACTCTACGGGGTTTTACTTGGTCGAGGAGGCTGTAGAAAAGTTCTTCTGTGCTAGTTGGTCGCCGAAGTAGACTCCTTGGTGCATCTTGTCTTGCTGGTCTTCAGTTGAGGAGAGAGATGAGAGGGATAAGTAGCATAAAGGGGGATGCCTAAAAGGGGGGTTCTATAGTGCAGGTGCAAACAACGGGTGGCAAAAAGGGCCAAACAAAAAAACAAGGTAAGGAAGGTGATATAGTCGCATACTTGTTGCCCAGGGCAAAAGTGTGACCTATATCAAAACACAAACAAATAAAAACAAGCAACACACAATCATGGTTCTATTCGAACCATCATACGGACTCGACTGCGCATAGGGGGTACACGACTCATCCTACCCTAGGGGTTCTCAGACTCAGTAATCGTGCCTTGAGCCTCGTGCAGTCTTCTGAGTTTTCCTCAGGTGTTGCTACGTCTCTTGTAGTTGTTCGATGAAACGATCCAGGTTGAGCTTGAAGATCCTTCAACAACTTCTTGCTTGTTGAAGTGATGGGGTGAAGGTGGCTCCTCGTAGCAGGCATTGACTCGGTCTTCTGTTGTCTTCTTATTCATGACGATCCCGTTTTGTCTTCTAAGGCGTCGATGGTACCAGGTAGGTAATCCTTTATGCAATGACATTAACAAGGCATAGTAGAGATCCAACATGTCGGTTATGTTGATGACAACATCGACACCAAGAGCGGGGGATGAAGAGAACCGTTTTCCTGCTCACTATAGTGAGGCGGACCAAATGGCGAGGTTCTCATCCACCGGTGATTGCCGATACAACAACGGTATTGACAGGGTTACTCTATTAGCGATGTATATCATGATCTTGCATATCCTTTGCCATGATCATCATAGGCAAACGTTGCATCATCCTGGGCAAATTCAAAGGTGTCACCGTCCTCTGGGTCTTCATGTCCTCATTCTTCAAAGGCGTATCTTCTATTGACATCGTCTTGCGGTGGTGTTGCCAATCTTGTGTTCATAAGAGGTGGGTGAGTGTTCGGCAAGACGTAATCCTTCTTGGCTACCCACGAGGATTACAAGGAATCCCGTGGTTAGGGGCTTGAGGGTGCTAGCGACCGTTTGCAATAGTTTTGAAGGGAAGAGATCGATAGGGAAAGTATACCTTAGTTTTCTAAAAACTGAGAAGGGAAGAGAAGTATAGATAGTTTTGAAAACTAGTAATAGTTTTGGAAATAGTTTTACCCTAACTAACGACCATGCTTACTAAGGCTTCCTACAGTCAGGATGGCTCTGATACCAGCTTTGTGGGGACCCCGACTCATAAGTCATGATCACCGAATGCACGTGTACAGTGATCCTAGAGATCAATGCTCACTGAACACACAGGAGCTGAATAACAAGAGTCTTACATCCATACATACCGTATTACACAAGTAGGACCATTATGGTCGAGTCTTGATTATAACATCGCAGCGGAAATCTTCATCGATAACTTGGACCCATGCCATCTGCCTTAACCCTACAGGCATTCTGACTGGGAAGCGTCCTAGCTCGCATGTTCGTCGCTGAAGTATTCTTCATTATGTCTTGTTCTTTCATGCCTGGCCAATAAAATAACTAGTGGCAAGCCAATGAGTACTTTGAATGTACTCGCAAGCAACCCAAGGGTGATAACAGAATAATTTTGCAAGGCACTACTGCTCATTTGGCATTTCGGCGAAAAGCTAGTTTTTCTCATGCAAGTATGATTAACATTTATCAAGGATATGAATGCGTCTGCAACAAGTATCAGGAGGTTACAGACATCAACGTCGAGAGAGAGTTATGAACAACTCATGCTCAAGCTCATCGTGACTTCCTCACGAATCACGTTAATATTTTTACCAGACCGTGTTGTTTGTCAGAAACATATGGACGTAGTCTAAGCAGCACCACCCAACTGTCCTTGACGTGGACACGGCTATTCGAATAGTTTTACACTCTGCAGAGGTTGCACACTTTACCCAGAAGATCCGGGGAACTTCCGTGTCATCCACGACCCGCGGTACTTCAAGTACCCGGGGTAAGCACCCGATCACTATCTTTCCCTAGACGACACTAACATGGAGTCCACTCGATTGGTAGTAACCCCCGTGCCCAACCTTTCACAACTTAAAATTGTGGAGCCTTGCTCCCATATTCATCACATACCACTGGCACGGGGTACCAACGGTGTGTTCGGTGCCCCATAAAAATGTTCTTGGCCGCCCTACCTGGCACGACCCCGTCCCGAGAGAGAGCACCAACTCTCCCCCGTCACTAGTAATGCGGGCTCCAAGCTAGTATCGGCCTAGGTAATCAATAATGCCCTTTCCCATACAAGGCTAGAGTGGTTGCGCATGTAAGGTTGGGACAATCGACAAATCTTAAATCTAATCTGTCTCTGTAAACAACACTTTTATCGAGCCTCGGTACAATACCTCTCCACCAAGTAGTGACCTAGTTCATCATCATCTCCCAGGGGCATTAGTGGCACCCACTGGGCTGTTTGCAAGTATGTCAAACCACACTTGTTTCTTTCCATGCATAACCCTGACCCACTTTGCGTAGCCATTTACTATAGCATATTTCTACAACCCACCAACACAACTCTAAGCAAGGGTAGAGTCATGAAAAATGCAAGTATCAATGGAGTATGCAACGGAGGCAAGCCTAGCAAGGTTGCCATTCAAGGTATATCATGCACTCAGTGAAGCAACGAAAATGCTATTATGATGAAAAAATGGTTCATCATGGTCAAAGGGCTGCTTGCCTGGTTCATCAGAGTCTTGAGATCTTCTGGTCCTTCTCCAAGTACTCAGTCTACTTCGTCAACTAACGCCGAAACAATCATAATAAGCAACCCAACAAGGCAGGAAATGAAAGTGCTCTAAAAATATTGATTTGACTTTTCTAGGACATCTCTGGTTATATGAAAATTAACCAGAGTGGTTTCATTGGAATTGGGTTAGTGAATATTTCTGAACATTTTGATATGATGGGATCAAGGGGTTTATGGATTTGCAAGAAGTGTAGAGAAACATATTTTTGAAAAATGAGCAAAGGCACCCATTTAACAAAACATGATTTTAGAAGCATCTAGGAGTTGGTTTCACTGGATTTGGAGTTCAAATGATTTTCCTATGAATTTACAAAGTTGACAAATATGAAGAAATGTCTCACTATTTTGTGTGGTACAGAAAGTATTAATAAAAATGTTCATAAACTAAGTTATGAACTTAGAAGCATCTAGGAGTTTGAATCATGGAATTTGGATCAATTTTAGGCTCTCTGTGATTTTCTAAAGTTCAGTATAGAAATAAGAAAATATGATTTATTTAATACGTGTGAAGGGAAATGTGCTAGAAAAATGTGCAAAAAGCACCATGTGATATGGCATGATTTTAGGAACTACTAGAAATTTGAATCATCCAATTTGGAGTTAATTTGAACTATGTATGAATTTTACAAATTGTTCAGAAAAGAAAAGGGAAAAGGGCTATGTGCCTGCTGGGCCAGAACAGCCGCAGGGTAGCGGCCCAGCCAGCGACGCGGCCCAGCCGAGCCGGCACCCGCGCGCCAGGTTTGAACCTGACGGGCGGGGCCCAGCTGCCAGTGGGAGAGAGAGGGGGCGAGAGAGAGGTGAGGATGACAGGCGGGGCCCGCCTGTCATCTCTGACCTCACGACCAGAGGGTCGGCGTGCTCACCGGCGACGTCTCCGGGCACGGCAAGGTGAGCTGATGGCACCATTGGACTCCTCGTCGTGTCGCCGTTCGGGTGGTGCCGGAGTTGGTCTCCGGGGTGGCCTGGTTCGCCGGCGACGAGGGGGCACGGCGGAGGAGCTTCGGGAGGTGGACAGACTGCTCCGTTCGGCCTGCAACCGATGCGGAAGAGGGAGGGGAAATGATCAGTGGGCTCCTGCAGCTCCAGATCGAGCGAGAGTGAGGACGGAGAGGGCCCGTACCTCTGGATCAACGGCGACCCGAGGCGGCGGAGCTCCGTTCGATCCCGAGCACAGAAGCCCCTTGAGGACGTTTTGGTGGTCTGAGCATGTTCTTGGGGGTGTGAGGAGGAGGCGAATGCCACCGGAGCGGCCCGGGGCGGGCTTATATAGCCGCGCGATGGTCCACCGTGGACTTGTGCACCGTCGAGCTCGTTGCCGTCGCCACGGGTCATGGGGCCCTGTTTGAGTGTGTCTGGGGTGCTCGTGGGGTTGGTCCAGAGTGAGCGGGTGAAGGAAGAGAGCAGGAGGAGGGCCAGGGGCACCGCGCGTGTGAGGTTGCTCACTGGTGCACTCGGGCGGCTGGCGCGCGTGCGGGCAGGGGCAGGAGGAGGGAGAAAGAGGAGGGGGGCGACCGGCTGTCGTGTTGAGGACGTCGAGGAGCATCGTCGGGCGCGCTGGGGAGGCCCGAGGTGCTTGGCAGGGGGCGGCTACAGTGCGGGAGCGCACTGTAGCGCGCTCCAGAGCGCCCAAATGGCATGCCATGACATTTTATATGCCTTGTGGGCGCGACCACTAATGTCTGGTAGCTCTAGGAGGGAGTAAAGTAAGGGGAGAAAGCATTGGATGCCATGGAGGGCCACTTGAATGAGGAGGGAGGTGAGAAAGGGGAAGAATGCTGCTGTCCTGAAGGGTAAATGGGGGTGTTTCACCCCTCAATCATTGAGCTGAGGCCAGGGAAGAGTTACTGGATATAGGAGAAGACTAGGAGGAGATGTGGTAACAAGTTGAGCTCAAGGAGAATAGTGTAAGTGGTCAAAATGGTGATTTTTGAAAAGTGACAGAAGGTGTTTGATGCAAATTTGGGCAAGCAAATTAACTCCACTTGACATGAGAATTAACAGGATCAAGTGTCACACATAATTGTGGTTGTCCACCAAGTTTGAGTCCATTTTGAGAAAGTTGCCAATGCAACTTTTGTAAACCCTAGAAATCAGCAGAAATGGCTTTACCAAGATTTAGTCATGCAAATCTATTCTCCTTGATGCACCACTTGGTGTAGTGTCATCATTTGAGGATTTGAACATGTCCATGAAAATTCAGATCAAAAGGACACACTTGGCAATGTAGAGTTGTTCAAATTTGGTTCTGGACAGAAAGGGTTTTGGGGTACTTTGATCAAGATAACATTCTCTCCAACTTGTTCCATTTGGTCTAGATGCATTATTACACCATTTGAGCATGTGCACCAAGTTTGAGAGCATTTGGACATGTTTGACAGTGCAAAAATGTTCAAACTTGAAAAAGGACAGAAGTGGTTTTGAGAGGGTTTCATGGGGTTATACTATTCTCCATGACATGGTACTTGGCAAGATCATCAAAAATGTCATATGTGACATGTTAGAATTTTCTTGGATTTTTATGAAAATATTTCCTGTAGAAATATTTCAAATCCTTGAAATGAGCAGAAATGGTTTTGGGAGGTTTTGTCCAATATTTTGATCATTAGCATGTGTTGAAACTCATATATATGGAAAATATATATCCATTGAGTCTCCCTAATTTTTCTCAAATTTTTTTAAAGCTTTAAAATAATTTTAACCTATTAAAGACCATTTTTGGCCTTAAGAAAAAGCCTTTAAATCAAATAGGAAAATAACTTTTAAAATTATATTTTTGTGGTTTCTGGGTATCCTATATCTAATAGGAGTCAAACATATTTTTGGAAAGATTTTTACTGCCCTGAATTAAGTACTTGCAGTACAAATCTTAATTCAGGGGTTTTTGGAAAACTAGTTTTTGAAAATACTTTTTGGCCAAATTATTTTTGTAAGAAAATACTATATTTCTCTATACACATGGCATGATCATTGGTTCAAGAGTTTGGAGCAAGGAGATGAAGTATAGGAGTTGGAGGATTTATTTGATTTTTAGAGCACTTGCAAACAACAGATTAAATCCAAACAAGGCAAGGTCCAAAACACTCAAAAGTTTTTGTCAAACCACATTTTATCATGATTTATTAGCTTAAGTGTTGTGGCATGAAAATCAGGGTGTGACATACCGGAACCCTCCGGGAGGTATATGGGCCTTATTGGGTCTTAGTGGAAGAGAGGGGAAAGAAGCAAAGGAGGGGGCGCCCCCCGAATGTAACACCCCAGATGTAACTTGCCATATTTGTAACTCCGACTCTTTCCATTTTTGGCTTTAAGTTATGAGGTTCCCTTCGCGGTTGGGTTTTTGTCTTCGTTTTGAATTTTGTTCATGTCATGCATTCCATATCATGTCATCATGTGCATCGCATTTGCATACGTGTTCGTCTCATGCATCCGAGCCTTTTCCTCATTGTCCATTTTGCAATCCGACACTCCCACATGCACCGGCGCACCCCTCTTGTCTCTTTTCGTGAGCGGGTGTTAAACGTTCTCGGATTGGACCGTGATTTGCCAAGTGGCCTTGGTACACCACCGGTAGACCGCCTGTCAAATTTCATTCCATTTGGAGGCCGTTTGATGCTCCAATGGTTAACCAGGTAACCGCAAAAGCCTCTTGTGTGTTGCAGCCCAACGCCCCTTCAAAACAGCCCAATAACCCATCTAAACCATCTCCATGTCCTTCGTCGTCGGATCACGATCGAGTGGGCGAAAACTACACCTCATTTTGACACTCCAAACTCCCTCTACCTATAAATATGTGCCCCTCCCCGGAATTTTCACGCAGATGAAACCCTAGATCAACCCTCCCCGCGCCGCCGGACATGTCCGCCCGGTGACCGGACACGTCCAGCCGACGACCTCGGCCAATCACGCGGCACCACGTCAGCTCGCCGCCGCCTGGATCCAACCCGCCGCCGCCACGTGGGTGCCCGCCGCCCCGCGCCTCCTGCCGGCCCGCGAGGCCCACGCCTGGCCCGCGGGGCTCGTTTCCCTGCCGCCACCGCCCGCGGGCATCCGTGCCCGAGAGCGTGCTGTCTCCATCGCCGGCCGCCGTGCTACCTCACCACCGGCGCGCTTCCGCCGCCCTCCGTCGTCCTCTCCGCCCGCGACCCTCGCCGGCCGCCTAGCTCCTTCGCGCCGCCCCTTGCCGCCCAGCCGCCACCCGACCCCGCGCGCCGCCATCATCGCCGGCGGAAGATTTAGCGACCGGATCCGGCCGAACCCCCTCCTCTCCGGCCATCTTTCTCCACCGAGGTGTCCAACTCCGCCGAACTCTGGCCTTCTTGGGAACCGTGCCACTGGAACCCTAGATCTGGACCGAGAGGGTATATTTCGTCTAAGTCTTTTTCTGGAATATTTTTATGCCTCCTTTGACCTGTCATATCTTGGTGACCGTAGCTTCAAATCATGCATATGATATGTAGAATTGTTCGTCTCAATGAGCTCTTTACATTAGATGCATTTCCATGCATGTTACTGTTCATTATGATGCCCTTTTCTTTGATGCAAGAGTGCTATAAAATGTTAACTGCTGGTACTTATCAGTTTATGGTGATTTGTCATTTTTACATTTGATGTGAGCATACTTTGAGCATGAGGTCTACATGTGTTTTGATCTACATCATGCCATCTTTACAGAGGTGCCTGTCTTGTATTTTTGTGATCTATGTGGTGACTAGCACAAGCATGCAAACTAGGCTCCGTGATGTTGCTGTTTTCAGGGACTTAGGATTTTGCTAAGTCCTTTTCCTGATGTTATTTTGATGCGATGTAAACTTGATGCTACAGTGAGATACATGCTTATTTTGGGATACTTCAGTAAGGATGTTTTGAACATGTGGTTATGCTATATTCATCCATGCCCCTGTTTGCAATTATGGAGTGCTCTAGCATGTCTTGTTCTTGCTCTACTTTTTCTATAAAATGTTCCTGGCAGAATGTTAACATGTTAATCAATATTGCCATGGTTGTTGCTAGTGATCCATGCATCCTATGAACTTTCTCTTGCCATGGTTAGCTTCGTGAACATGTCACCTTGCTATGGGTATGCTTATTTTGTCATGCAATGCCTTGTGGTGAGTGGTTTGAGCTCACAAAGTTGCTATCATAATTCTGTTTATGACATGCTCTGTTTTTCTGCCAAGTCTGGAACTGTTAATAAATCTTGCTATGTTTACATGGGTGCCATCATATCTTCTGTGCCATTTTGGCTCATGATCAGTAAGTGACTTTTGTTCTATGAATTTATTAGAATCATGCGATGCCTTTATTTTCTATGATATGTTCCTGTAGCAGGTTGTTTGCTAGCTCTAAACTTTGCTTCCTGATGTTGTTTTTGACATGTTAGTATTTTTCACAAAGTCTGTGAAGCTGATATCTTTTGCACTTTTGCCATGCTTGTTTGAACCTGTTCTAGTGTGATTTAGCCGTAGCTCAATGTTCATGTTTTGTCAAGCATCTCTTGTACATCACTGCCATATGTTTTTTTGCTATGTTTGAGTGCAGTAGCTTAGTTTCTTGTTGCATTCTAGATGGCATGGTGCTGTTAATCGCAGAATTGTGTCATTCTTGTTTTGCTTGCCATTTGCAAACCGTGCATCCGTTTCCGGTGATCTTTATATCGTTTTCGACCGAAATCATTTCATATTTCCATCGGCATACTTGGTTGGCCAAGTTGATGCTTTGATCATTCTTTCCCTTCCGGAGCACGCATATGCATTGCATACCATGTCTTGCATATCATGCCATGTATTGCATCATGTTGCTTGTGCATTGCACCGTGATTGATTGTTGTTCCATTGCTTGTGTCCTTGCCTTGGGTAGAGCCAGGAGATGAGTACGCTAACGAGGAACCTATTGAGTACGCTATCGAGGATCAAGCTTTCGACAACTCTGAGAACTTTGCAGGCAAGATGACCATACCCTCGAAATCACTTCTATCTTTGCTTGCTAGTTGTTCGTTCTATCGCCATGTCATGCTACCTACCACTTGCTATATCATGCCTCCCATATTGCCATGTCAAGCCTCTAACCCACCTTCCTAGCAAACCGTTGTTTGGCTATGTTGCCGCTTTTGCTCAGCCCCTCTTATAGCGTTGCTAGTTGCAGGCGAAGATGAAGTTTATTCCATGTTGGAACATGGATATTGTTGGAATATCATTATTATATCTTATTTACTTTAATGCACCTATATACTTGGTAAAGGGTGGAAGGCCCGGCCTTTTGCCTGGTGTTTTGTTCCACTCTTGCTGCCTTAGTTTCCGTCATACCGGTGTTATGTTCCTTGATTTTGCATTCCTTACGCGGTTGGGTGTTATGGGAACCCATTGACAGTTCGCTTTGAATAAAACTCCTCCAACAAGGCCCAACCTTGGTTTTAACATTTGCCACCTAAGCCTTTTCCCTTGGGTTTTCGCGAGCCCGAGGGTCATCTTTATTTTAACCCCCCGGGCCAGTGCTCCTCTGAGTGTTGGTCCAAACTAGAGCCCCTTGCAGCGACACCTCAGGGAAACTTGAGGGTTGGTTTTAGTTGTACGGATTACTCATCCGGTGTGCCCTAAGCATGAGATATGTGCAGCTCCTATCGGGATTTGTCAGCACAGTCGGGTGGTCTTGCTGGTCTTGTTTTACCATTGTCGAAATGTCTTGTAACCGGGATTCCGAGACTGATCGGGTCTTTCCGGGAGAAGGAATATCCTTCGTTGACCGTGAGAGCTTGTGATGGGCTAAGTTGGGACACCCCTGCAGGGTATAAACTTTCGAGAGCCGTGCCCGCGGTAATGTGGCAGATGTGAATTTGTTAATATCCGGTTGTAGAGAACTTGACACTTAACTTAATTAAAATGAATCAACCGCGTGTGTAACCGTGATGGTCTCTTTTCGGCGGAGTCCGGGAAGAGAACATGGTCTTGTGTTATGCTTGAACGTAAGTAGCTTCAGGATCACTTCTTGATCACTTATAGCTTCTCGACCGTGCGTTGCTTCTCTTCTCCCTCTCTTTTGCGTATGTTAGCCACGATATATGCTTAGTGCTTGCTGCAGCTCCACCTCACTACCTTTTACTACCCATAAGCTTAAATAGTCTTGATCTCACGGGTGTGAGATTGCTGAGTCCTCGTGACTCATGGATACTTCCAAACAGTTGCATGTGCCGAGGATACCAGTGCAGGTGACGATACCGAACTCAAGTGGGAGTTCGACGAGGATTCTGGCCATTACTATGTTTCTTTTTCGGATGATCAGTAGTGGAGCCCAGTTGGGACGATCGGGGATATAGCATTTGGGGTTGTTTTCTTTTATTTTGGTTCCGTAGTCAGACCTTTGATTGTACCTTGGATGATGTATGGATTATTTATGAATTGTGTGAAGTGGCGATTGTAAGCCAACTCTTTATCCCTCTCTTATTCAGTACATGGGATGTGTGAAGATTACCCCTCTTGCGACAAGCCTACCATGCGGCTATGCCTCTAAGTCGTGCCCCGACACGTGGGAGATATAGCCGCATTGTGGGTGTTACACCCAAGCCCATTTTGAATTGGGAGGGGGCCGACCCCCCTTTCCTTCCTTCTTCCCTCTCCTTCCTTCTCTCCTAGAACCAACAAAGGGAAGGGGGGAATCCTACTCCCAGTGGGAGTAGGACTCCTTGGGGAACGCCTAGAGAGTCCGGCCCCCTCCCCCTCCTCCACTCCTTTATATATGGGGGAGGGGGGGCACCCCATAGACACACAAGTTGATCATTGATCTTTAGCCGTGTGTGGTGCCCCCCTCCACCATAATCCACCTCGGTAATATCGTAGCGGTGCTTAGGCGAAGCCCTGTTCTGGTAGCAACATCATCACTGTCATCACGCCGTCGTGCTAACGAAGCTCTCCCTTGAAGCTCTACTAGATCGTGAGTTCACGGGACGTCATCGAGCCGAACGTGTGCAGATCGCGAAGGTGCCGTATCTTTGGTACTAGATCGGTCGATCGTGAAGACGTACGACTACATCAACCGCGTTGTCATGACGCTTCCACTTATAGTCTATGAGGGTACATAGACGATACTCTCCCCTCTTGTTGCTATGCATCACCAAGATCTTGCATGTGCGTAGGATTTTTTTTTGAAATTATTGCGTTCCCCAATAGCTGGACCCTGCCCGGGGTCGCCCTGGCGGACTGGTGGCGGCGTGTCATCGTCGCTGTCGTCATCGAGGACCACGACGCCGCCCTCGTCGCGGCCATGGCGCTGAGCGAGGAACTGCTCAAAGGCGCGACACTGGCGCTCCAGCTTCGTCCGCGCCCAGTCTTCACACGCCCACTTTAAGGCCGTCGCGTCATCGAGCTCTGGCTCTATCTTGACGGCGGCGAGCACCGGCTCCTTCTTCGGCTTGACGAAGCGGGGCGGAGCCGAGGAGGAGGCGCGCCGGCCCTTGTTGACGATGATGCTGGCGCTGCGGGTGCGCCGACCGAGCGGCGTCTCCGTTGTCTTCGCGGGCTCGGCCTTGACGAGAACAACGCCGATGACCCGAAGGAGTGGGAGGAGGAAGAAGAGGAGCCGGCCCTCCTCGGCATCCATTGGCCGCAGTTCCGGCGGGGGACCGGGTGGCAGGGTACGTCATCGGTGGGTCGTTGCCGCCCTCGAGGTGCTGGAGGACGGCATAGAGACTGCGGCTAGGGGCGCCTGATACATCCATTTTACATCATGCTTTTATATCAATGTTTATCGCATTATGGGCAGTTATTACACATTATGTCACAACACTTATGCCTATTCTCTCTTATTTTACAAGGTTTACATGAAGAGGGAGAATGCCGGCAGCTGGAATTATGGGTTGGAAAAGGAGCAAATATTAGAGACCTATTTTGCACAACTCCAAAAGACCTGAAACTTCATGGGAGCAAGTTTTAGAATAAAAAAAATTGGACGAAAGAAGTACCTGAGGGGGGCCACCCACCATCCACGAGGGTGGGAGGCGCGCCCAACCCCCCTGGGCGCGCCCCCTGCCTCGTGGGCCCCCTGGCAGCCCTCTGATGCCCATCTTTGGCTATATGGAGTCTTTCGTTGAGGAAAAAATCATAAGCTAGCTCACGGGACGAAACTCCGCCGCCATGAGGCGGAACCTTGGCGGAACCAATCTAGGGCTCCGGCGGAGCTGTTTTGCTGGGGAAACTTCCCTCCGGGAGGGGGAAATCATCACCATCGTCATCACCAACGATCCTATCATCGAGAGGGGGTCAATCTCCATCAACATCTTCACCAGCACCATCTCATCTCAAACCCTAGTTCATCCCTTGCATCCAATCTTTGTCCCAAAGCCTCAGATTGGTACCTATGGGTTGCTAGTAGTGTTGATTACTCTTTGTAGTTGATGCTAGTTGGTTTATTCAGTGGAAGAGCATATGTTCAGATCCTTTATGCATATTAAAATCCCTCTGATTATGAACATGAATATGATTTGTGAGTAGTTACATTTGTTTCTGAGGGCATGGGAGAAGTCTTGCTATAAGTAGTCATGTGAATTTGGTATTCGTTCGATATTTTGATGAGATGTATGTTGTCTTTCCTCTAGTGGTGTCATGTGAACATCGACTACATGACACTTCACCATTGTTTGGGCCTAGGGGAAGGCATTGGGAAGTAATAAGTAGATGATGGGTTGCTAGAGTGACAGAAGCTTAAACCCTAGTTTATGCGTTGCTTCGCGAGGGGCTGATTTGGATCCATATGTTTCATGCTATGGTTAGGTTTACCTTAATTCTTCTGTTGTAGTTGCGGATGCTTGCAATAGGGGTTAATCATAAGTGGGATGCTTGTCCAAGGAAGAATAGTACCCAAGCACCGGTCCACCCACATATCAAATTATCAAGTACCAAACGCGAATCATATGAACGTGATGAAAACTAGCTTGATGATAATTCCCATGTGTCCTCGGGAGCGCTTTCCTTTATATAAGAGTTTGTCCAGGTTTGTCCTTTGCTACAAAAAGGATTGGGCCATCTTGGTGCACCTTATTTACTTTCATTACTTGTTACCCGTTACAAATTACCTCGTCACAGAACTATTTGTTACCGATAATTTCAGTGCTTGCAGAGAATACCTTACTGAAAACTACTTATCATTTCCTTTTGCTCCTCGTTGGGTTCGACACTCTTACTTATCAAAAGGACTGCGATAGATCCCCTATACTTGTGGGTCATCAAGACTCTTTTCTGGCGCCGTTGCCGGGGTGTGAAGCGCCTTTGGTAGGTGGAATTTGGTAAGGAAAAATTTATATAGTTTGCTGAAATTTATTGTCACTTTTTACTATGGAACATAATCCTTTGAGGGGCTTGTTAGGGGTAGCTTTGATACGTCTCCAACGTATCTATAATTTTTGATTGTTCCATGCTATTATATTATCAACCTTGGATATTTTATATGCATTTATATGCTATTTTATATGATTTTTGGGACTAACCTATTAACCTAGAGCCCAGTGCCAGTTTTTGTTTTTTTCCTTGTTTTTGAGTTTCGCTGAAAATGAAAACCAAACAGAGAATAATTGACCTGAAACTTCACAGAACTTATTTTTAGACCAGAAGAAGGACATGGAGTAAAAGAGTTGGGCCAGAAGAGTCCCGGGCTGCCCACGAGGGTGGGGGCGCGCCTCCCTACCTTGTGGATAGCCCGGACACCCCCCGACTTGTTCTCAACGCCAAAACCTCTTATATATACTGAAACTTCCAGAAAGAAACCTAGATCTGGAGTTCTGCCGCCAGAAGCCTCCGTAGCCACCGAAAACCAATCTAGACCCGTTCCGGCACCCTGCCGGAGGGGGGAATGCCTCTCCGGTGGCCATCTTCATCATCCCGGCGCTCTCCATGACAAGGAGGGAGTAGTTCACCCTCGGGGCTGAGGGTATGTACCAGTAGCTATGTGTTTGATCTCTCTCTATCTCATGTTCTTGATTCGGAATGATCTTGATGTATCGTGAGATTTCCTATTATAGTTGGATCTTATGATGTTTCTCCCCCTCTACTCTCTTGTAATGGATTGAGTTTTCCCTTTGAAGTTATCTTATCGGATTGAGTCTTTAAGGATTTGAGAACACTTGATGTATGTCTTGCATGTGCTTATCTGTGGTGACAATGGGATATCACGTGATCCACCTGATGTATGTTTTGGTGATCAACTTGTGAGTTCCATGACCTCGTGAACTTATGCATAGGGGTTGGCACACATTTTCGTCTTGACTCTCCGGTAGAAACTTTGGGGCACTCTTTGAAGTTCTTTGTGTTGGTTGAATAGATGAATCTGAGATTGTGTGATGCATATCGTATAATCATACCCACGGATACTTGAGGTGACATTGGAGTATCTAGGTGACATTAGGGTTTTGGTTGATTTGTGTCTTAAGGTGTTATTCTAGTACGAACACTAGGATAGATTGAACGAAAAGAATAGCTTCGTGTTATTTCACTATGGACTCTTGAATAGGTCGATTAGAAAGGATAACTTTGAGGTGGTTTCGTACCCTACAATAATCTCTTCGTTTGTTCTCCGCTATTAGTGACTTTGGAGTGACTCTTTGTTGCATGTTGAGGGATATTTATATGATCCAATTATGTTATTATTGTTGAGAGAACTTGCACTAGTGAAAGTATGAACCCTAGGCCTTGTTTCAACACATTGCAATACCATTTGTGCTCACTTTTATCACTTGCTACCTTGCTGTTTTTATATTTTCAGATTACAAAAACCTTTATCCACTATCCATATTGCACTTGTATCACCATCTCTTCGCCGAACTAGTGCACCTATACAATTTACCATTGTATTGGGTGTTTTGGGGACACAAGAGACTCTTTTTTATTTGGTTGCAGGGTTGCTTGAGAGAGACCATCTTCATCCTATGCCTCCCATGGATTGATAAACCTTAGGTCATCCACTTGAGGGAAATTTGCTACTATCCTACAAACCTCTGCACTTGGAGGCCCAACAGCGTCTACAAGAAGAAGGTTGTATAGTAGACATCAATCTTCACCCCGACCAGTAGAGCAAGGAGTTACTCCTCAACCTACTGAACCTACTGTGTTTACTTTGAAATTCCTTCGGGTATGATAGAGAAACTGCTAGCTAATCCTTTCACATGTGATGGAACATTACATCCCAATTTGCACCTAATCTATGTGGATGAAGTTTGTGGATTATTTAAGCTTGCAGGTATGCCCGAGGATGTTATCAAGAAGAAGGTCTTCCCTTTATCTTTTAAGGGAAAGGCATTGAGATGGTTTAGGCTATGTGATGATATGGGATCATGGAACTTCAACCGATTGAAATTGGAATTTCACCAGAAGTTTTATCCTATGCATCTTGTTCATCGTGATTGTAATTATATATATATATATATATATATATATATATATATATATATATATATATATATAATTTTTGGCCTCACGAAGGAGAAAGCATCGCTCAAGCTTGGGGGAGGCTTAAGTCATTGTTATATTCATGCCCCAATCATGAGCTCTCAAGAGAAATTATTATTCAAAAAATTTATGCTCGGCTTTCTCTCGATAATCGCTCCATGATCGATACTTCTTGTACTGGCTCTTTTATGATGAAGACTATTGAATTCAAATGGGATTTATTGGAGAGAATTAAACGCAACTCTAAAGATTGTGATTTTGACGAAGGTAAGGAGTCAGGTATAACACCTAAGTTTGATTGTGTTAAATCTTTTATGGATACCGATGCTTTCCGTGAATTTAGCACTAAATATGGACTTGACTCTGAGATAGTAGCGTCTTTCTGTGAATCCTTTTCTACTCATGTTGATATCCCTAAGGAGAAGTTGTTTAAATATAATCCTCCCATTGAAGTAAAAGTAGTTGCACCTATTAAAGTTGAAGAAAAGACTATCACTTATAATGATCATGTTGTTCCTACTACTTATATAGAGAAACCACCTTTCCCTGTTAGAATAAAGGATCATGCTAAAGCTTCAATTATGGCTCATAAGAGTAATACAAGAACACCTACTCCCTCTAAGAAAATTAAAGTTGAACCTAGTGTTGCTATGGTTAAATATCTCTTGGTCGATAATATTGATGGGCATGTTATTTACTTCTGTGATGAAGCTGCTAGAATTGCTAGGCCCGATACTAAAAATAAACATAGACCTATTGTAGGCATGCCTGTTATTTATTTTAAAATAGGAGATCATTTCTATCATGGCTTATGTGATATGGGTGCTAGTGCAAGTGCAATACATCATTCCTTATATAAAGAAATTATGCATGATATTGCACCTGCTGAGATAGAGGAAATTGATGTTACTATTAAACTTGCCAATAGAGACACTATTTCACCAGTTGGGATTATTAGAGATGTTGAAGTCTTGTGTGGGAAAGTTAAATATCCTACTGATTTTCTTGTTCTTGGTTCCCCACAAGATAACTTTTGTCCCATTATATTTGGTAGACCCTTCTTGAATACTGTTAATGCTAGGATCGATTGCAATAAGGATATTGTTTCTGTTGGTTTCAGGGATATGTCTCATGAGTTTAATTTTGCTAAATTTTGTAGACAACCCCATGATAAATAATTGCCTAGTAAAGATGAAATTATTGGTCTTGCTTCTATTGCCGTGCCTCCTAATGATCCTTTAGAGCAATATTTGCTAGACCATGAAAATGATATGTTTATGAATGAAAGAAGGGAAATAGATGAAGTATTCTTTAAACAGGGACCTATTTTGAAACACAACTTGCCTGTTGAAATTCTAGGGGATCCTCCTCCACCCAAGGGTGACCCCATGTTTGAGCTTAAACCTTTACCTGACACTCTTAAATATGCTTATCTTGATGAGAAAGAGATATATCCTGTTATTATTAGTGCTAACCTTTCAGAGCATGAAGAAAAGAAATTGTTGAAAACTCTGAAGAAGCACCATGCTGCTATTGGATATACTCTTGATGATCTTAAGGGCATTAGTCCCACTCTCTGCCAGCACAAAATAAAATTGGAGAAATACGCGAAACCGGTTGTTGATCACCAATGACGGTTAAACCCTAAGATGAAAGAAGTGGTAAGAAAAGAAATACTAAAGCTTCTGGAGGCAGGTATAATTTATCCCGTTGCTGATAGTCAGTGGGTAAGCCCTGTCCATTGTGTCCCTAAGAAGGGAGGTATTACTATTGTTCCTAATGACAAAGATGAATTGATCTCACAAAGAATTGTTACAGGTTATAGAACGGTAATTCATTTCTACAAATTAAATAAAGCTACTAAAAGGATCATTACCCTTTACCTTTTATTGATCAAATGCTAGAAAGATTATCCAAACATACACATTTTTTTCTTTCTAGATGGTTATTTTGTTTTCTCTCAAATACCTGTGTCAAAAGAGGATCAAGAAAATAACACTTTTACTTGCCCTTTCAGTACCTTTGTGTTGGAAATATGCCCTAGAGGCAATAATAAAAGCATTATTATTATATTTCCTTGTTCATGATAATTGTCTTTATTCATGCTATAATTGTGTTATTCGGAAATCGTAATACATGTGTGAATAACAGACACCAACATGTCCCTAGTGAGCCTCTAGTTGACTAGCTCGTTGATCAACAGATAGTCATGGTTTCCTGACTATGGACACTGGATGTCATTGATAACGAGATCACATCATTGGGAGAATGATGTGATGGACAAGACCCAATCTTAAACATAGCACAAGATCGTATAGTTCGTTTGCTAGAGTTTTCCAATGTCAAAGTATCTTTTCCTTAGACCATGAGATCGTGTAACTCCCGGATACCGTAGGAGTGCTTTGGGTATGCCAAACATCACAACGTAACTGGGTGACTATAAAGGTAGACTACGGGTATCTCCGAAAGTGTCTGTTGGGTGACATGGATCAAGACTGGGATTTGTCACTCCGTATGACGGAGAGGTATCACTGGGCCCACTCGGTAATGCATCATCATAATGAGCTCAGAGTGACCAAGTGTCTGGTCACGGGATCATGCATTACGGTACGAGTAAAGTGACTTGCCGGTAACGAGATTGAACGAGGTATTGGGATACCGACGATCGAATCTCGGGCAAGTAACATATCGATAGACAAAGGGAATAGCGTACGGGATTGATTAAATCCTCGACATCGTGGTTCATCCGATGAGATAATCGTGGAGCATGTGGGAGCCAACATGGGTATCCAGATCCCGCTGTTGGTTATTGACCGGAGAGTCGTCTCGGTCATGTCTGCTTGTCTCCCAAACCCGTAGGGTCTACACACTTAAGGTTCGGTGACACTAGGGTTATGAAGATATGTATATGCAGAAACCCGAATGTTGTTCGGAGTCCCGGATGAGATCCCGGACGTCACTAGGAGTTCCGGAATGGTCCGGAGGTAAAGAATTATATATAGGAAGTGCTATTTCGGGCATCGGGACAAGTTTCGGGGTTATCGGTATTGTACCGAGACCACCGGAAGGGTCCCGGGGGTCCACCGGGTGGGGCCACCTGTCCCGGGGGGCCACATGGGCTGTAGGGGGTGCGCCTTGGCCTAGATGGGCCAAGGGCACCAGCCCCTATAGGCCCATGCGCCTAGGGTTTTCCCCTAGGAGGAGTCCTAGTGGTGGAAGGCACCCCTAGGTGCCTTGGGGGGGAGGGAAACCTCCCCTTGGCCGCCGACCATAGGAGATTGGATCTCCTAGGCTGCGCACCACCCCCCCTTGGCACCCCTATATATAGTGGGGGAGAGGAGGGACTTCATACACCAGCCCCTGGCGCCTCCACCTCCCCCCGTTACGTCTCTCCCTCGTAGTCTCGGCGAAGCCCTGCTGCTGTGACGCCCTGCATCCACCACCACGCCGTCGTGCTGCTGGATCTTCATCAACCTCTCCTTCCCCCTTTCTGGATCAAGAAGGAGGAGACGTCTCCCGTCCCGTACGTGTGTTGAACGCGGAGGTGCCGTCCGTTCGGCGCTGGTCATCAGTGATTTGGATCACGTCGAGTACGACTACATCATCACCGTTCTTTTGAACGCTTCCGCTCGCGATCTACAAAGGTATGTAGATGCATCTAATCACTCGTTGTTAGATGAACTCCTAGATGATCTTGGTGAAACGAGTAGGAAATTTTTTGTTTTCTGCAACGTTCCCCAACAGTGGCATCATGAGCTAGGTCTATGCGTAGTTCTTCTTGCGCGAGTAGAACACAATTTGTTGTGGGCGTAGATTTGTCAACTTTCTTGCCGTTACTAGTACTTTCTTGCTTCAGCGGTATTGTGGGATAAAGCAGCCCGGACCAACCTTACACGTACGCTTACGTGAGACCGGTTCCACCGACTAACATGCACTAGTTGCATAAGGTGGCTGGCGGGTGTCTGTCTCTCCTACTTTAGTTGGAGCGGAATCGATGAACAGGGTCCTTATGAAGGGTAAATAGAAGTTGACAAATCACGTTGTGGCTTTAACGTAGGTAAGAAAACGTTCTTGCTAGAACCCTAATTCAGCCACGTAAAACTTGCAACAACAATTAGAGGACGTCTAACTTGTTTTTGCAGCAAGTGGTTTGTGATATGATATGGCCAAAGTTGTGATGAATGATGAATGATCTATATGTGATGTATGAGATGTTCATGCTATTGTAATAGGAATCACGACTTGCATGTCGATGAGTATGACAACCGGCAGGAGCAATAGGAGTTGTCTTTATTCTTTTATATGACCTGCGTGTCATCAAGAAACGCCATGTAAATTACTTTACTTTATTGCTAAACGCGTTAGCCATAGTAGTGGAAGTAATAGTTGGCGAGCAACTTCATGGAGACACGATGATGGAGATCATGATGATGGAGATCATGGTGTCAAGCCGGTGACAAGATGATCATGGAGCCCCAAGATGGAGATCAAAGGAGCTATGTGATATTGGCCATATCATGTCACGTTTATTATTTGATTGCACGAGATGTTTATCATGTTTTGCATCTTGTTTACTTAGAACGACGGTAGTAAATAAGATGATCCCTCACAATAAATTCAAGAAGTGTTCCCCCTAACTGTGCACCGTTGCGACAGTTCGCTGTTTCAAAACACCACGTGATGATCAGGTGTTTTATTCAGACGTTCACATACAACGGGTGTAAGACAGATTTACACATGCAAACACTTAGGTTGACTTGACGAGCCTAGCATGTACAGACATGGCCTCGGAACACAGAAGACCGAAAGGTCGAGCATGAGTCGTATAGAAGATACGATCAACATGAAGATGTTCACCGATGTTGACTAGTCCGTCTCACGTGATGATCGGACACGGTCTAGTTTAACTCGGATCATGTAATACTTAGATGACTAGAGGGATGTCTAATCTAAGTGGGAGTTCACTAATAATTTGATTAGTTGAACTTAATTATCATGAACTTAGTCTAAAATCTTTGCAATATGTCTTGTAGATTAAATGGCCAACGTAGTCCTCAACTTCAACGCGTTCCTAGAGAAAACCAAGCTGAAAGACGATGGCAGCAACTATACGGACTGGGTCCGGAACCTGAGGATCATCCTCATAGCTGCCAAGAAAGATTATGTCCTACAAGCACCGCTTGGTGACGCACCCGTTCTCCCTGCAGAACAAGATGTTATGAACGCTTGGCAGGCACGTTTCGATGACTACTCCCTCGTTCAGTGCGGCATGCTTTACAGCCTAGAGCCGGGGCTCCAAAAGCGTTTTGAGAGACATGGAGCATATGAGATGTTCGAAGAGCTGAAAATGGTTTTCCAAGCTCATGCCCGGGTCGAGAGATATGAAGTCTCCGACAAATTCTTCAGCTGTAAGATGGAGGAAAACAGTTCTGTCAGTGAGCACATACTCACTATGTCTGGGTTGCATAACCTCTTGACTCAGCTGGGAGTTAATCTCCCGGATGATGCGGTCATTGACAGAATCCTCCAGTCGCTTCCACCAAGCTACAAGAGCTTTGTGATGAACTTCAATATGCAGGGGATGGAAAAGACCATTCCTGAAGTATTTGCTATGCTAAAATCAGCAGAGGTAGAAGTCAGGAAGGAACATCAAGTGTTGATGGTCAATAAAACCACTAAGTTCAAGAAAGGCAAGGGTAAAAAGAACTTCAAGAAGGACGGCAAGGAGGTTGCCGCGCCCGGCAAGCAAGCTACCGGGAAGAAGCCAAGGAATGGACCCAAGCCCGAGACTGAGTGCTTTTATTGCAAGGGAAGCGGTCACTGGAAGCGGAACTGCCCTAAGTACTTAGCGGATAAGAAGGCCGGCAAAACAAAAGGTATATGTGATATACATGTAATTGATGTGTACCTTACTAGTGCCCGTAGTGGCTCCTGGGTATTTGATACCGGTGCAGTTGCTCACATTTGTAACTCAAAGCAGGGGCTACGGAATAAACGGAAACTGGCAAAGGACGAGGTGACGATGCGCGTCGGGAATGGTTCCAAGGTCAATGTGATCGCCGTCGGCATGCTACCTCTGCATCTCCCTTCGGGATTAGTTTCAAACCTTAATAATTGTTATTTAGTGCCAGCTTTGAGCATGAACATTGTATCGGGATCTCGTTTAATTCGAGATGGCTACTCTTTTAAATCTGAGAATAATGGTTGTTCCATTTTTATGAGAGATATGTTTTATGGTCATGCTCCTATGGTGAATGGTTTATTCTTTATGAATCTCGAACGTGATGCTACACATGTTCATAATGTGAGTACCAAAAGAAGTAAGGTTGATAATGATAGTCCCACATACTTGTGGCACTGCCGCCTTGGTCACATAGGTGTCAAACGCATGAAGAAGCTCCATGCTGATGGACTTTTAGAGTCTCTTGATTATGAATCATTTGACACGTGCGAACCATGCCTTATGGGTAAAATGACCAAGACTCCGTTCTCAGGAACAATGGAGCGAGCAACCGACTTATTAGAAATCATACATACTGATGTGTGCGGTCCGATGAGTGTTGAGGCTCGCGGTGGCTATCGTTATGTTCTCACCCTCACTGATGATTTAAGTAGGTATGGGTATATCTACTTAATGAAACACAAGTCTGAAACCTTTGAAAAGTTCAAGGAATTTCAGAGTGAGGTTGAAAATCAACGTGACAGGAAAATCAAGTTTCTACGATCAGATCGTGGAGGAGAATACTTGAGTCACGAGTTTGGGGCACACTTAAGAAAATGTGGAATAGTTTCACAACTCACGCCGCCTGGAACACCTCAGCGTAATGGTGTGTCCGAACGTCGTAATCGCACTCTGTTAGATATGGTGCGATCTATGATGTCTCTTACCAATTTACCGCTTTCTTTTTGGGGCTATGCTTTAGAGACTGCCGCATTCACTTTAAATAGGGCTCCGTCGAAATCTGTTGAGACGACACCGTATGAATTATGGTTTGGGAAGAAACCTAAGCTGTCGTTTCTAAAAGTTTGGGGATGCGATGCTTATGTCAAGAAACTTCAACCTGAAAAGCTCGAACCCAAGTCGAAAAAATGCGTCTTCATAGGATACCCAAAAGAAACTATTGGGTACACCTTCTACCTCAGATCCGAAGGCAAGATCTTTGTTGCCAAGAATGGGTCCTTTCTGGAGAAAGAGTTTCTCTCGAAAGAAGTAAGTGGGAGGAAAGTAGAGCTTGATGAAGTATTACCTCTTGAACCGGAAAATGGCGCAACTCAAGAAAATGTTCCTGAGGTGCCTGCACCGACTAGAGAGGAAGTTAATGACAATGATCAAGATGCTTCTGATCAAGCCCCTACTGAAATTCGAAGGTCCACAAGGACACGTTCCGCACCAGAGTGGTACGGCAACCCTGTCTTGGAAATCATGCTGTTAGACAACGGTGAACCTTCGAACTATGAAGAAGCGATGGCGGGCCCGGATTCCGACAAATGGCTGGAAGCCATGAAATCCGAGATAGGATCCATGTATGAAAACAAAGTATGGACTTTGACTGACTTGCCCGTTGAGCAGCGAGCCATAGAAAATAAATGGATCTTTAAGAGGAAGACAGACGCGGATGGAAATGTGACCATCTATAAAGCTCAGCTTGTCGCTAAGGGTTATCGACAAGTTCAAGGGGTTGACTACAATGAGACTTTCTCACCGGTAGCGAAGCTGAAGTCCGTCCGAATCATGTTAGCAATTGCTGCATTCTATGATTACGAAATATGGCAAATGGACGTCAAAACGGCATTCCTTAATGGTTTCCTTAAGGAAGAATTTTATATGATGCAGCCGGAAGGTTTTGTCGATCCTAAGAATGCCGACAAAGTGTGCAAGCTCCAACGCTCGATTTATGGGCTGGTGCAAGCATCTCGGAGTTGGAACATTCGCTTCGATGAGATGATCAAAGCGTTTGGGTTTACACAGACTTATGGAGAAGCCTGCGTTTACAAGAAAGTGAGTGGGAGCTCTGTAGCATTTCTCATATTATATGTAGATGACATACTGTTGATGGGAAATGATATAGAACTCTTGGACAGCATCAAGGCCTACTTGAGTAAAAGTTTTTCAATGAAGGACCTTGGAGAAGCTGCTTATATATTAGGCATCAAAATCTATAGAGATAGATCGAGACGCCTCATAGGTCTTTCACAAAGCACATACCTTGATAAGATATTGAAGATGTTCAATATGGATCAATCCAAGAAGGGGTTCTTGCCTGTGTTACAAGGTATGAAATTGAGCTCAGCTCAATGTCCGACTACGACAGAAGATATAGAAGAGATGAGCGTCATCCCCTATGCCTCAGCCATAGGTTCTATTATGTATGCCATGCTGTGTACCAGACCTGATGTTAACCTTGCCGTCAGTTTGGTAGGAAGGTACCAAAGTAATCCCGGCAAGGAACACTGGACAGCGGTCAAGAATATCCTGAAGTACCTGAAAAGGACTAAGGAAATGTTTCTCGTTTATGGAGGTGACGAAGAGCTCGTCGTAAAGGGTTACGTCGACGCTAGCTTCGACACAGATCTGGATGACTCTAAGTCACAAACCGGATACGTGTATATTTTGAATGGTGGGGCAGTAAGCTGGTGCAGTTGCAAGCAAAGCGTCGTGGCGGGATCTACATGTGAAGCGGAGTACATGGCAGCCTCGGAGGCAGCACATGAAGCAATATGGGTGAAGGAGTTCATCACCGACCTAGGAGTCATACCCAATGCGTCGGGGCTGATCAAGCTCTTCTGTGACAACACTGGAGCTATTGCACTTGCCAAGGAGCCCATGTTTCACAAGAAGACAAGGCACATCAAGCGTCGCTTCAACTCCATTCGTGAAAATGTTCAAGATGGAGACATAGAGATTTGTAAAGTACATACGGACCTGAATATAGCAGATCCGTTGACTAAACCTCTCCCTAGAGCAAAACATGAACAACACCAGAATTCCATGGGTGTTCGATTCATCACAATGTAACTAGATTATTAACTCTAGTGCAAGTGGGAGACTGTTGGAAATATGCCCTAGAGGCAATAATAAAAGCATTATTATTATATTTCCTTGTTCATGATAATTGTCTTTATTCATGCTATATTTGTGTTATTCGGAAATCGTAATACATGTGTGAATAACAGACACCAACATGTCCCTAGTGAGCCTCTAGTTGACTAGCTCGTTGATCAACAGATAGTCATGGTTTCCTGACTATGGACACTGGATGTCATTGATAACGAGATCACATCATTGGGAGAATGATGTGATGGACAAGACCCAATCTTAAACATAGCACAAGATCGTATAGTTCGTTTGCTAGAGTTTTCCAATGTCAAAGTATCTTTTCCTTAGACCATGAGATCGTGTAACTCCCGGATACCGTAGGAGTGCTTTGGGTATGCCAAACGTCACAACGTAACTGGGTGACTATAAAGGTAGACTACGGGTATCTCTGAAAGTGTCTGTTGGGTGACATGGATCAAGACTGGGATTTGTCACTCCGTATGACGGAGAGGTATCACTGGGCCCACTCGGTAATGCATCATCATAATGAGCTCAGAGTGACCAAGTGTCTGGTCACGGGATCATGCATTACGGTACGAGTAAAGTGACTTGCCGGTAACGAGATTGAACGAGGTATTGGGATACCGACGATCAAATCTCGGGCAAGTAACATATCGATAGACAAAGGGAATAGCGTACGGGATTGATTAAATCCTCGACATCGTGATTCATCCGATGAGATCATCGTGGAGCATGTGGGATCCAACATGGGTATCCAGATCCCGCTGTTGGTTATTGACCGGAGAGTCGTCTCGGTCATGTCTGCTTGTCTCCCGAACCCGTAGGGTCTACACACTTAAGGTTCGGTGACGCTAGGGTTATGAAGATATGTATATGCAGAAACCCGAATGTTGTTCGGAGTCCCGGATGAGATCCCGGACGTCACGAGGAGTTCCGGAATGGTCCTGAGGTAAAGAATTATATATAGGAAGTGCTATTTCGGGCATCGGGACAAGTTTCGGGGTTATCGGTATTGTACCGGGACCACCGGAAGGGTCCCGGGGGTCCACCGGGTGGGGCCACCTGTCCCGGGGGGCCACATGGGCTGTAGGGGGTGTGCCTTGGCCTAGATGGGCCAAGGGCACCAGCCCCTATAGGCCCATGCGCCTAGGGTTTTCCCCTAGGAGGAGTCCTAGTGGTGGAAGGCACCCCTAGGTGCCTTGGGGGGGAGGGAAACCTCCCCTTGGCCGCCGGCCATAGGAGATTGGATCTCCTAGGCTGCGCACCACCCCCCCTTGGCACCCCTATATATAGTGGGGGAGAGGAGGGACTTCATACACCAGCCCCTGGCGCCTCCACCTCCCCCCGTTACGTCTCTCCCTCGTAGTCTCGGCGAAGCCCTGCTGCTGTGACGCCCTGCATCCACCACCACGCCGTCGTGCTGCTGGATCTTCATCAACCTCTCCTTCCCCCTTGCTGGATCAAGAAGGAGGAGACGTCTCCCGTCCCGTACATGTGTTGAACGCGGAGGTGCCGTCCGTTCGGCGCTGGTCATCGGTTATTTGGATCACGTCGAGTACGACTACATCATCACCGTTCTTTTGAACGCTTCCGCTCGCGATCTACAAAGGTATGTAGATGCATCTAATCACTCGTTGCTAGATGAACTCCTAGATGATCTTGGTGAAACGAGTAGGAAAATTTTTGTTTTCTGCAACGTTCCCCAACACTTTGCTTATAGACGTATGCATTTTGGTTTATGCAATGCACCTGCTACTTTTCAAAGATGTATGACTGCTATATTCTCTGACTTTTGTGAAAAGATTGTTGAGGTTTTCAAGGATGATTTCTTCGTATATAGAACTTCTTTTGATTATTGGTTAAGCAACCTTGATCGAGTTTTGCAGAGATGTGAAGAAACTAATCTTGTCCTGAATTGGGAAAAGTGCCACTTTATGGTTGAAGGTATTGTCTTGGGGCATAAAATTTCTGAAAGAGGTATTGAAGTTGATAAAGCTAAGGCTGATGCTATTGAAAAGATGTCATGTCCTAAGGACATTAAAGGTATAAGAAGTTTCCTTGGTCATGTCCGTTTTTGTAGGAGGTTCATTAAGGACTTCTCTAAAATTTCTCGGCCTCTAACTAATCCCTTACAAATAGATGTTCCTTTGTTTTTGTTGATGATTGTGTAGAAGCATTTGAAATACTTAAGAAAGTCTTGATCTATGCACCTATTGTTCAGCCACCTGATTGGAATTTACCCTTTGAAATTATGTGTGATGCTAGTGATTATGCTGTAGTGGCTGTCCTAGGACAAAGAGTTGATAAGAAATTAAATGTTATCCAATATGCTAGTAAAACTCTGGACAGTGCCCAGAGAAATTATGCTACTACTGAAAAAGAATTTTTAGCACTTGTATTTGCTTGTGATAAGTCTAGACCTTATATCGTTGATTCTAAAGTAACTGTTCACACTGATCATGCTGCTATTAAATATCTTATGGAAAAGAAAGATGCTAAACCTAGACTTATTAGATGGGTTCTCTTGCTACAAGAATTTGATTTGCATATTATTGATAGAAAGGGAGCTGAGAACCCCGTTGCAGACAACTTGTCTAGATTAGAGAATGTTCTTGATGACCCACTACCTATTGATGATAGCTTTCCTGATGAACAACTGGAGGTCATAATTGCTTCTCGTACTACTCCATGGTATGCTGATTATGCTAATTATATTGTTGCTAAATTTATACCACCTAGTTTCACATACCAGCAAAAGAAAAAGTTCTTCTATGATTTAAGACATTACTTTTGGGATGACCCAAACCTTTATAAAGAAGGAGTAGATGGTGTTATTAGACGTTGTGTACCTGAGCATGAACAAGAACAGATCCTACGCAAGTGTCACTCTGAAGCTTATGGAGGACACCATGCTGGGGATAGAACTGCACATAAGGTATTGCAATCCGGTATTTATTGGCCTACTCTCTTCAAGGATGCCCGTAAGTTTGTCTTGTCTTGTGATGAATGTCAAAGAATTGGCAATATTAGTAGACATCAAGAAATGCCTATGAATTATTCACTTGTTATTGAACCATTTGATGTCTGGTCTTTGATTATATGGGACCGTTCCTTCCTCTAATGGCTACACATATATTTTAGTTGCTGTTGATTACGTTACTAAGTGGGTAGAAGCCATTCCAACTAGTAGTGCTGATCATAACACCTCTATTAAGATGCTTAAAGAAGTTATTTTTCCGAGGTTTGGAGTCCCTAGATACTTAATGACTAATGGCGGTTCACATTTTATTCATGGTGCCTTTTGTAAAATGTTTGCTAAGTATGATGTTAATCATAGAATTGCATCTCCTTATCACCCACAGTCTAGCGGTCAAGTAAAACTGAGCAATATAGAGCTTAAATTAATTTTGTAAAAGACTGTTAATAAATCTAGAAAGAATTGGTCCAAGAAACTTGATGATGCATTATGGGCTTATAGAACTGCATATAAAAATCCTATTGGTATGTCTCCGGATAAAATGGTTTATGGTAATGCTTGTCACTTACCTCTCGGACTGGAACATAAGGCATATTGGGCCATTAAAGAGCTCAACTATGACTTCAAACTTACCGGTGAAAAGAGGCTTTTTGACATTGACTCACTTGATGAATGGAGAACCCAGGCCTATGAGAATGCCAAACTGTTTAAAGAAAAGGTTAAAAGATGGCATGACAAAAGGATACAAAAACATGAGTTTAATATAGGTGATTATGTATTATTATACAACTCTTGTTTAAGATTTTTTGCAGGAAAACTCCTCTCTAAATGGGAAGGTTCTTACGTCATCGAGGAGGTCTATCGTTCCGGTGCCATAAAAATCAACAACTTCGAAGGCACAAATCCGAGGGTGGTGAATGGTCAAAGAATCAAACATTATATCTCAGGTAATCCTATAAACACTACAGGAATCAGGTAATTTGCCGTCTGTGGATCACAGACGGCAAAGGCCTAAATACAGACGGCAAAGATTTTGCCGTCAGGAAGCAGACGGCGAAGTCAAACGGCAAAGATTAGTCAGCAAAGAATACTTTGCCGTCAGCATTTCATCGAACAGACGGCAAAGATTTTGCCGTCAGCCAACTACAGATTTGCCGTCTGTCGAAAAAATAATAGACAACAAAACCCTGTTCTTTATCGTAAGTCAAAACTTGTTCTTTGCTGTCATCTAGACTAAAGTACATACGACAAAGATTGTTTTTCATTTAAAAAAGGTGACGTCAGAGAAGAGCATCTCGCCCAGGTTCAGCTCAAGTAGATTTTGGATCTGACATGGGGTGCTGCCTTTCATTCATTGTAGGTGGAGTTACACAGAATATACAAAGTTGTCCTGAAAATTTACACAAAGGACCCTAGAAAGTAAAAAATAAAAGCAATCAAGTCCTTCTCCATTGCAGGAACAGGGACTTGACCGCCGGCCGTCCTTCTACTGGCCGGGGATCCACTACCGCCTTGCCCTGCTCGCCTTGCCGCGCCACCTCACAGCTGCCCGACCATCCTCTGCACCGGTGCCCGACTATGCTCGCCGCGTAGACGCACGACCCAGCTCGCCCACGCCCTGCTAGCGCCGACCGCCCGCGCGTCGCTTGCAGGGCCCTCCCGCGCTGGCTGCCCTGCCAGCACCGGCCCGCAGCACATGCCCATGCTCGCCGCGTAGCCCCTGCTCGCCTGTGCCCTGCTCGCCTGCCTGGGGCAACGGGGCCGGCGACGCCCGTGGCGAAGGGGGAAGAGTGACGGGGACGGCAGAAGATGTCGTGGTGGATCCCTGCGGAGCTTCGGGCGACGGGGCTGAGGCCGGGGGCGACGGAGGAAGTGGCCGAGGCCGGCGCGAGAGGTGGTGGCCGACGGGCGAGGTGATGGCCGGCGGGCGAGGTGGTGGCCGGTGGGCGAGGTGGTGGCCGGACGCTGGCGGAGCTTCAGGCGCGCCAGGGCCATGGCTGGGGGCGACGGGGATGGGGCTGAGGCCGGGGGCGAAGGGAGAAGTGGTCGGGGCTGACAGGAGAGGTGGTGGTCGATGGGAGAGGTGGTGACTGGTGACCGGCGACGACGTGTGGATAAGGGAGAGAAACCAGAGAGAGATCGTGGTGGGGGAGAGGATAAAGGAGAGAGTGCTGCACGTGGGGGTGTGAGGTGAGGCGTGGGCACGGGGTGTGTTTGGGCACGACACATGTGTGGCTGAGATCTTGCCATGTCATCAATCCATGTGATCGATCCGCGTGATGTGTTTCTTTCTTTGCCGTCTTCATTTTTTATTCCAGACGTCAAAGATCTTTGCCGTCTGTGTTTTATATTACAGACGGCGAAGTATGTTCTTTGCCATCTGTAATATAAAATGCAGACAGCAAAGATCTTTGCCGTCTACTTTTTCTATTCATATGGCGAAGTATGTTCTTTGCCGTCTGTGTATTTTTTCGCAAACGGCAAAGTTTATTTTACCGACAGTTTTTCTTTGCCGTCTACTGATGACGGAAAACCCTTTCTTTGCCGTCTGCCCGACGAAAAGCTGACGGCAAAGACGTCCCCTGACGGCAAATTAGCTGTTTCCCATAGTGAAATGTTGAAACTAATGTTATCGAAAGCGTAACCCCGGAGGAATACATAAGGGACACTTTCCAGAATGTTTCAGACTCCGAAAAGGAAGATGTATGAGGTACGGTAAGTAAACTGACTCCAAAACAGTTCTAATAGCAATTTTACTCCATGTTGGAATATTTAAGAAAATAGGAAAATAAGAAGTAGTCTGGGAAGGACACGAGGCGTCCACAAGGGTGGAGGGCGCGCCCTACCCCCTGGGCACGCCCCCTGCCTCGTAGGCACCTCGTGTGCTCTCCGGACTCTGTTTTCTTGCATGATACTCTGTTTTGACCACCGAACCACGCAAAGATCCTCTGTTTTTGTTTCGAGTTGTTTCTGCTGCAGATTTGGAGCAAGATGTCTTCTCAAGAGTCAGTCGGGGAGAGTCGGGTGTCTCATCCGACACCGGGGCCAAGAGCAAACAACGATGCTTACCACTTTGGGCCATCAACTAAGGAAGAGATGGAGGCTGACTTGAAAAGGGTAGATGCAATGGAGGAGGATCAAGAAGTTACTTCACATTTCTGAGCTGGATTCACGATGGGGGAACTACAAAGCTCAGCTATTCCAAACTCGGTCATCCCTTCCAACGTTAGATTTCTTTCTTATGAAAATATGAAAAGGAGTGTTACTTGCTCTCCCGCAGCTATGCAACATCCATGGATGAAAGAAGCTTTGGCCGTCACGGGCAAGCTCGGTAAGGAAATAATGGACCTCAAGCAACAAGTCAATAAGCTCGAGGAAGAGAATCGTATCCTGAGGGGCATCATCGCCAAGAATATCACATCACCCACCCCTGGAGAAAGAGACATAAACACATGGGTATGGGCACTCCCCTTGGCAACTTCCAAGCTTGGGGGAGTGCCCCGGTATCGTATCACCATCACACTTTTATCTTTACTGTTTTTCTTAGTTTGATCCTTTTGGTAATATCTTGATTTAGTAGAATAAAGTTTTAGTATGATCTAGTTTTGAGTTTTGCTTTATGATCCTTCTATGTAATCGAGTCCGTGAGCTATATATAATAAAGATTAGTGTTGAGTCAAGGGCTTGATTATCTTGCTATGATCTTGAGGGAATAAATTAAAAGAGAAAGAATAAAAAGAATTAAAGAGATCATATGGATCTTATGGAGAGTAATGACTTCACATATAAAGAGTGTGATGAATAAAAGTTGTTGAGAGTTGACAAACATAGTTTCTGTCATCGTTGCAATTAATAGGAAGTAATAAAGAAAGAGAGGTTTTCACATATAAATATACTATCTTGGACATCTTTTATGATTGTGAGCATTCATTAAAATATGACATGCTAAAGAGTTGACGTTGGACAAGGAAGACAACGTAATGGGTTATGTTTTCTTACATCTGAAATAAATTATATTGTCATGGATCATCCAACATGTTGAGCTTGCCTTTCCCTCTCATGCTAGCCAGATTCTATGCACCAAGTAGAGATACTACTTGTGCTTCCAAATATCCTTAAACCTAGTTTTGCCATGAGAGTCCACCATATCTACCTATGGATTGAGTAAGATCCTTCAAGTAAGTTGTCATCGTTGCAAGCAATAAAAATTGCTCTCTAAATATGTATGATTTATTAGTGCGGAGAAAATAAGCTTTATACGATCTTGTGATGTGGAAGAAATAGAAGCGACAGACTGCATAATAAAGGTCCATATCACAAGTGGCAATATAAAGTGACGTTCTTTCGCATTAAGATTTTGTGCATCCAACCATAAAAGCACATGACAACCTCTGCTTCCCTTTGTGAAGGGCCTATCTTTTACTCTTGTCTTATACTTCATGCAAGAGTCACAGTGTTCTTCACCTTTCCTTTTTACATTTTATCCTTTGGCAAGCACAATATGTTGGAAAGATCCTGATATATATAGCTAATTGGATGTGAGTTTTCATGAACTATTATTGTTGACAATACCCTTGAGGTAAAAGGTTGGGAGGCAAAACTATAAGCCCCTATCTTTCTCTGTGTCTGATTAAAACTTCATACCCATAAGTATTGCGTGAGTGTTAGCAATTGTGAAAGACTAAATGATAGTTGAGTATGTGGACTTGCTGAAAAGCTCTGATATTGAGTCTTTCAGATGTTATGATAAATTGCAATTGCTTCAATGACTCAGATTATAGTTTGTTGGTTCTCAATGAAGTTTATGATTCATACTTGAAACTGTGAATGAATTGTTACTTTAGCATAAGAAATCATATGACAATATTTATATATGTTGCTGTCCTAAGAATGATCATGATGCCCTCATGTCCGTATTTTATTTTATCGACACCTCTATCTCTAAACATGTGGAGATATTTTTCGATATCGACTTTCGCTTGAGGACAAGCGAGGTCTAAGCTTGGGGGAGTTGATACATCCATTTCGCATCATGCTTTTATATCGATGTTTATCGCATTATGGGCTGTTATTACACATTATGTCACAATACTTATGCATATTCTCTCTTATTTTACAAGGTTTACATGAAGAGGGAGAATGCTGGCAGCTGGAATTCTGGGCTGGAAAAGGAGCAAATATTAGAGACCTATTCTACACAACTCCTAAAGTCCTGAAACTTCACGGGAGCAAGTTTCAGAATATATAAAAAATATTGGACGAAAGAAGTACCCGAGGGGGGGCACCCACCATCCACGAGGGTGGGGGCGCGCCCTATCCCCTGGGCGCGCCCCCCTGCCTCGTGGGCCCCCTAGTAGCCCTCTGATGCCCATCTTTGGCTATATGGAGTCTTTCGTCGAGGAAAAGAATCATAAGCTAGCTCACGGGACGAAACTCCGCCGCCACGAGGCGGAACCTTGGCGGAACCAATCTAGGGCTCCGGTGGAGCTGTTTTGCCGGGGAAACTTCCCTCCGAAGGGGGGGGGGGGGAATCACCATCGTCATCACCAACGATCCTCTCATCGGGAGGGGTCAATCTCCATCAACATCTTCACGAGCACCATCTCATCTCAAACCCTAGTTCATCCCTTGTATCCAATCTTTGTCCCAAAGCCTTAGATTGGTACCTGTGGGTTGCTAGTAGTGTTGATTACTCTTTGTAGTTGATGCTAGTTGGTTTATTCGGTGGAACATCATATGTTCAGATCCTTTATGCATGTTAATACCCCTCTGATTATGAACATGAATATGATTTGTGAGTAGTTACGCTTGTTCATGAGGACATGGGAGAAGTCTTGCTATAAGTAGTCACGTGAATTTGGTATTCGTTCGATATTTTGATGAGATGTATGTTGTCTTTTGCTACCTCTTGAGCACTGCGTTGGTTTTCCCTTGAAGAGGAAAGGGTGATGCAGCAAAGTAGCGTAAGTATTTCCCTCAGTTTTTGAGAACCAAGGTATCAATCCAGTAGGAGGCCATGCACGAGTCCCTCGCACCTACACAAACAAATAAAATCCTCGCAACCAACACAATAAAGGGGTTGTCAATCCCTTCACGGTCACTTACGAAAGTGAGATCTGATAGATATGATAAGATAATATTTTTGGTATTTTTATGATAAAGATGCAAAGTAAAGAAAGCAAAATAAACAGTGCCAGAAATAGCTTGTTGTTGGGAGATTAATATGATGGAAAATAGACCCGGGGGCCATAGGTTTCACTAGTGGCTTCTCTCGAGAGCATAAGTATTACGGTGCGTAAACAAATTACTGTTGAGCAATTGACAGAATTGAGCATAGTTATGAGAATATATAGGTATGATCATGTATATGGGCATCACGTCCGCAACAAGTAGACCGACTCCTGCCTGCATCTACTACTATTAATCCACACATCGACCACTGTCCAGCATGCATCTAGAGTATTAAGTTCAAAAGAACAGAGTAACGCCTTAAGTAAGGTGACATGATGTAGAGGGATAAACTCATGCAATATGATATAAACCCCATCTTGTTATCCTCGATGGCAACAATACAATACGTGCCTTGCTACCCCTACTGTCACTGGGAAAGGTCACCGCAAGATTGAACCCAAAGCTAAGCACTTCTCCCATTGCAAGAAAGATCAATCTAGTAGGCCAAACCAAACTGATAATTCGACGAGACTTGAAAAGATAACCAATCATACATAAAAGAATTCAGAGAAGATTCAAATATTGTTCATAGATAAACACACCGCAAAAGAAGATTACATCGAATAGATCTCCATGAGAATCATGGAGAACTTTGTATTGAGATCCAAAAAGAGAGAAGAAGCCATCTAGCTAATAACTATGGACCAAAGGTCTGAGGTAAACTACTCACACATCATCGGAGAGGCTATGGTGTTGATGTAGAAGCCCTCCGTGATCGATGCCCCCTCTGGCGGAGCTCCAGAAAAGGCCCCAAGATGGGATCTCACGGGTATAGAAGGTTGCGGCGGTGGAATTAGGTTTTTGGCTCCGTATCTGGTAGTTTGGGGGTACGTAGGTATATATAGGAGGAAGAAGTACGTCGGTGGAGCAATGTGGGCCCCACGAGGGTGGACGGCGCGCCTGGGGGGGGGGGTAGGCGTGCCCCCTACCTCGTGCCTTCCTGGTTGATGTCTTGATGTAGGGTCCAAGTCCTCTGGATCACGTTCGTTCCGAAAATCACGTTCCCGAAGGCTTCATTCTGTTTGGACTCCGTTTGATATTCTTTTTCTGCGAAACTCTGAAATAGGCAAAAAACAGCAATTCTGGGCTGGGCCTCCGGTTAATAGGTTAGTCCCAAAAATAATATAAAAGTGTATAACAAAGCCCATTAATCATCCAAAACAGAATATAATATAGCATGAAGCAATAAAAAATTATAGATACGTTGGAGATGTATCAAGCATCCCCAAGCTTAATTCCTGCTCGTCCTCGAGTAGGTAAATGATAAAAACAGAATTTTTGATGCGGAATGCTACTTGGTATAATTTTATTTAATGTAACCCTCTTAATTGTGGTATGAATATTCAGATCCAAAAGATTCAAGGTAAAAGTTTAATATTGACATAAAAGCAATAATACTTCAAGCATGCTAACTAAGCAATTATGTCTTTTCAAAATAACATGGCGAAAGAAAGTTCATCCCTACAGAATCATATAGTTTAGTCATGCTCCATTTTCGTCACACAAGAATGCTCTCATCATGCACAACCCCGATGACAAGCCAAGCAATTGTTTCATACTTTAGTAATCTCAAACTTTTTCAACCTTCATGCAATACATGAGCGCGGGCCATGGATATAGCACTATGGGTGGAATAGAATATAATGATGGGGGTTATGTGGAGAAGACAAAAAAGGAGAAAGTCTCACATCAATGCGGCTAATCAACGGGCTATGGAGATGCCCATCGATTGTTGTTAATGTAAGGAGTAGGGATTGCCATGCAACGGATGCACTAGAGCTATAAATGCATGAAAGCTCAACAAAAGAAACTAAGTGGGTGTGCATCCAACTTGCTTGCTCACAAAGACCTAGGGCATTTGAGGAAGTCCATTGTTGGAATATACAAGCCAAGTTCTATAATGAAAACTTCCCACTAGTATATGAAAGTGACAAAACAAGAGACTCTCTATCATAAAAATCATGGTGCTAATTTGAAGCACAAGTGTGAAAAAATATAGTAGCATGGTCCCTTTTTTGGGGGGCCTTCCCTTTTTTTATTTGGCCTTTTTTGGGACAAGACTCTATGAATGATGATCATCACACTTCTATTTATTTACAACTCGATACTAGAACAAAGTATGACTCTATATGAATGCCTCTGGCGGTATACCGGGATAGCAATGAATCAAGAGTGACATTATGAAAAATTATGAACGGTGGCTTTGCCACAAATACGATGTCAACTACATGATTATGCAAAGCAATATGACAATGATGAACGTGTCATGATAAATGGAACGGTGGAAAGTTGCATGGCAATATATCTCGGAATGGCTATGGAAATGCCATAATAGGTAGATATGGTGGATGTTTTGAGGAAGATATAAGGAGGTTTATGTGTGAAAGAGCGTATCATATCATGGGGTTTGGATGCACCGGCGAAGTTTGCACCAACTCTTAATGTGAGAAAGGGCAATGCACGGTACCGAAGACGCTAGAAATGATGGAAGGATAAGAGTGCGTATAATCCATGGACTCAACATTAGTCATAAAGAACTCATATACTTATTGCAAAAATCTACAAGTCATCAAAAACCAAGCACTACACGCATGCTCCTAGGGGGATAGATTGGTAGGAAAAGACCATCGCTCGTCCCCGACCGCCACTCATAAGGAAGACAATCAAAGAACACCTCATGTTTCAATTTTGTTACATAAAGTTTACCATACGTGCATGCTACAGGACTTGCAAACTTCAACACAAGTATTTCTCAATTTCACAACTACTCAACTAGCACAACTTTAATATCACTACCTCCATATCTCAAAACAATCATCAATCATCAAACTTCTCTTAGTATTTAGCACACTCATAAGAAAGTTTTTTACTATTCTCGAATACTTAGCATATTAGGATTAATTTCCCAATTTAAGAAAATTACCATGCTGTTTAAGGCTCTCAAAATAATATAAGTGAAGCATGAGAGAATAATAGTTTCTATAAAACAAATCCACCACTGTCGGTGTCAAAACTGGCGGATCTCGGGTAGGGGGTCCCGAACTGTGCGTCTTGGCGGATGGTAACAGGAGGCGGGGGACACGATGTTTACCCAGGTTCGGGCCCTCTTGATGGGGGTAATACCCTATGTCCTGCTTGATTGTTCTTGATAATATGAGTAGTACAAGAGTTGATCTACCACGAGATCAAAGAGGCTAAACCCTAGAAGCTAGCCTATGGTATGATTGTTGTTGTTGGTCCTACGGACTAAACCCTCCAGTTTATATAGACACCGGAGGGGGCTAGGGTTACACAGAGTCGGTTACAAGGAAGGAGATCTACATATTCGTATTGCCAAGCTTGCCTTCCACGCCAACGGGAGTCCCATCCGGACACGGGACGAAGTCTTCAATCTTGTATCTTCATAGTCCAATAGTCCAGCCAAAGGATATAATCCAGCTATCCGGAGACCCCCTAATCCAGGACTCCCTCAGTAGCCCCTGAACTAGGCTTCAATGACGATGAGTCCGGCGCGCAGATTGTCTTCGGCATTGCAAGGCGGGTTCCTCCTCCGAATACTTCATAGAAGATTTTGAACACGAGGATCATGTCCGGCTCTGCAAAACAAGTTCCACATACAACCGTAGAGAGAATAATATTTTCACAAATCTAATCTACCAACGCATTCCGCGGTGTGACATCACACCACAGCCAGGTCACCATTTGAATCGTTTTTCACAACCAACCTCAGCGTGTTTCGCGAGGCGGTTTCCTTGGCACGTCTTGTCGAAGCAGAGATCGTGTCCCCTTATTACAGGATTCCCATCAATACGGGCGTGGGTAACCCAACCGCGCCATCAATTACGGCGCTTGGGGTATAAGCGAGTTTTACCAGGCTGGTGGGGGTGCATAGTTTCGTCCGCCCTTATAAAGGGATAAGGGTTCACCTTTTTCTACCCACGCCTTCTTCCTCCTTGATCATCCATTCTCGCGCACTCGAGCTCCAGCGCCCAAGTCCACATCCTTCTCCTCAACCCTCTCCAAACATGTTCGGAGCGGGAGGCAAGTGGATGTTCTCCTCCGTTACGGAGGGAGACATCAAAAAGCTACGCGGGGCCGGATACTTAGCCGCGGATATTGCGCACCGGCTGCCAGTCGCAGGGCAGATCGTCCCTACCCCGAAACCTTACGAAAGGGTGGTTTTCCTCACCCACTTCGTCCGCGGACTGGGGTTTCCCCTCCATCCATTCGTCCGCGGCCTTATGTTCTATTATGGGCTGGACTTCCATGATCTAGCTCCGAATTTCATCCTCAACATCTCGGTGTTCATCGTCGTGTGCGAGGCTTTCCTTCGCGTCAGACCCCACTTCGGCCTGTGGTTGAAGACCTTCAATGTCAAACCAAAGGTAGTAGGCGGCCAACAAGCGGAATGCGGCGTAGCCATGGTGGGCAAAATTCCCAATGTTACATGGCTCGAGGGATCCTACGTGGAGACCATAAAGGGGTGGCAATCGGGGTGGTTCTACATCACCGAGCCGTGCGACACCAACTGGGTGGCGCCCCAGAGTTTCGATCCGGAATCCCCATGCGGCTCACTTCTTGGAAGGAGAAGGGCCTGTCCTGGGGCTCATCGATGGAGCTGGACGGACTCTAGAAGTGTATCTGGAACATGATAGGCAAGAAACTCAAGCTTGTCAACATAGTCCAGGTCATGCTCTTCCGCTGGATCCTGCCGTGTCAACGATGGGCTTTCAACTTATGGGAGTTCGACCCGGCCCAGCACCAGACTCTATGCGAGCTCTTTGACACGATGCATAAGGACGTCTGGAAGGTGCTGTTCAAGGGCGCCGAGGTCCCCCCTACCCTTACCGAGGACCGCGGGCTAAGCACGACGTGCCCTGCGAATCCGGTAAGTTCTGTACACCTCGTAGGGTATTTATTTTCTATAGTTTAACCATGTGCGGGGTCTGAGCTCCCATGCCTTTGACAGGACTGGGTGGAGACATCGGAGCAGATTGACTGTCCGGCCCCTCTGCCCGAAGACCCTGCAGACGCTCTCCTGACGGAGATGCAGACTCTGGCTCCTTATGAGGTGCCGGAGAAGAAGATCAAGAAGAAGGCCACGGGAACCCGAAAGAGTTCCCGGCGCCAGGTGGTATCGGACTCATTGTCCGATAACTCCGAGACGCACTCCTACCGTGAAAACGAGGAGGAAGATGACGGTTCTCCCCCTCCAGCCGGGGAGACAGGAAAAGGAAGGCCGCCCCAACCGGGGAGGCCGGAGGGTCCAAGAAGGGAAGGACTCTCCTTCCGGACTGTTCCACCACCGCCGTCGATAGCGAAGACGAGTGGTTACTCAGGGCCAAGCCCCTGGCGATGTCGTAAGTATTCGGATACCAGAGTAACTCATAGCATACTTTTATTGCATTGCTTCTCCTAACGTCGAATATGATCATGCAGTCCGCCCCGAGCCCGCATCGACGTATCCTCGTCGGACGGTTCCTTGGACTCGTCGGATATGAATAGCGAGTCACTTCCAACCGCCTCCTCTCCTCGCCATACGGACAATGTCGAGGTATTGTCTCAAGGGGCACCGAACCGAGGGGAGGTAGTCCTAGAGGTGCCTCAAGGCGACCTTTCGACCTCCAGGCGCAAAGGGAGCAAGACTCCCAAGGGCTCCAAGTTCGGCCCTCAGCCGAACACCGCACCGGAACCTCCAGTGGTTCCAGACTCCGGCAGGCGGCCCCCTACCAAGAGAGGCAAGCCGCCCGTGCCAGTGACCTCTGTCTTTCTAGAGGCACCAGACAACCTGCTAGGAGCGCTTCGCGGAGCTTCCATCGACGGAGAGCACCGCACTATTATGAGTGCGGTGATCAAGAAGGTTCAGTCCGCCAAGAGCGGACTGACTGAAGCCTGTGCCAGCCTTCTAATAGGCTTTGAGGTAAGTATTTAAAATATAGGAAAATATTACCGCATAGACAGTAGCCCCTGATGCTCTGTTTGGTGTTCACAAAGAAAACACAAATAGAGGATCAAATAATATCTGCAGGAGTCTAATACAAGTATGTCTATATGCGTATGCAGGCTTCGCTGCTGACCTCTTCCGCACTGACTGCAGAGGTCATCGCACTGAAGCAGGACCTCGAGCGGTCCGAGAAAGAACTCCGCCTTGCCAAGAGGCAGCTCGAGGAGAACAAAGGTAAGTAATACCTTGTCTATATATATATAAGATGTGGTTGCAAAATGATAGGATCATCATGGATGTGCCAGGGGCCACGACCGAAGTGGCGACCCTGAAGTGAGCATTGTCTGAGGCCGAAAACAAAGCGGCCGAGGAGCGCACCGAGCGGGAGAAACAAGAGGCACGGGTGGGCGAGGTGCAGCAAGAGCTCTAGGCTCTCGTGAAGAAGAACGAGACTTTGGAGCTTGACTCAAAGACGAGAGAGTCCGAGCTTGCCGCGGCCCTCGAGAGCACAAAGCATGCCAAGGATGAAGCCCAAAAGGCCCTCCAGGAAATTGAGGCAATGAGGAAGATAGCGGCGGGTAAGGCATTCATTATGCAAATCAAGCATGTGAAAGTAAATTACTTGTTACTTACCCGAGTCCGGAGCTCTCCAGGAGCATTCGCAGATTTGCCCCACAGCATGTCGGATGCCGCAAAGTACTACCAGGCCGAGGAGGCAAGCTCGACGGAGAAGTTGTTCTAGTCTCAGTATACTGGGACCGAACACCCAATGCATGTGAGCGACCAGCTGAAGCAACTGGTCGAGCTGCACAAGGCGGCCGAACAGGCCATGAGGGGCCTTATAGTCCGGATGTGGCCTGACGACTCCCTTCCCAACAGCTACTTCGGCCTGGTGAGGCGGCTTGTGGATGCCTGCCCACGGCTGGAAGTCATAAAGCGGTCCGTCTGCATCAAAGGTGCACGCCGGTCTTTTGCCCGTGCGAAGGTGCACTCGGCCAAGATGGACGCCGAGAAGCTTGTGAAGGAGGGGCCGTCGTAGGACAAGGAGCATCGCCACCCTGAAATGTATTATGAGGGTGTCCTGAAGGGTGCCCGTCTTGTGGCGGACGAGTGTGCGAAGGATGTAATTTTTGAATGAACTTGCTCGTGTGATCCTGTATTATGAAAACTTGTTCATGTGTGCTATGCAACGCTTGTTTAAATTTAAAATATTACCTTCTGTGCGGCTGTTTATCAAATCTGAGAGATGGCCAGTCGTCGGCTTCTGCCCCCATGCCAAGAGTGCTGGGGTGTTCGGGATAAATCTGAGCACTCTTTTTCCCATTGTTGGGTCCTTCGAGGGGGGTGCTCAGCACAACGAACAAGGCAATCAGACTATAATGCTTTATCACTCTCACTTAGCCATAGAAGTCTATAATTTTAAATTTTGGCGAAGCCCCTAGTATTCGGAAGGCCGAATTTGGGGTGCTATACACGCCTAAGCCGGACAAAGCCGACTCCTCGCCCTAAGCGGCATAAGTCTTTAGGGACCCGAGACCTCTCGAACAGCGACCAACTCTCGCCTTATCATGACAGTCAGTTTTAGCTTTCTCTACTAAGGTGCTTTCCCAGATGAACTGGGGCACAATCGCAGTAGTTCTCCCAGTGCTACGTTAGCCGATATAGCGGAACGTAAGGTACCAAAACATGGGAGCCGGGCAAACCCAACTATTGACCCAAGACATGATTCGGAGCTGATGCATATAATGCTATAAGTTCGGGGTGCCGCACTGTCGAAATTGTTCGGACTTCTCACGTCGTATTGTGGGGTACGCTTAAGCCCCTGGCGTATTGGCCGTACCAGAGTGTACGGGTGCTGAATGTCATGAATGAACATATATATATATATATATAAAAGAATAGAGAATGCAGTAATAGTCTAGAGCTATGCATTGTTTATTCAAAAAGGTGCGTCGAAGCAGAATGATACAAGTAGTGCGATAAGCGAAAAGTAGGACTATTTGGCATGTCCCCTCCAAGGGCAAGCTAAGGAATGGTATTTAAAGCAGGTATTTCACTCGTTATCAGAGACCACATGGGAGTTCCATGGTGCGACGTAGCTTTCTGCCTCCTTGGTTGTTGTATTGTGTGTCCGGCAATCGTACTACCGGACGGGGTTTCCACAGAGTAAAGTCCTGAAAGAGAGAAAAGTAACAAAGCGGGAAGCCCCTAGTGCGGTTGAGCCGCGTTCTGGGGCGTGCCGTAGTCGTGCCCCCCACCTATGTCCATGGTATTTTCAATGCTTAGTTATGTATGCGTGGCACGGATTTTGCTGTTTGGCTGGGACTGGGGTGGGGGCCGCATTGCTATGCGAGCTCGGAATGTGCCAGGCAGTCTTGTTGCAGATTACTCTGGGCACGCTTGACGGTGTCCGGGTGTTTAATCACCGAACTGGTGGATTGCCTGAAGAGGCTGCTTTGTGCTTCTGCTGCGAGGGCCGCAGTGTGCTCCTCCATGCGGAGAGAGCGCTCTGTGTTTCCATTGACTGTGATGACCCCCCGAGGTCCTGGCATCTTGAGCTTGAGGTATGCATAATGCGGTACCGCATTGAATCTCGCAAATGCGGTTCACCCGAGCAGTGCATGATAGCCACTGTGGAACGGGACTAAGTCGAAGATTAACTCCTCGCTTCGGAAGTTATCCGAGGATCCGAAGACCACTTCCAGTGTGACTGAGCCTGTGCAATGGGCCTCTACACCTGGTATGACGCCTTTGAAGGCCGTTTCAGTGGGTTTGATCCTTGAGGGGTCTATACCCATTTTGCACACTGTGTCCTGATAAAGCAGGTTCAGGCTGCTGCCGCCGTCCATAAGGACTCGAGTGAGGTGAAATCCGTCGATTATTGGGTCTAGTACTAGTGCGGCGAATCCGCCATGATGGATACTAGTGGGGTGGTCCCTGTGATCGAAGGTGATCCAACAGGAGGACCATGGGTTGAACTTTGGGGCGACTGGCTCCAACGCATATACGTCCCTTAGCGCACGCTTCCGCTCCCTCTTGGGGATGTGGGTTGCGTATATCATGTTCACCGTCCACACTTGTGGGGGGGGGGGAACCTCTTCTGTCCTCCGGTGTTCGGCGACCGGGGCTCCTCCTCGTCATCGTTATTTAACCCCTTATCTTTGTTTTCGGCATTTAACTTGCCAGCCTGCTCGAACACCCAACATTCCCTGTTGGCGTGGTTGACTAGCTTGTCGGGGGTGCCGTGTATTTGACACGAGCGATCAAGTATACGGTCCAAACTGGACGGGCCCAGAGTGCTTCTTTTGAATGGCTTTTTCCGCTAACCGGGTTTAGAGCCTCTGAATCCGGCATTGACTGACGTATCCTTGGTATTGTCGCTGTTGATGCGGCGCTTGTGTTTGTTGCGACGTGACCTGCCATTGCTATGTTGGAAATATGCCCTAGAGGCAATAATAAAATGGTTATTATAATATTTCCCTGTTCATGATAATTGTCTATTGTTCATGCTATAATTGTGTTATCCGGAAATCGTAATACATGTGTGAATACATAGACCACAACATGTCCCTAGTGAGCCTCTAGTTGACTAGTTCGTTGATCAATAGATGGTTACGGTTTCCTGACCATGGACATTGGATGTCATTGATAACGGGATCACATCATTAGGAGAATGATGTGATGTACAAGACCCAATCCTAAGCATAGCACAAGATCGTGTAGTTCGTCTGCTAGAGCTTTTCTGAATGTCAAGTATCATTTCCTTAGACCATGAGATTGTGCAACTCTCGGATACCGTAGGAGTGCTTTGGGTGTACCAAACGTCACAACGTAACTGGGTGGCTATAAAGGTGCACTACAGGTATCTCCGAAAGTGTCTGTTGGGTTGGCATGAATCGAGACTGGGATTTGTCACTCCGTATGACGGAGAGGTATCTCTAGGCCCACTCGGTAATGCATCATCATAATGAGCTCAGTGTGACCAAGTAGTTGGTCACGAGATCATGCATTACGGAACGAGTAAAGTGACTTGCCGGTAACGAGATTGAACGAGGTATTGGGATACCGATGATCGAATCTTGGGCAAGTAACGTGCCGATTGACAAAGGGAATTGTATACGGGATTGCTTGAATCCTCGACATCGTGGTTCATCCGATGAGATCATCGTGGAACATGTGGGAGCCAACATGGGTATCCAGATCCCACTGTTGGTTATTGGTCAGAGAGTTGTCTCGGTCATGTCTGCATGGTTCCCGAACCCGTAGGGTCTACACACTTCAGGTTCGATGACGCTAGGGTTATTAGGAAGACTTGTATATGATTACCGAATGTTGTTCGGAGTCCCGGATGAGATCCCGGATGTCACGAGGAGTTCTGGAATGGTCCGGAGGTGAAGATTTATATGTAGGGAGTTGTCATACGGTCACCGGAAAGGTTCGGGGGCATATCGGTATTGTACCGAGGCCACCGGAGGGGTTCCGGGGGTCCACCGGGAGGGGCCACCTCTCTCGGAGGGCCTAATGGGCCGTAGATGAAATTGAACCAGCCCTACATGGGCTGGGCGCATTCCCCCTTGGGCCCATGCGCCTAGGGTTGGGGGGGGGGCTAAGGGGGTGCCCCCCTTGCTTGGGGGGCAAGCCCCTTCCCCTTGGCCGCCACCCCCCTCTAGATCTCATCTAGAGGGGCCGCCCCCTTCCTCCTTCCCCTATAAATAGAGGGGCAAGGGGAGGGCTGCACGCCACATCCAAGGCACAGCCCCTGCCCTTCCCAACACCTCTCCTCCTCCGCAAGAGCTTGGCGAAGCCCTGCCGGAGTACTGCTGCCGCACCACCACCACGCGGTCGTGCTACTGTTGGGGCCCTCTTCCTCAACCTCTCCCTCCTACTTGCTGGATCAAGGCGCGGGAGACGTCCTCGCTCCGTATGTGTGTTGAACACGGAGGTGCCTTCCGTTCGGCGCTAGGATCATCGGTGATTTGGATCACGACGAGTACGACTCCATCATCCCCATTCTCTTGAACGCTTCCGCTCGCGATCTACAAGGGTATGTAGATGCACTCCTCTCCCTCTCGTTGTTAGATGACTCCATAGATTGATCTTGGTGATGCATAGAAAATTTTAAATTTCTGCTACGATCCCAACAGTGGTATCAGAGCTAGGTCTATGCGGAGTTTCTATGCATGAGTAGAACACAAGTTGTTGTGGGCGTCGATTTTGTCAATTTACTTGCCGTTACTAGTCTTATCTTGATTCGGCGGCATAGTAGGATGAAGCGGCCCGGACCGACCTTACACGTACGCTTACGTGAGACTGGTTCCACCGACTGACATGCACTAGTTGCATAAGGTGGCTAGCGGGTGTCTGTCTCTCCCACTTTAGTCGGATCGGATTCGATGAAAAGGGTCCTTATGAAGGGTAAATAGAAATTGGCATATCATGTTGTGGTTTTGGTGTAGGTAAGAAACGTTCTTACTAGAAACCTATAGCAGCCACGTAAAAACTTGCAACAACAATTAGAGGACGTCTAACTTGTTTTTTCAGCATATGCCGTGTGATGTGATATGGCCAAAAGGATGTGATGAATGACATATGTGATGTATGAGATTGATCATGTTCTTGTAATAGGAATCACGACTTGCATGTCGATGAGTATGACAACCGGCAGGAGCCATAGGAGTTGGTGTTAATTTATTTATGACCTGCGTGTCAACTTATACGTCATGTAATTACTTTACTTTATCGCTAATCGTTAGCCATAGTAGTAGAAGTAATAGTTGACGAGACAACTTCATGAAGACACGATGATGGAGATCATGGTGTCATGCCGGTGACGACGATGATCATGGCGCCCCAAAGATGGAGATCAAAAGGAGCAAAATGATATTGGCCACATCATGTCACTATTTGATTGCATGTGATGTTTATCATGTTTTACATCTTATTTGCTTAGAACGACGGTAGCATAAATAAGATGATCCCTCGCGATAATTTCAAGAAAGTGTTCTCCCTAACTGTGCACCGTTGCTAAGGTCCGTTGTTCCGAAGCACCACGTGATGATCGGGTGTGATAGGTTTTAACGTTCGCATACAACGGGTGTAAGCCAGATTTACACACGCAATACACTTAGGTTGACTTGACGAGCCTAGCATGTACAGACATGGCCTCGGAACACGGAAGACTGAAAGGTCGAACATGTGTCGTATAGAAGATACGATCAACATGAAGATGTTCACCAATGATGACTAGTCTGTCTCACGTGATGATCGGACATGGCCTAGTTGAATCGGATCATGTATCACTTAGATGACTAGAGGGATGTCTATCTGAGTGGGAGTTCATTAAATAATTTGATTAGATGAACTTAATTATCATGAACTTAGTCTAAAATCTTTACAATATGTCTTGTAGATCAAATGGCCCACGCTAATGTTGTCCTCAACTTCAACGCGTTCCTAGAGAAAACCAAGCTGAAAGACGATGGTAGCAACTATACGGACTGGGTCCGGAACTTGAGGATCATCCTCATGGCTGCCAAGAAAGCATATGTCCTTGAAGCACCGCTAGGTGAAGCACCACCCCCAGTGAACCAAGACGTTATGAACGCTTGGCAGTCCTGTGTTGATGATTGCTCCCTGGTTCAGTGCGGCATGCTTTACAGCTTAGAACCGGGGCTCCAGAAGCGTTTTGAGCAACACGGAGCATATGAGATGGTCCAAGAGCTGAAAATGGTTTTCCAAGCTCATGCCCGGGTCGAGAGATATGAAGTCTCCGACAAGTTCTACAGTTGTAAGATGGAGGAGAATAGTTCCATCAGCGAGCACATACTTAAAATGTTTGGGTTGCACAACTGCTTGTCTCAGCTGGGAGTTAATCTCCCGTATGATGCGGTCGTTGACAGAATCCTTCAGTCTCTCCCACCTAGCTACAAGAGCTTTGTGATGAACTTCAATATGCAGGGGATGGAAAAGACCATTCCTGAGGTATATTCGATGCTGAAATCAGTGGAGGTGGAAATCAAAAAGGAACATCAGCTGTTGATGGTCAAAAGAACCACTAAGTTCAAGAAAGGCAAGGGTAAAAAGAACTTCAAGAAGGATGGCAAGGGAGTTGCCACGTGAAAGTGAAACTATCCCTAGGTGGTTTTGGTAATTCATAACAACATATAGCTCATTGAGCTAATGCTATTCCAAGATGATTATTTCAGGAAAGCTCAATGATTGGCATGGCATGGATGTGAAAGTGGAACCCTCAAAATGCTAAGGACAAAGGATTGGCTCAAGCTCAAAAGCTCAAGACTCTTCATTTTATATTTCAGTGATCCAAGATCACATTGAGTCCATAGTAAAAGCCAATACTATCAAGGAGGGATGAGGTGTTGCTTAATGAGCCTCTTGCTTCATGTGCTTAATGATATGCTCCAAAATCCTCAGCTACTTTCCCACTTCCACAAATGACCTAAACCCTAAGCCAAACTCAGTCCTACCGATTCTTCCTATCCGGCGCCACCGAGTTTCACTTGTCATAAGCCACTGCCAAACCCTAGCAATTCGGTTCTACCGATAGGGATCTCGGTCTCACCGAGATGGGATTGCAAACTCTCTGTTTCCCTTTCGTAACTTTTCGGTCTCACCGAAAGAGCGAATCGGTCCCACCGAGATTGCAATATAAATTCAGTGTTTCCCTTTTGTAACTTTTCGGTCTCACCGATAGAGCAAATCGGTCCCATCGAGTTTGCCTGACCAACTCTCTGGTTAGCTAATTACCAAATTCGGTCTCACCGAGTTTGTGTAATCGGTCTCACCGAGATTACGTTATGCCCAAACCCTAACCATATCGGTCCCACCGAGTTGCATGTCAGTCCCACCGAAAATCTCTAACGGTCACTAGGTTTACATTTTCGGTCCGACCGAGTTTGTTGATTCGGTCCCACCGAGATTGGAAAACTGTGTGTAATGGTTGGATTTTGTGTGGAGGCTATATATACCCCTCCACCTCCTCTTCATTCATGGAGAGAGCCATCAGAACACATACACAATTCCAACTCATATGTTCTGAGAGAGAACCACCTACTCATGTGTTGAGACCAAGATATTCCATTCCTACCATATGAATCTTGATCTCTAGCCTTCCCCAAGTTGCTTTCCACTCAAATCTTCTTTCCACAAGATCCAAATCCTATGAGAGAGAGTTGAGTGTTGGGGAGACTATCATTTGAAGCACAAGAGCAAGGAGTTCATTACCCACACACCATTTGTTACTTCTTGGAGAGTGGTGTCTCCTAGATTGGCTAGGTGTCACATGGGAGCCTCCGACAAGATTGTGGAGTTGAACCAAGGAGTTTGTAAGGGCAAGGAGATCGCCTACTTCGTGAAGATCTATCGCTAGTGAGGCAAGTCCTGTGTGGGCGATGGCCATGGTGGGATAGACAAGGTTGCTTCTTCGTGGACCCTTTGTGGGTGGTTGCTTCTTCGTGGACCCTTCGTGGGTGGATCCCTTTGTGGACTCACGCAACCGTTACCCTTTGTGGGTGGAGCCCTCCGTGGACTCGCGCAACCGTTACCCTTCGTGGGTTGAAGTCTCCATCAACGTGGATGTAGGATAGCACCACCTATCCGAACCACGGGAAAAACATCCGTGTCTCCAATTGTATTTGAATTCTCCAAACCCTTCCCTTTACATTCTTGCAAGTTACATGCTTTACTTTCCGCTGCCAATATACTCTTTGCATGCTTGCTTGAATTGTGTGATGATTGCTTGACTTGTCCTAAAATAGCTAAAATCTGCCAAGAACTAAAATTGGGAAAATGTTAAGTTTTTATTTGGTCAAGTAGTCTAATCACCCCCCTCTAGACATACTTTTGATCCTACAAGTGGTATCAGAGCTTTGGTCTCCATTTGCTTTGATCTCCATAGCTTTTGGTGGTCATAGCCTTGGTTTCACAACCTAGGAGAGTATGGCGTCTAGCGAGGGAAATTATCACCGTAGAGGTCCTTACTTTGATGGTACTAATTTTGCTAGTTGGAAGCATAAAATGAAAATGCATATTCTTGGACATAACCCCGCCGTTTGGGCTATTGTGTGTGTTGGTTTGCAAGGTGACTTCTTTGATGGGAAAGAACCAAACCGTGAAGCTACCGCAGATGAGTTAAAGATGTTGCAATACAATGCTCAAGCTTGTGATATTCTCTTCAACGGATTGTGCCCCGAAGAATTCAACAAAATCAGCCGTCTTGAGAATGCAAAGGAAATTTGGGACACTTTGATTGATATGCATGAAGGTACCGACTCCGTCAAGGAATCCAAGTTGGATGTGCTTCAAAGTCAACTTGACAAGTTCAAGATGAAGGATGGTGAAGGTGTCGCTGAAATGTACTCTAGGCTTGCTCTCATCACAAATGAGATTGCCGGCTTAGGAAGTGAAGAGATGACCGATAGATTCATCATCAAGAAGATTCTAAGAGCCTTGGATGGAAAATATGATACCGTGTGCACATTGATCCAAATGATGCCCAATTACAAAGATCTCAAGCCAACGGAGGTGATTGGAAGAATTGTTGCTCATGAGATGTCACTTAAGGATAAAGAGGAACTTCACAACAAATCAAGTGGTGCCTATAAAGCCTCATGTCAAGCCCCTACATCATCAAGTGAGAAACAAAACTTCAATGAAGAATTGAGCTTAATGGTGAAGAACTTCAACAAGTTCTACAAGAGTAGAAGCAAAGATAGAAGCTTCAAGTCAAGGTCCTACAATGACAAAAGATCTTCTAGTCGAGAGCGAAACTGCTACAGCTGTGGAAGACCCGGACACTATTCCAATGAGTGTACGGCTCCCTACAAGAGAAGAGAAGATTATCCAAAAAGAAGAAGCAAAGAATCACCACCAAGAGAGAGAAGGAGTAGAGATGATCATTATGAACGAAGATACTCACGGAGAAGCAATGATTCGGAAAGGAAGGAAAAATCATCAAGGAGCTACACAAAACGAAGACATCAAGCTCATGTTGGTGAATGGGTATCCGGCTCTGACTCCGAGAGCCACTCCGAGAGAAGTTATCACTCCGACTCCGAAGATACTCAAGATGAAGGTGTTGCCGGTCTAGCACTTGTGTCAACCAACTCCTACGACATATTTGACTCACCAAATGAAGGAATTGGAAGATGCTTCATGGCCAAAGGTCCTAAGGTAACACACCCCGAGTATGTTGATTTCAATAGTGATGAAGATGACTTGTTAGGTGATGATTTGCTTGTTGACAACTCTAGTGATGAATGCTATGATGAAAAGTCAATTAATCATGCTAATCAAGATAAAACGAATGACAATGATAAGGAGAAGATTGAGGCTCTAACTAAAGAACTAAACACTCTTAAGTTAGCTCATGAAACTATCTTCGAAGATCATCGAGAACTTTTAAGAGCTCATGAGAAATTACGCTTCGAAAAGCTCAATCTTGAGCAAGAGCATGAGTTCTTAAAAGCAATCAATGATGATCTCCGCAAGAAGAGTTCTTCTTACATTGCCAAGCGTTTACTCTTATCCACTTACATGCCTCAAGTCAAGTCTAGTAACAAGAACAAGAAAGATTCTTCCTCTAGCAGTAACAATGATCATGCTAAATCCAATATTGTTGCTTCTAGTAGTTCTCTTGATTCCAATAATGATTCTCTTAGCCAAGTTACACTTGAGCAAGAAAATAGCTTATTGAAGGGAATTATAGAGAAAGGAGTGTACAAAAGCCTTGCCGGGAGTAAGCAATTCGAGGAAATTGTGCGCAAGCAAGGAATGCACCGGAAGAGTCAAGGTGTTGGTTTTGAACGAAAGTTCAATGCCAATGGAGTTGAGTGGGAAGAAGATCAATACCCCAAGACAAAGTTTGTTCCTCAAGAAGAGAAGTATGATACTTCTCTCAAGGGGACACAAGCTCAAGATGATCTTCCACCACAAGACTACAAGCAAAAAGGCAAGGACAAGCTTCAAGAGGAAATTGATGCATTTGAAGAAGCTCCTAAGACCTTAGTCAAGTGGATTCCCAAGACTACTTCAAGTTCCACTTCATCAAGTACGACTACAACTCCAAGGATTCCCATCAAGATGGTGTGGATCCAAAAGAAGAAGAACTAGAGAGTTCTTGAGGGTGACTCCGCCAACATACTTCACTCTTATCATTTTGGCAAGAACAAGTGCAATCAACTTCCACATCTTGCACTAGTTCAAGGAGTCACAAACCCTCTTGTTGGTAAGACAAGGGACAAGGTAACCTAAAAGTTTTCATGGACATCATCTTGTGTGTGCATCACTCTATGTATATGGATATCGTTGTTTGTTCCTTGCGGGACTAACCCATGTAGGTATTGAAAGTGCAATTCACTCAAATGGATAGCTCCAAGTGATCTACATCAACATTGAGCATCCACATCTTCAACATCTACATGAAGTCATCATCGACAAAACCCGAGGTTAGTTCATCCCTCTTAGGGGGGATATCACATCTAGGGGGAGCTTTACTCTAAGACTTGAGCTAAAGCAACTCTAAAGATGTGAACACAACAATGCTTTATGTAAAAGTGGTAACCCCACTTGAGCTTAAACGATGAGTATGACCTATGATCAAGTGTTCTCACTTGACTCCTAAGTCAATATACTCATATATAGATGACCTTGTCATCGCAAATTGCTTGATAGATGCTAGAATTGGCTGTGCATGCCTTGTCACATATTTCATTTGCCATCTTATTGTGTGAGCATGCTGGTTGCATATTTTACTCATTCGAGGAAATCCACTTGTTGTTTTGATTGTTTGGTTTTATTTCCTTTTGCCAAGTGGATGGACAAGAATGCCTAAGAACCTCCTCTAGCTATCTATTCTTTTCTCGTCTCAAACTCTATTCATGCTACATCACAAAATTTGATCAAGTCAGATTCGAACCACTCTATGTGAGGAGCGCTCGGAGTCCCCGATTCGTCATAGACTTAAACTTCCAAAACCTCTTTATGATTCTCGGTCTGACCGATACCCCACTTTCGGTCCTACCGAGATCATTAAGTTGATCTAGGTTTTCGATCTCGGTGCAACCGATTTGAACCTTTCGGTCACATCGAGTTTCAGTAACTGCTTGCAGTTATGAATCTCGGTGCCACCGAGTTGTTCCACTCGGTCACACCGACAGGGTCGGGCTATATATAGTCACGGGCAAAAATTTGGAAATTTCTCCGAACCCCTTCGCCCGCACGATAGCCCGCTCTGCCAACTTGGTCTCCGGATCGTCTCCTCGCCGCCAGCCGCCTCCAGTCGCTGGTCTCCGTCGCCGTCAACGGGAATTCTACCCCACCGTTGCCGCCGTAGCGAGTCTCCGCCGAACTAGGGTATGGACTCGATCTTTGTGCTATTCTCCAATCTGATTCTTAGCACATTGTGATCATCATGATTCTTGCCACGATTGAAACACTCCTATCCAGTCAATGCATTCGTATATTAGGTTTGATTCGAAAATTTTAGGGTTAGGTTTCCGCCGAAACCATCTCGGACCCACCGAGTTGAAAAACTCGGTCCCACCGATTTGGCTTATGCCATTGCACAAGTGAGACTCGGCCTGACCGAGAATTACTTATCGGTGTGACCGATTTTGGAACTTTGTGAAACCCTAGCAGTCTCGGTGCCACCGAACTGTGACTCGGTCTGACCGAGTTCACTAGTTTAGGTGCCAAAACTGCTTCGGTATCACCGAGTTTAAAAATCGGTAGATCCGAGATGATTTCAGTGGGAAACTAAAACTAAGTTTTTGGATCATTCTTTTGCAAAAATCTCTACATTTTGTGATGCTCATCTATTCTACCTCATCTATAAACTGTTCACAGGGTCAGCAGTCAGCTTGTTCATCATGTCAGACCAGAGTGACAGCCAGAATGTGTCAGAACAGCAAGTGCACATGAGTGAGGGCACTAGTCCCTCCAGTTCTTCTGATGAAGGCAGCAGGAGTACTCCTAGAAATTTGCCCAAAGCTGCCACCTGATAGAGGAAGAAGAGAACTTCAGATTCTGAGGATGAAGATTATGTGGCAGAAGAGGAAGCCACATCAAAGAGGTTGTTGCACCAGCACCTAAGGCACCTAAGCTTATGGGTGATGCTATCAGGACAGGGGCTGCTGCATCTAAGCCCAAAGAAGCACCCAAAGCTGCCTCCAAGTCCAAGCCAGCACCAAAGAGGAATACAAGGAGCATACCTGCAACTGAAAAGAACAAGGCCCCAGTGCCTGAAGCTGCTGAAGAAGAGGATGAAGAGCAAGTTCTCAGAAAACTCAAGCCCAAGATCCCAGACCATAACGATGCTCATCCTGTGGCTGAGGATATGAAGCTCAGGAGAGATTCAGGGCTCAGGAAGTGGAGAGAAGCAGATCCGTATGCTTCAAGGAGAAGAACTGCTGTTGACTACAGGTTCCATACTAAGGAACAGCAGGACTTCTATGAGACAGTTTTGTTGGACAAGAAGCCAATTGTCTGTGACATGAGATGGGTTGACTGGCAATACATCAAGGACAACGAAGAGTACTACCCTGGAGTGCAGGACAGCTTCAAGGCATGTGGAGTAGAGGACTTTGTTGGGCAGAAGCTCACAAAGTGGAACGAGGAACTCATCATGCAGTTCTACTCCACAGCCCACTTTTATCCAGATGGTAGGATAATTTGGATGTCAGAGGGTACGAGGTACCAGTCCACAGTTGCTGAGTGGGCACAGCTCATTAATGCCCCAGAGGAGCAAGCAGATGACTTGGACATTTATGCCAAGAAGAAGATGGACCACAACTCTATGTCCAATATGTACAAGGAAATTCCAAACGAGGCACTTGACACTTTTAAGTTTGGGTCTGTGCACTATCTTCTGTTAGGGCTGCCAACAATCAATTGGATACTGAGGCACACCTTATTGCCCAAGTCTGGAGATCACAAGATGATCAGAGGCCATGCAATCAACTTGCTACATATCTTTGATGTGCCACAGAAGTTCAAGGTGATGAGCCTCATGGTGGAGACCATTAAGAGGACATCAGCTGATCAGAAGAGGAGCTGTGGATATGCCCCACAAATTCAGGAGCTCATTAACTCCAAGATGGGCACGGGCATATACTTATTGGACAAGGAACACCTGCCTATCCGTCTAGATTTTGAGGACAATCAAGTTGTTATGACTGAGAATGAGCCATCATCTGCCCAAGCACAAGCCAAGAAGGAGAAGGCAAGGAAGGAGAAAGCTGCCAAGATGCCAACTCAAGAGGAGGCATCTGAATATTTCCTGAAAACCAAACAAGAGCAGCTTGGTTACCTGATTGCATCCACCCTGCGGATTGAGAAAGGACTAGCCACCCTAACTCAGAACCAGGCAAGCTTAGAGAGGATCATGGAACAAAAGTTCTATGACTTGGATGTCAAGGTGACAGAGATTCAGACTGCCGTGGAGCAGCTCCAGGATGACATGCAGGAGAGGAGAGGCAAGACTACAACTGATGCCTTTGCCAGAGTGCCACGAGGTCCGAGGTCGTCTGCCGTGCCAGTTGCTGACACCAGAGCCACCACGTCTGCACCAGCTACAGCTTCAGTTCCACCAGCTCCAGCATCTACTTCAGCCTCGACTCCGACCACGTCTACAGAAGGCTTCATCCTTGGAGTGCTCCGGACTCCACCACCACCTGAAGATCAAGTCTGAGCGTCGATCTAGCACTATGCATTTTCTAGGAACTTTTTGGTAACTTGTTGCCAAAGGGGGAGAAAAATGTATAGATCATAGGCTTCGAGAGAGAGAGTGTTGCTTTTTTCTCTCTTGCTTTATTTGGTGGTTTTTTGAACTTTGTTTGCTTTTGAGTGCTTGAGATACTATGTCATTATCTGTGAGACATTGATGATCATGTGTTTGATCATAAGCTACACTTAATGCTATTATCTTATCTATCTTATGTGATCATTCACTATTCTTGGTGATGAGTGCATGTATTTCATTCTTATCATTTTAAGCGCTCCACCAAGATGTATGTGACATGGAAGAGTAACCCATGACTCTAACTCTTTGTGCATTTGCAGTCCAAAGCAAATTTTAAATATGCACAAATTTAGGGGGAGCTCTTACTTATCACATACTTCTCAAATCGACGATATATTTCATGCTTATTATCATTTGTCGAAGCTTTGATCTATATGTTGTCATCAATTACCAAAAAGGGGGAGATTGAAAGTGCAACTATCCCCAGGTGGTTTTGGTAATTCATAACAACATATAGCTCATTGAGCTAATGCTATTCCAAGATGATTATTTTAGGAAAGCTCAATGATTAGCATGGCATGGATGTGAAAGTGGAACCCTCAAAATGCTAAGGACAAAAGATTGGCTCAAGCTCAAAAGCTCAAGACTCTTCATTTTATATTTCAGTGATCCAAGATCACATTGAGTCCATAGGAAAAGCCAATACTATCAAGGAGGGATGAGGTGTTGCTTAATGAGCCTCTTGCTTCATGTGCTTAATGATATGCTCCAAAATCCTCAGCTACTTTCCCACTTCCACAAATGACCTAAACCCTAAGCCAAACTCGGTCCTACCGATTCTTCCTATCCGGCGCCACCGAGTTTCACTTGTCATAAGCCACTGCCAAACCCTAGCAATTCGGTTCTACCGATAGGGATCTCGGTTTCACCGAGATGGGATTGCAAACTCTCTGTTTCCCTTTCGTAACTTTTCGGTCTCACCGAAAGAGCGAATTGGTCCCACCGAGATTGCAATGTAAATTCAGTGTTTCCCTTTTGTAACTTTTTGGTCTCATCGAAAGAGCAAATCGGTCCCACCGAGTTTGCCTGACCAACTCTCTGGTTAGCTAATTACCAAATTCGGTCTCACCGAGTTTGTGTAATCGGTCTCACCGAGATTACGTTATGCCCAAACCCTAACCATATCGGTCCCACCGAGTTGCATGTCAGTCCCACCGAAAATCTCTAACGGTCACTAGGTTTACATTTTCGGTCCGACCGAGTTTGTTGATTCGGTCCCACCGAGATTGGAAAACTGTGTGTAACAGTTGTATTTTGTGTGGAGGCTATATATACCCCTCCACCTCCTCTTCATTCGTGGAGAGAGCCATCAGAACATATACACAATTCCAACTCATATGTTCTGAGAGAGAACCACCTACTCATGTGTTGAGACCAAGATATTCCATTCCTACCATATGAATCTTGATCTCTAGCCTTCCCCAAGTTGCTTTCCACTCAAATCTTCTTTCCACAAGATCCAAATCCTATGAGAGAGAGTTGAGTGTTGGGGAGACTATCATTTGAAGCACAAGAGCAAGGAGTTCATTACCTACACACCATTTGTTACTTCTTGGAAAGTGGTATCTCCTAGATTGGCTAGGTGTCACTTGGGAGCCTCCGGCAAGATTGTGGAGTTGAACCAAGGAGTTTGTAAGGGCAAGCAGATCGCCTACTTCGTGAAGATCTACCGCTAGTGAGGCAAGTCCTGTGTGGGCGATGGCCATGGTGGGATAGACAAGGTTGCTTCTTCGTGGACCCTTTGTGGGTGGTTGCTTCTTCGTGGACCCTTCGTGGGTGGAGCCCTTTGTGGACTCGTGCAACCGTTACCCTTTGTGGGTGGAGCCCTCCATGGACTCGCGCAACCGTTACCCTTCGTGGGTTGAAGTCTCCATCAACGTGGATGTAGGATAGCACCACCTATCCGAACCACGGGAAAAACATCCGTGTCTCCAATTGCGTTTGAATTCTCCAAACCCTTCCCTTTACATTCTTGCAAGTTGCATGCTTTACTTTCCGCTGCCAATATACTCTTTGCATGGTAGCTTGAATTGTGTGATGATTGCTTGACTTGTCCTAAAATAGCTAAAATATGCCAAGAACTAAAATTGGGAAAAGGTTAAGTTTTTATTTGGTCATGTAGTCTAATCACCCCCCCCCCTCTAGACATACTTTTGATCCTACACCACGCCCGGTAAGCAAGCTGCCGGGAAGAAGCCATAGAATGGACCCAAGCCTGAGACTGACTGTTTTTATTGCAAGGGAAGTGGTCACTGGAAGCGGAACTGCCCCAAGTACTTAGCGGATAAGAAGGCCGACAACACCAAATGTATATGTGATATACATGTTATTGATGTGTACCTTACCAGTACTCGTAGTAGCTCCTGGGTATTTGATACCGGTGCGGTTGCTCATATTTGTAACTCAAAACAGGAGTTGTGAATTAAGCGGAGACTGGCGAAGGACGAGGTGACGATGCGCGTCGGGAATGGTTCCAAGGTTGATGTGATCACCGTCGGCACGCTACCTCTACATTTACATACGGGATTAGTTTTAAACCTCAATAATTGTTATTTAGTGCCAGCTTTGAGCATGAACATTGTATCAGGTTCTCGTTTAATACAAGATGGCTACTCATTTAAATCCGAGAATAATGGTTGTTCTATTTATGTGAGAGATATGTTTTATGGTCCTGCCCCACTAGTCAATGATTTATTCTTATTTAATCTCAAACATGATGTTACACATATTCATAGTTGAAGGAAATATGCCCTAGAGGCAATAATAAAGTTATTATTTATTTCCTTATTTCATGATAAATGTTTATTATTCATGCTAGAATTGTATTAACCGGAAACATAATACATGTATGAATACATAGACAAACAGAGTGTCACTAGTATGCCTCTACTTGACTAGCTCGTTAATCAAAGATGGTTATGTTTCCTAACCATGAACAAATAGTTGTTATTTGATTAACGGGATCACATCATTAGATGAATGATCTGATTGACATGACCCATTCTGTTAGCTTAGCACCCGATCGTTTAGTATGTTGCTATTGCTTTCTTCATGACTTATACATGTTCCTATGACTATGAGATTATGCAACTCCCGTTTGCCGGAGGAACACTTTGTGTGCTACCAAACGTCACAACATAACTGGGTGATTATAAAGGAGCTCTACAGGTGTCTCCAAAGGTATATGTTGGGTTGGCGTATTTCGAGATTAGGATTTGTCACTCCGATTGTCGGAGAGGTATCTCTGGGCCCTCTCGGTAATGCACATCACTTAAGCCTTGCAAGCATTGCAACTAATGAGTTAGTTGCGGGATGATCTATTACAGAACGAGTAAAGAGACTTGCCGGTAACGAGATTGAACTAGGTATTGGATACCGACGATCGAATCTCGGGCAAGTAACATACCGATGACAAAGGGAACAACGTATGTTGTTATGCGGTCTGACCGATAAAGATCTTCGTAGAATATGTAGGAACCAATATGGGCATCCAGGTCCCGCTATTGGTTATTGACCGGAGACGTGTCTCGGTCATGTCTACATTGTTCTCGAACCGTAGGGTCCGCACGCTTAAGGTTTCGATGACAGTTATATTATGAGTTTTGATGTACCGAAGGAGTTTGGAGTCCCGGATGAGATCGGGGACATGACGAGGAGTCTCGAAATGGTCGAGACGTAAAGATTGATATATTGGACGACTATATTCGGACTTCGGAAAGGTTCCGAGTGATTCGGGTATTTTTCGGAGTACCGGAGAGTTACGGGAATTCGCCGGGAGAAGTATTGGGCCTTGATGGGCTTTAGTGGGAAGAGGAGAAAGGGCCTGCTGCGCTCCCCCTCCCCTCTAGTCCGAATTGGACTAGGGAAAAGGGGGCCGGCCACCTTTCCTTCTCCTCCACTTCCTTCTCCCTTCCTCCCCTCTTGGTGGACTCCTACTAGGACTTGGAGTCCTTGTAGGACTCCACATCCTGGCCGCACCTAGCCTTGGCCGGCCTCCTCCTCCTCCATCCTTTATATACAGGGGCAGGGGGCACCCCAGAGACACACAAGTTGATCCACGTGATCGTTCCTTAGCCGTGTGCGGTGCCCCCTGCCACCATATTCCACCTCGATCATATCGTTGTAGTGCTTAGGCGAAGCCCTGCGTCGGTAGAACATTATCATCGTCACCACGCCGTTGTGCTGACGAAAATCATCCCCGAAGCTTTGCTGGATCGGAGCCCGGGGAGCGTCATCGAGCTGTACGTGTGCTAAGAACTCGGAGGTGCCGGAGTAACGGTGCTTGGACCGGTCGGATCGGGAAGACGTACGACTACTTCCTCTATGTTGTGTCAACGCTTCCGCAGTCGGTCTGCGTGGGTACATAGACAACACTCTCCCCTCTCGTTGCTATGCATCACCATGATCTTGCGTGTGCGTAGGAAATTTTTTGAAATTACTACGTTCTCCAATAGTGGCATCCAAGCCTAGGTTTTACGGTTTGATGTTATATGCACGAGTAGATCACAAGTGAGTTGTGGGCGATATAAGTCATACTGCCTACCAGCATGTCATACTTTGGTTCGGCGGTATTGTTGGATGAAGCGGCCCGGACCGACATTACGCGTACGCTTATGCGAGACCGGTTTCCCCGACGTGCTTTGCACATAGGTGACTTGCGGGTGACTGTTTCTCCAACTTTAGTTGAACCGAGTGTGGCTACGCCCGGTCCTTGCGAAGGTTAAAACGGAGTCAAATTGACAAACTATCGTTGTGGTTTTGATGCGTAGGTGATATTGGTTCTTGCTTAAGCCCGTAGCAGCCACGTAAAACTTGCAACAACAAAATAGAGGACGTCTAACTTGTTTTTGCAGGGCATGTTGTGATGTGATATGGTCAAGACGTGATGAGATATAAGTTGTTGTATGAGATGATCATGTTTTGTTGAAGTTATCAGCAACTGGCAAAATCCTTATGGTTGTCTCTCTATTGCATAAGATGCAAGTGCCCAAAAATTGCCTTACTTTATCTCTATGCGATAGCAATAGTTGCAAGAGCAATTGTTGGCGAGACGACCATGTGACGACACATTGATATAGATCAAGATGATGGAGATCATGGTGTCATGCCGGTGACGATGGAGATCATGACAATGCTTTGGAGATGGAGATCAAAGGCACAAGATGATCATGGCCATATCATGTCACATATTTTGATTGCATATGACGTTTATCTTTTATACATCTTATTTTGCTTAGTTTGATGGTAGCATTTTAAGATGATCAAGTGTTCTCCCTGAGTATGCACCGTTGTGAAAGTTCTTCGTGCCGAGACACCACGTGATGATTGGGTGTGATAGGCTCTACGTTCAAATACAACGGGTGCAAAACAGTTGCACACGCAGAATACTCAGGTTATACTTGACGAGCCAAGCATATACAGATATGGCCTCGGAACACGGAGACCAAAAGGTCGAGCATGAATCATATAGTAGATATGATCAACATAGTGATGTTCACCAATGAAACTGCTCCATCTCACGTGATGATCAGACATGGTTTAGTTGATTTGGATCACGTGATCACTTAGAGGATTAGAGGGATGTCTATCTAAGGGGGTATTAAGTAATATGATTAATTGAACTTTAATTTATCATGAACTTAGTCCTGGTAGTATTAGCATATCTATGTTGTAGATCAATAGCTCGCATTGTTGCTTTCATATGTTTGTTTTGATATGTTCCTAGAGAAAAATTGTGTTGAAAGATGTTAGTAGCAACGATGCGGATTGGATCCGTGATCTAAGGTTTATCCTCATTGCTGCACAGAAGAATTATGTCCTTGATGCACCGCTAGGTGACAGACCTATTGCAGGAGCAGATGCAGACGTTATGAACATTTGGCTAGCTCAATATGATGACTAATTGATAGTTTAGTGCACCATGCTTAGCAGCTTAGAATCGGGACTTCAAAGACGTTTTGAACGTCATGGACCATATGAGATGTTCCAGGAGTTGAAGTTAATATTTCAAGCAAATACCCGAGTTGAGAGATATGAAGTCTCCAACAAGTTCTATAGCTAAAAAGATGGAGGAGAATCGCTCAACTAGTGAGCATGTGCTCAGATTGTCTGGGTACTACAATCGCTTGAATCAAGTGGGAGTTAATCTTCTAGATAAAATAGTGATTGACAGAATTCTCTAATCACCATCACCAAGTTAGTAGAACTTCGTGATGAACTATAATATGCAAGGGATGACAAAAGTAATTCCCAAGCTCTTCGTGATGCTAAAGTCGACGAAGGTAGAAATCAAGAAAAACATCAAGTGTTGATGGTAGAAAAGACCACTAGTTTCAAGAAAAGGGCAAAAGGAAGAAGGGGAACTTCAAGAAGAACGGCAAGCAAGTTGTTGCTCAAGTGAAGAAGCCCAAGTCTGGACCTAAGCCTGAGACTAAGTGCTTCTACTGCAAAGGGACTGATCGCTGGAAACGGAACTACCCCAAGTGATTGGCGGATAAGAAGGATGGCAAAGTGAACATAAGTATATTTGATATACATGATTATTGATGTGTACTTTACTAGTGTTTATAGCAACCCCTCAGTATTTGATACTAGTTCAGTTGCTAAGAGTAGTAACTCGAAAACGGGAGTTGCAGAATGAACAGAAACTAGTTAAGGGTGAAGTGACGATGAGTGTTGGAAATAGTTCCAAGATTGATATGATCATCATCGCACACTCCCTATACTTTCGGGATTAGTGTTGAACCTAAATAAGTGTTATTTGGTGTTTGCGTTGAGCATGAATATAATTTGATCATGTTTATTAAAATACGGTTATTCATTTAAGTTAGAGAACAATTGTTGTTCTATTTACATGAATAAAACCTTCTATGGTCATACACACCAACAAAATGGTTTCTTGGATCTTGATCGTAGTGATACACATATTCATAATATTGAAGCCAAAAGATGCAAAGTTAATAATGATAGTGCAACTTATTTGTGGCACTGCCGTTTAAGTCATATTGGTGTAAAGCGCATGAAGAAACTCCATGTTGATGGGTTTTTGGAATCACTTGATTATGAATCACTTGATGCTTGCGAACCATGCCTCATGGGCAAGATGACTAAAACACAGTTCTCCGGAACAATGAAGCAAGCAACAGATTTGTTGGAAATCATACATACTGATGCATGTGGTCTGATGAATATTAAGGCTTGCAGCGGGTATCATTATTTTCTGACCGTCACAGATGATTTGAGCAGATATGGGTATATCTACTTGATGAAACATAAATCTGAAACATTTGAAAAGTTCAAAGAATTTCAGAGTGAAGTAGAAAATCATCGTGACAAGAAAATAAAAGTTTCTACGATCTGATCACGGAGACGAATATTTGAGTTACGAGTTTGGTCTTCAATTAAAACAATGTGGAATAGTTTCACAAACTCATGCCACTTGGAACACCACAGCATAATGGTGTGTCTGAACGTCATAACCGTACTTTATTGGATATAGTACAATCTATGACGTTTCTTACCGATTTACCAATATCGTTTTGGGATCATGCTTTAGAGACAACTGCATTCACATTAAAAAGGGGCACCATCTAAGTCCATTGAGACGACACAATCTGAACTGTGGTTTGGCAAGAAACCAAAGTTGCTGTTTCTTAAAGTTTGGGGCAACGATGCTTATGTGAAAAAGTTTCATCCTGATAAGCTCAAACCCAAATCGGAGAAATGTGTCTTCATAGGATACCCAAAGAAGACTGTTGGGTACACCTTCTATCACAGATCCGAAGGCAAGACTTTTGTTGCTAAATTCGGAATCTTTCCAGAGAAGGAGTTTCTCTCGAAAGAAGTGAGTAGGAGGAAAGTAGAAAACTTGATAAGGTAATTGTACCTTCTCCCTTATTGGAAAGTAGTTCATCACAGAATTCTGTTCCTGTGACTACTACACCAATTAGTGAGGAAGCTAATGATGATGATCATGTAACTTCAGATCAAGTTACTACCAAACCTCGTAGGTAAACCAGAGTGAGATCCGCACCAGAGTGGTACGGTAACCCTATTCTGGAAGTCATGCTACTAGATCATGGTGAGCCCAGATTCCGCAAAATGGCTTGAAGCCATGAAATCTGAGATAGGATCCATGTATGAGAACAAAGTATGGACTTTGGTTGACTTGCCCGATGTTCGGCAAGCCATTGAGATTAAATGGATCTTCAAGAAGAAGACTAACGCTGATGGTAATGTTACTGTCTACAAAGCTCGACTTGTCGCAAAAGGTTTTCGACAAGTTCAAGTGGTTGACTACGATGAGACCTTCTCACCCGTAGCGATGCTTAAGTCTGTCCGAATCATGTTAGCAATTGCCACGTTTTATGAAATCTGGCAAATGGATAAACAAAACTGCATTCCTTAATGGATTTATTAAAGAAGAGTTGTATATGATGCAACCAGAAGGTTTTGTCAATCCTAAAGGTGCTAACAAAATATGCAATCTCCAGCAATCCATCTATGGACTGGTGCAAGCATCTCGGAGTTGGAATATACGGTTTGATAAGTTGATCAAAGCATATAGTTTTATACAGACTTGCGATGAAGCCTGTATTTACAAGAAAGTGAGTGGGAGCACTACAGCATTTCTGATAAGTATATGTGAATGACATATTGTTGATCGGAAATAATGTAGAATTATTCTGCAAAGCATAAAGGAGTGTTTGAAAGGAGTTTTTCAAAGAAAGACCTCGGTGAAGCTGCTTCTATATTGAGAATCAAGATCTATAGAGATAGATCAAGACGCTTGATAAGTTTTTTCAATAAGTACAAACCTTGACAAGATTTTGAAGTAGTTCAAAATGGAGCAGTCAAAGAAAGAGTTCTTGCCTGTGTTACAAGGTGTGAAATTGAGTAAGACTCAAAGCCCGACCACGACAGAAGATAGAAAGAGAATGAAAGTCATTCCCTATGCCTCAGCCATTGGTTCTGCAAAGTATGTCATGCTGTGTACCAGATCTATAGTATACCCTACCACTGAGTTTGGCAAGGGAGTACAATATTGATCTAGGAGTAGATCACTGGACAGCGGTCAAAATTATCCTTAGTGGAATAAGGATATGTTTCTCGATTATGGAAGTGACAAAAGGTTCGTCGTAAAGGGTTACGTCGATGCAAGTTTTGACACTAATCTAGATGACTCTAAGTATCGGTCTAGATACATATTGAATGCGGGAGCAATTAGCTAGAGTAGCTCCGTGCAGAGCATTATAGACATAGAAATTTGCAAAATACTTACGGATCTGAATGTGACAGACCCGTGGACTAAAATTATCTCACAAGCAAAATATGATCACACTTAGTACTCTTTGGGTGTTAATCACATAGCGATGTGAACTAGATTACCGACTCTAGTAAACCCTTTGGGTGTTGATCACATATCGATATGAACTATGGGTGTTAATCACATGGTGATGTGAACTATTGCTGTTAAATCACATGGCGATGTGAACTAGATTATTGACTCTAGTGCAAGTGGGAGACTGAAGGAAATATGCCCTAGAGGCAATAATAAAGTTATTATTTATTTCCTTATTTCATGATAAATGTTTATTATTCATGCTAGAATTGTATTAACTGGAAAATTAATACATGTGTGAATACATAGACAAATAGAGTGTCACTAGTATGCCTCTACTTGACTAGCTCGTTAATCAAAGATGGTTATGTTTCCTAACCATGAACAAAGAGTTGTTATTTGATTAACGTGATCACATCATTAGATGAATGATCTGATTGACATGACCCATTCCGTTAGCTTAGCACCCGATCGTTTAGTATGTTGCTATTGCTTTCTTCATGACTTATACATGTTCCTATGACTATGAGATTATGCAACTCCCGTTTGTCGGAGGAACACTTTGTGTGCTACCAAACATCACAACGTAACTGGGTGATTATAAAGGAGCTCTACAGGTGTCTCCAAAGGTAAATGTTGGGTTGGCGTATTTCGAGATTAGGATTTATCACTCCGATTGTCGGAGAGGTATCTCTGGGCCCTCTCAGTAATGCACATCACTTAAGCCTTGCAAGCATTGCAACTAATGAGTTAGTTGCGGGATGATGTATTACAGAACGAGTAAAGAGACTTGCCGGTAACGAGATTGAACTAGGTATTGGATACCGACGTACGAATCTCGGGCAAGTAACATACCGATGACAAAGGGAACAACGTATGTTGTTATGCGGTCTGACCGGTAAAGAGCTTCGTAGAATATGTAGGAACCAATATGGGCATCCAGGTCCCGCTATTGGTTATTGACCGGAGCCGTGTCTCGGTCATGTCTACATTGTTCTCTAACCGTAGGGTCCGCACGCTTAAGGTTTCGATGATAGTTATATTATGATTTTTGATGTACCGAAGGAGTTCGGAGTCCGGATGAGATCGGGGACATGACTAGGAGTCTCGAAATGGTCGAGACGTAAAGATCGATATATTGGACGACTATATTCGGACTTCGGAAAGGTTCCGAGTGATTCGGGTATTTTTCGGAGTACCGGAGAGTTACGGGAATTCGCCGGGAGAAGTATTGGGCCTTGATGGGCTTTAGTGGGAAGAGGAGAAAGGGCCTGCTGCGCCCCCCTCCCCTCTAGTCTAAATTGGACTAGGGAAAAGGGGGCCGGCTACCTTTCCTTCTCCTCCACTTCCTTCTCCCTTCCTCCCCTCTTGGTGGACTCCTATTAGGACTTGGAGTCCTAGTAGGACTCCACATCCTGGCCGCACCTAGCCTTGGCCGGCCTCCTCCTCCTACATTCTTTATATACAGGGGCAGGGGGCACCCCAGAGACACACAAGTTGATCCACGTGATCATTCCTTAGCCGTGTGCGGTGCCCCCTGCCACCATATTCCACCTCGATCATATCGTTGTAGTGCTTAGGCGAAGCCCTGCGTCGGTAGAACATCATCATCATCACCACGCCGTTGTGCTGAGGAAACTCATCCCCGAAGCTTTGCTGGATCGGAGCCCGGGGAGCATCATCGAGCTGTACGTGTGCTAAGAACTCAGAGGTGCCGGAGTAACGGTGCTTGGATCGGTCGAATCGGTTAGACGTACGACTACTTCCTCTATGTTGTGTCAATGCTTCCGCAGTCGGTCTGCGTGGTTACGTAGACAACACTCTCCCCTCTTGTTGCTATGCATCACCATGATCTTGCGTGTGCATAGGAAATTTTTTGAAATTACTACGTTCTCCAACAATAGTGTGAATACCAAAAGATGTAAGGTTGATAATGATAGTCCCACATACTTGTGGCACTGCCGCCTTGGTCACATTGGTGTCAAACGCATGAAGAAACTCCATGCAGATGGACTTTTGGAGTCTCTTGATTATGAATTATTTGACATGTGTGAACCATGCCTCATGGGCAAAATGACCAAGACTCCGTTCTCCGGAACAATGGAGTGAGCAACCAACTTATTGGAAATCATACATACTGATGTGTGCGGTCCAATGAGTGCTGAGGCTCGTGGTGGCTATCGTTATGTTCTCACCCTCACTGATGACTTGAGTAGATATGGGTATGTCTACTTAATGAAACACAAGTCTGAGACCTTTGAAAAGTTCAAGGAATTTCAGAGTGAGGTTGAGAATCAACGTGGCAGAAAAATCAAGTTCTTACGATCAGATCGTGGGGGAGAATATTTGAGTCACGAATTTGGCACGCACTTAAGGAAATGTGGAATAGTTTCACAACTCACGCCGCCTAGAACACCTCAGCATAATGGTGTGTCCGAACGTCATAATCGCACTCTATTAGATATGGTGCGATCTATGATGTCTCTTACCAATCTACCGTTGTCATTTTGGGGCTACGCTTTAGAGACTGCCGCATTTACTTTAAATAAGGCTCCGTTGAAATCCGTTGAGACGACTCCGTATGAATTATGGTTTGGGAAGAAACTTAAGTTGTCGTTTCTAAAAGTTTGGGGATGCGATGCTTATGTGAAGAAACTTCAACCTGAAAAGCTTGAACCCAAATTGGAAAAATGCGTCTCCATAGGATACCCTAAAGAAACTATTGGGTATAACTTCTATCGCAGATCCGAAGGCAAGATCTTTGTTGCCAAGAATGGATCCTTTCTAGAGAAAGAGTTTCTCTCGAAAGAAGTAAGTGGGAGGAAAGTAGAACTTGATGAAGTATCGCCTCTTGAACCGGAGAGTGGCGCAACTCAAGAAAATGTTCCTGAGGTGCCTGCACCGACTAGAGAGGAAGTTAATGATGATGATCATGAAACTTCAGATCAAGTTGCTACTGAACTTCGTAGGTCCACAAGGACACATTCCGCACCAGAGTGGTACGGCAACCCTGTCCTGGAAGTCATGTTGTTGGACAATGGTGAACCTTCGAATTATGAAGAAGCGATGGCGGGCCCAGATTCCGACAAATGGCTGGAAGCCATGAAATCCGAGATAGGATCCATGTATGAAAACGAAGTATGGACTTTGACTGACTTGCCCATTGATCGGCGAGCCATAGAAAATAAATGGATCTTTAAGAAGAAGACAGATGCGGATGGTAATGTGACCATCTATAAGGCTCGGCTTGTCGCTAAGGGTTATCGACAAGTTCAAGGGGTTGACTACGATGAGACTTTCTCACCCATAGCAAAGCTGAAGTCCGTCCGAATCACGTTAGCAATTGCCGCATTCTATGATTACGAGATATGGCAAATGGACGTCAAAACGGCATTCCTTAATGGTTTCCTTAAGGAAGAATTGTATATGATGCAGCCAGAAGGTTTTGTCGATCCTAAGAATGCTGACAAGGTGTTCAAGCTCCAACGCTCAATCTATGGGATGGTGCAAGCATCTCGGAGTTGGAACATTCGATTTGATGAGATGATCAAAGCGTTTGGGTTTACGCAGACTTATGGAGAAGCCTGTGTTTACAAGAAAGTGAGTGGGAGCTCTGTAGCATTTCTCATATTATATGTGGATGACATACTATTGATGGGAAATGATATAGAATTCTTGGAAATCATAAAGGCCTACTTGAACAAGTGTTTTGAATGAAGGATCTTGGAGAAGCTGCTTATATATTAGGCATCAAGATATATAGAGATAGATCGAGACGCCTCATTGGTCTTTCACAGAGTACGTACCTTGACAAGATATTGAAGAAGTTCAATATGGATCAGTCCAAGAAGGGGTTCTTGCCTGTGTTGCAAGGTACGAGATTGAGCACGACTCAATGCCCGACCACGGCAGAAGATAGAGAAAAGATGAGTGTCGTCCCCTATGCCTCAGCCATAGGGTCTATTATGTATGCCATGTTGTGTACCAGACCTGATGTAAACCTTGCCGTAAGTTTGGTAGGAAGGTACCAAAGTAATCCTGGCATGGAACACTGGACATCGGTCAAGAATATCCTCAAGTACCTGAAAAGGACTAAGGATATGTTTCTCATTTATGGAGGTGACGAAGAGCTGGCTTCGACACAGATCTGGATGACTCTAAGTTACAAACCGGATACGTGTATATCTTGAATGGTGGGGCAGACAGCTGGTTTAGTTGCAAGCAAAGCGTCGTGGTGGGATCTACATGTGAAGTGGAGTACATGGCAGCCTCGGAGGCAGCACAAGAAGCAATCTGGGTGAAGGAGTTCATTACCGACCTAGGAGTTATTCCCAATGCGTCGGGCCCGATGACTCTCTTCTGTGACAACACTGGAGCTATTGCCCTTGCCAAGGAGCCCAGGTTTCACAGGAAGACCAGGCATATCAAGCGTCGCTTCAACTCCATTCATGAAAATGTTCAAAATGGAGACATAGATATTTGTAAAGTGCATACGGACCTGAATGTCGCAGATCCATTTACTAAACCTCTCCCTCGAGAAAAACATGATCAACACCAGAACTCTATGGGTGTTCGATTTATCACAATGTAACTAGATTATTGACTCTAGTGCAAGTGGGAGACTGTTGGAAATATGCCCTAGAGGCAATAATAAAATGGTTATTATTATATTTCCCTGTTCATGATAATTGTCTATTGTTCATGCTATAATTGTGTTATCCGGAAATCATAATACATGTGTGAATACATGGACCACAACATGTCCCTAGTGAGCCTCTAGTTGACTAGCTCGTTGATCAATAGATGGTTACAGTTTCCTGACCATGGACATTGGATGTCATTGATAACGGGATCACATCATTAGGAGAATGATGTGATGGACAAGACCCAATCCTAATCATAGCACAAGATCGTGTAGTTCGTCTGCTAGAGCTATTCTGAATGTCAAGTATCATTTCCTTAGACCATGAGATTGTGCAACTCCCGGATACCGTAGGAGTGCTTTGGGTGTACCAAACATCACAACGTAACTGGGTGGCTATAAAGGTGCACTATAGGTATCTCCGAAAGTGTCTGTTGGGTTGGCATGAATCGAGACTGGGATTTGTCACTCCGTATGATGGAGAGGTATCTCTGGGCCCACTCGGTAATGCATCATCATAATGAGCTCAGTGTGACTAAGTAGTTGGTCACGGGATAATGCATTACGGAACAAGTAAAGTGACTTGCCGGTAACGAGATTGAACGAGGTATTGGGATACCGATGATCGAATCTCGGGCAAGTAACGTGCCGATTGACAAAGGGAATTGTATACGGGATTGCTTGAATCCTCGACATCGTGGTTCATCCGATGAGATCATCGTGGAACATGTGGGAGCCAACATGGGTATCCAGATCCCGCTGTTGGTTATTGGCCGGAGAGTTGCCTCGGTCATGTCTGCATGGTTCCCGAACCCGTAGGGTCTACACACTTAAGGTTCGATGAAGCTAGGGTTATTAGGAAGACTTGTATGTGATTACTGAATGTTGTTCAGAGTCCCAGATGAGATCCCGGACGTCACGAGGAGTTCCGGAATGGTCCGGAGGTGAAGATTTATATGTAGGAAGTTGTCATACGGTCACTGGAAAGGTTCGAGGGCATATCGGTATTGTACCGTGGCCACCGGAGGGGTTCCGGGGGTCCACCGGGAGGGGTCACCTCTCTCGGACGGCCTAATGGGCTGTAGAGGAAAGGGAACCAGCCCTACATGGGTTGGACGCATCCCCCCTTGGGCCCATGCGCCTAGGGTTGGGGGGGGGGAACCCTAAGGAGGGCGTCCCCCTTGCTTGGGGGCAAGCCCCCTCCCCTTGGCCGCCCCCCTCTAGATCTCATCTAGAGGGGGCCGGCCCCCTTCCTCCTTCCCCTATAAATAGAGGGGCAAGGGGAGGGCTGCACACCACATCCAAGGAACATCCCCTCCCCTCCCCAACACCTCTCCTCCTCCGCAAGAGCTTGGCGAAGGCCTGCCGGAGTACTGCTGCTCCACCACCACCACGCTATCGTGCTGCTGTTGGAGCTCTCTTCCTCAACCTCTCCCTCCTCCTTGCTGGATCAAGGCGTGGGAGACGTCCTTGCTCCATACGAGTGTTGAACACGGAGGTGCCGTCCGTTCGGCGCTAGGATCATCGGTGATTTGGATCACGACGAGTACGACTCCATCATCCCTGTTCTATTCAACGCTTCCGCTCGCGATCTACAAGGGTATGTAGATGCACTCCTCTCCCTCTCGTTGCTAGATGACTCCATAGATTGATCTTGGTGATATGTAGAAAATTTTAAATTTCTGCTACAATCCCCAACATGCTATCCTTGGTATCCGAAGTACCATGGTTCTTTGATATGTTATTGCTTCGAGCCAGCCAGTTGTCCTCTCCCGTGCAAAAGCGGGTCATGAGTGTCGTGAGGGCTGCCATAGATTTCGGATTTTCCTGGCCAAGGTGCCGGGCGTGCCACTGGTCGCGGATGTTGTGCTTAAAAGCTGCTAGGGCCTCTACATCCGGACAGTCGACGATTTGATTTTTCTTTGCCAGGAACCGTGTCCAGAATTGCCTGGCCGATTCCTCTGGCTGCTGAATTATGTGGCTCAAGTCATCGGCATCTGGTGGTCGCACATAAGTGCCCTAGAAGTTGTCGAGGAATGCTGCTTCCAGATCTTCCCAATAGCCAATGGATTCTGCTGGCAGGCTGTTGAGCCAATGCCGAGCTGGTCCTTTGAGTTTGAGTGGGAGGTATTTGATGGCGTGTATTTCGTCACCGCGGGCCATGTGGATGTGCAAGAGGAAGTCCTCGATCCATACCACAGGATCTGTTGTACCGTCGTATGATTCGATATTTACAGGTTTGAAACCCTCTGGGATTTGGTGATCCATTACTTCATCTGTGAAGCATAGGGGGTGTGCGGCGCCTCTGTACTGGGCTATATCGCGACGCAGCTCAAATAGTCTTGTCCGCTGTGTTCGGCTCGACCAGATTTACTTTTACTGTATCCAGCGTGACGGTTATCGTCTCGCATAGTGACGCGCCCTCGTGATCCGTAGATCGATCTTGCGTGTTTTGCTTTGTCCTTCAATACGTCTCGCAGGTCTAGCGCGTTTCCCTGTGCCTTGACATTTTTATTTGAGTGGCGTCGGGGTGCGGGCTGAGCTTTTGGCTGAAATGCCTCTCTGTCGCGGCCAAGAGGTGGCCGATCAGCTGCGTCATACGCTGGAGATGTAGGTTTTAATGCTTCCTCATCCAGTCGGGGTAGCAACCTGCGCTTTGGGTAACTCATGGAGGGGTGTTCGAGTTCATATTCCTCGGCCGCACGGACTTCAGTCCATCTGTCAGCTAGTAAATCTTGATCAGCTCGAAGCTGTTGTTGCTTTTTGTTAAGGCTATTTGCCGTGGCTATAAGCCAGTTCTTGAAGCGCTCTTGCTCGACGAGATCCCCAGGCATGACAAATTCGTCACCATCAAGGCTTGCCTCATCTTCGGAGGAAGGCATGTAATTATCATCCTCCGCCTCTCCATCTGCCGCTCTCTCGGGAGGGCTGGCTTCTCCATCCTCCTACTCTAAATCTTGTTGGAGGGGATTGTCGTCATCTTCGGCACTGTCCGGAGTGCTATTATCTCCTGTGCCGATATCATCGCTTTTGCCTTGGCGAGACTTAGAGCGGCGCTGCTGACGTCGGCGCTTGGGTTGCTTCTTGGAGGGGTCATCCTCCGTTGTCCCGTCGCCATTGCCTTATTTGGGTGTGTCCACCATATATATATATATATATATATATATATATATATATATATATATATATATATATATATATATCATATGATGAGGTGGCTATCCAATGCCCTGTGGGCAGTGGTTCTTGTTCGTCTCCTGCATCATCATCCATACCGTCGATGTCTTCAGAGTCGAAGTCGAGCATGTCGGTCAAATTGTCAATAGTGGCTACTAAGTGGGTGGTGGGTGGGCGGCGAATTTCTTCGTCATCCGCATCCCAATCCTGCCGGACATAGTTCGGCCAGGACTCTCCTGACAAGGAGAGAGACCTTAATGAGTTCAGTATGTCGCCGAAGGGCGAGTGCTGAAAGATATCCGCGGAGGTGAACTCCATGATCGGTGCCCAGTCGGATTCGATAGGCACGGGCGCAGGCGGTTCGGAGTCCATGGCCCGGGAAGAATCCGGCTGTTTGGCGTCACGACTCTCGTGAAGGATAAGGTCGATACTCGGCTCGATCGCAGCTGAGAATGCGGCCTCCGTGGTGGGGTCTATCCACCCGTCCATGGATGGCGCAATTGGCTCTGAATTGAGGGTCGGAGCGGTTGCCGGTGTGGTCTCCTGAACACTGTCCGATGGTAGAACTAAATCATGCTCATCGTGACCGTGCGGCGCACTTGGCAGGGGCTCGAATCCGTCGAAGATCAAGTCTCCGCGGATGTCGGCCGTGTAGTTTAAGCTTCCAAACCTGACCTGGTGGCCAGGGGCGTAACTCTCAATCTGCTCCAGATGGCCAAGCGAGTTGGCCCACAGTGCGAAGCCGCTGAATACGAAGATATGTCCAGGGAGAAAAGTCTCACCCTGGACTGCATTGCTATCGATGATCGAAGGAGCCATCAAGCCTGACGATGACGACACAGAGGAACTCTCAATGAAAGCACCAATGTCGGTGTCAAAACCGGCGGATCTCGGGTAGGGGGTCCCGAACTGTGCGTCTAGGCGGATGGTAACAGGAGGCGGGGGACACGATGTTTACCCAGGTTCGGGCCCTCTTGATGGAGGTAATACCCTACGTCCTGCTTAATTGTTCTTGATAATATGAGTAGTACAAGAGTTGATCTACCACGAGATCGAAGAGGCTAAACCCTAGAAGCTAGCCTATGGTATGATTGTTGTTGTTGGTCCTACGGACTAAACCCTCCGGTTTATATAGACACTGGAGGGGGCTTGGGTTACACAAAGTCGGTTACAAGGAAGGAGATCTACATATCTGTATTGCCAAGCTTGCCTTCCACGCCAAGGAGAGTCCCATCCGGACACGGGACGAAGTCTTCAATCTTGTATCTTCATAGTCCAACAGTCCGGCCAAACGATATAATCTGGCTGTCCGGATACCCCTAATCCAGGACTCCCTCAACCACCATGCTCTAAAAGATATAAGTGAAGCACTAGAGCAAAAACTATATAGCTAAAAAGATATAAGTGAAGCGCATAGAGTATTCTAATAAATTTCGAATCATGTGTGTTTCTCTCAAAAGGTGTGTACAACAAAGATGATTGTGGTAAACTAACAAATAAATACTCAAATAATACAAGACTCTCCAAGCAAAACACATATCATGTGGTGAATAAAAATATAGCTCCAAGTCAAGTTACCGATGGAAGTAGACGAAAGAGGGGATGCCTTCTGGGGCATCCCCAAGCTTTGGCTTTTAGGTGTCCTTATATTATCTTGGGGTGCCATGGGCATCCCCAATCTTAAGCTCTTGCCACTCCTTGTTCCATAATCCATCAAATCTTTTACCCAAAACTTGTAAACTTTGCAACATAGAACTTAACAGAAAATCTCGTGAGCTCCGTTAGCGAAAGAAAACAAAACACCACTTCAAGGTACTGTAATGAACTCATTCTTTATTTATATTGGTGTTAAACCTACTATATTCCAACTTCTCTATGGTTTATAAACTCTTTTACTAGCCATAGATTCATCAAAATAAGCAAACAACACACTAAAAACAGAATCTGTCAAAAACAAAACAGTCTGTAGTAGTCTGTAGCTAACGCAAACTTCTGGGCCAGATGTAGCTAACGCAAACAGTCTATAGTAATCTGTAGCCATAGGTGCAATGAAGAGGAGATCACAATGGCCTGTGAGGAATTGGGCTGCCAGAAAGGGGCTTTCCCAATCAAGTATTTGGGGCTACCGTTGACCCTTAGAAAGCAGTCGGCATCGCAGTTGCAGTACCTGGTGGACCAGATGGTGAACTGCTTACCAAAATGGAAAGCGGCCTTAATGCCAAAGAGTGGAAGACTAACATTGGTGCAGTCGGTGCTTTGTGCTATGCCCATTCACGCCATGATGGCCTTGGATCTGCCCGCTAAGACTATATCTGCAATGAACAAAGTGTGCCGTGGTTTCTTATGGTGCAGACGGGCAGATGCCAACGGTGGCAACTGTGCGGTGGCATGGGATTCGGTGTGTTCACCGAAATGGGCTGGTGGCCTAGGTATACCCAATCTCAAGTGGCTTAATGTGGCTATGCAAACTAGATGGCCGTGGTTGGCAAGAGTGGACGAAAGTAGACCATGGACGGAGTTCCGCATAAAGGTACCAAGGGAGGCATTGCAACTTTTCCGGGCGGCAACACGAAGCGAAGCAAGGTGTGGCCTCACTACCCTTTTCTGGGAGGATCGGTGGATTGATGGCATGAGAGTATAGGAGATCACACCGTCCATATACAGCAAAATCCTGCCGCGGATAAAGGCGACAATGACGGTTGCCATGGCCATTGAGGATGGGGCTTGGGCAATGGAGATTGGCCTGAACTTTGGCGTACAAGAGTTTCTTGAATTCCTCGAGTTATGGACTAGAGTGAGCACATGGGAGCCGCATCTCAACGTACCAGACTCTGTTGCATGGGCATGGGAGCCCAACAGTCACTTCTCTGTAAGATCCGTGTACGCAACAAAGTTCTGGGGCCGAACGGTGGACCCAATGGCCAGCTGACTTGGAAATCGAGGGCCCCATCCACATGCAAATTCTTCACCTGGCTTGCGTTCAGGAACAGATGTTGGACCTTGGATCTCCTTGCCAAGAGGGGGCTACCACACCTGGAGGCATGCCCCTTTTGTGACTAGGAGGAAGAAACCATAAACCACGTGCTACTCACGCGTGTGCTCGCGAGATCGGTATGGGCGATGGTATGCGAAGCTTTGGGGAAGGTGGAATGGTCACCGATGGAACATGATTCGCTAGCCCTATGGTTAAGGGACAAGCACGGGATGGACAGCAACAATCGTAGGGATCTACATACTATCTTCCTACTTGTACTTTGGGGGCTGTGGAAGCATAGGAATGCGATTGTCTTCGAAGGGGCATCGCCTTCTATCATGGGAACTATTGGTAGGGTTATGACGGAAGGGAGGTTATGGTTGCAAGCCGGGAAGTTCAAAGGGAATGTAGACCCTTTCTTCCTTCGGCTAGAGTGGTGGGTAAGGAATGAGTAATCCATTGTAATAAAACTCTTGTAATCTCGGTGGAGGCATGCTTTTTGCCTTTCTTCTTTAATATATAATATGCACACTCGTGCATATTCGAGAAAAAAATGTAAACTTCTGGAACCCCAAAAATTCTAAAATAAATTTCTGGTCGTGAGGAATTTATCTATTAATCATCTGCAAAAAGAATTACCTAAATAGCACTATCCAAATAAAAATGGCAGTAATTCTTGTGAGCGCTAAAGTTTCTGTTTTTTACAGCAAGATCAAAAAGACTTTCCCCAAGTCTTCCCAACAATTCTACTTGGCACAAACACTAATTAAACACAAGAAACACAACCAAAATAGAGGATAGATAAATTATTTATTACTAAACAGGAGCAAAAAGCAAGGAATAAAAATAAAATTGGGTTGCCTCCCAACAAGCGCTATCGTTTAACGCCCCTAGCTAGGCATAATAGCAAGGATAGATTTAGGTATCGCCATAATAATAGGATAGATCATTAAAACTCATTTCGTATTCTCTACGTTCAGCATCAAGTTTTCTTTGAGGCAAGCAAAAGTATTCAAAAGGGCTAAATTTAATGGGACAAAAGTCCCCAAGATCAACTTTAGGAGGTATAGGTTCCTCCTTCGGCCCTTCGTATTGCACAAGCAATTCATCATTATAAGCATTCTTTTGAAAAAACTTTGTGAGCCTATACTTGAGAGAATATCCTAGATCATTATTTCGAATAGCCAAATCATTATTAAGTTCAGAAATTCTATCAACTAGAACATTGGTAGGAACCCTCTTTCTAAGATTTTCATTGAAACCAACATAGTCTAGAGATTGAAAATGCATTATTTCTTCTTGATCAAAGAGAATAACCTCTATGGGAGGACTGCCAGCGTCCACCCTATAATGCGCAAAAATTTCTTTGGCCTCTTTTATTATAAATCTAAACTCATGAGCCAAAAAGATAGTAGCGGCACGCTTAACAGAAGAATGCTCAATATTAGAAAATTATAGGAAAATCCTTTGTATGCAAGGATGCATGTGCATAAATTGTCTTTCAAGTTCAACTACAAGCATGGCGATAGCATCCGCAAGACTACTAGTTCTATGAAGAATAGAACTACCCATAGAAGGCAAAGCACCGGCACAAGTAAAGAAATCTTGGATAACTCCTTTTCCAATAATATTACCACTACCAATTTGGAATTCTTTTGTATGTAAGATAGGGGGTTCTTTAGCAGGAGCCTCAGAATTTTCCATGATATTATTATTGTTTGTATCGGCAATAATTTCCCCAATTTCAGACATAACGGCATAAAGTGCAAGGGCAAAAAGAAGGAGGAAGGCGAACGGAAAGAGAGGGCGAATAAAACGGCAAGGGTGAAGTGGGGGAGAGGAAAATGAGAGGCAAATGGCGAATAATGTAATGCGGGAGATAAGGGTTTGTGATGGGTACTTGGTATGTTGACTTTTGCGTAGAGTCCCCGGCAACGGCGCCAGAAATCCTTCTTGCTACCTGTTACGCCCTCGATGCGGCTATATCTCCCACGTGTCGAAGCGCGACTTAGAGGCATAACCGCATTGAAAGCAATGTCGCAAGTGAGGTAATCTTCGCAAACAACCCATGTAATACAATAGGGGAAAAGATACATAGTTGGCTTACAATCGCCACTTCACACAATTACATGAATAAAACATTACATCGTCCCAATACAAACAAGGTCCGACTACGGAACCAAAATAAAAGAAGAACCCCAAATGCGACAAAGTCCCCGATCGACCCCAACTAGGCTCCACTACTGATCAACTAGAACGAAACAACATAAAGGACAAGATCTTCATAGAGCTCCTCCTTGAGCTTGGTTGTGTCATCTGCATGGACTCATCGGCACGTGCAAGATGGTTTTGGAAGTATCTGTGAGCCACATGGACTCAGCAATCTCGCACCCTCGCGATCAAGACTATTTAAGCTTATGGGTAAGGTAAAGGTATGAGGTGGAGCTGCAGCAAGCGACTAGCATATATGGTGGCTAACATACGCAAATGAGAGCGAGAAGAGAAGGCAAAGCACGTTCGAGAAAGTATGATCAAGAAGTGATCCTAAACAACCTACGTCAAGCATAACTCCAACAACCGTGTTCACTTCCCGGACTCCGCCAGAAAGAGACCATCACGGTGACACACGCTGTTGATTCATTTTAATTAAGGTCAAGTTCAGGTTATCTACAACCGGACATTAACAAATTCCCATCTGCCCATAACCGTGGGCACGGCTTTCGAAAGTTCAAATCCCTGCAGGGGTGTCCCAACTTAGCCCATCACAAGCTCTCACGGTCAACGAAGGAATAGACCTCCTCCTGAGACATTCCGATCAGACTCGGTATCCCGGTTCTTCAAGACATCCTCGACAATGGTAAAACAAGTCCAGCAAAGCCGCCCGATGCGCCGACATCCTGATGGGAGCTGCACATATCTCGTTCTTAGGGCAACACCGGATAGGTCAAGCTACGAGTAAAACCAGCCCTCAAGTTTCCCCGAGGTGGCCCCGCAGGCTGCCCATTTCGAACCAACACTTAGACAAGCACTAGCCCGGGGGGGTTAAAATAAGATGACCCTCGGGATGCGTGACTCCCAAGGGAAAAAGGCTAGGTGGCAAATGGTAAAACCAAGGTTGGGCCTTGCTGGAGGAGTTTTATTCAAAGCGAACTATCAAGGGGTTCCCATTATAACCCAACCGCGTAAGGAACGCAAAATCCGGGAACATAACACTGATATGACGGAAACTAGGGCGGCAAGAGTGGAACAAAACACCAGGCATAAGGTTGAGCCTTCCACCCTTTACCAAGTATATAGATGCATTAATTAAATAAGATATATTGTGATATCCCAACAAGTAAGCATATTCCAACAAGGAACAACATCTCCATGTTCCAACAAGGAACAAACTTCAATCTTCACCTGCAACTAACAACGCTATAAGAGGGGCTGAGCAAAGCGGTAACATAGCCAAACAACGGTTTGCTAGGACAAGGTGGGTTAGAGGCTTGGTTCAGCAATATGGGAGGCATGATAAGCAAGTGGTAGGTATCGCAGCATAGGCATAGCAAAAGAGAGAGCATCTAGCCAAGCAAAGATAGTAGTGATTCCGAGGGTATGGTCATCTTGCCTGAAATCCCGCAAGGAAGAAGAACGAGTCCATGAAGAAGACAAACGGACGTAGTCGAACGAATCCTCACAACACAACGTTATCGGAACCAACCCGAAGAAGCAACACCGGAAAGAAGCAAACAACATAGTGAACAACCACCACATAGACATGGCATGATGCACAACCAAGTATGATGCATGTCCGGTTTAATGATAAATGACATGGCAAAAAGCACAAGCAATACTACAAATTAAGTGGAGCTCAATATGCAACTCCGTTGCATATTGATGAAACACCACGTGACTTATTTAGTTCGATCTCGTTTATGTACCCAACAAGATTAAATGTTGTTAGCATGGCAAGAGATGAAGCAAATTAAAACTACCTATCTAGTCAAGGTTAAATGAGGCCGGAAACAACGAACAACAATTTCCGGAAACTCCTCATATGCATATTTTAAAGTTTGGTACTGTTCTGCCCTAAACAATATTTTAGAGTTGTTAAGCATGCAAAGTGAAGCCACCATATTAAACTAGGCATTTTTCCACCCCACTTACATATAAAGTTTATTAAAATCCAAGCTACGGTTATTTAGTTATGAATTAAATCATTTTAGCAAGTTATTTAAGCAAATTTAAATAAACAACATTTTAAACATAGATGAAAGTTGCATATTAATAAACTAGACAAAATTCTAAGCAACTTTCATATATAATTCATTTTAATCCGATGCACCAATTGTGAGTTATTATATGCATGATCCACAAGGGCTTTTCTGCAAAACTGGCAAGCTCTGGATAAATAGGAAAATCCCAGGCGCTGAAAAAAAACATCACGGGCCGAATCCTAGAACAGGAGCATGGGCGCGGAATAGCATGTTGCGCCCAGTGCGATGTATAGGTGGGGGCAGCTCACCATGGGCTTCGGCCCAGCTGGAAGCAGAGGAGGCCGGCGATAGCGTTTCTGGGCCTCGGGCCGTGCACTGGGCCGGATGAAGCTAGGGAGGCACTGGGCCTTGGAGCCTGTCGATGGAGGCGACCCAGTTCGGTGGATCTGGAGGCCGGCTGGCTTGGCGCTGGGCCTTGGCGCGCTGCGGCTGGATCCTGGGCCGCGCAAGCGAGGCAGCAGCTCGGGCAGAGTCAACGGGCGCGCATCGGTGCAGCACCGTGATGCAGAGGATGCAGGCACACGCTCGTCTCCATGGCTCGAATAGAAGGAGAGGCCGCGCTGCTCCTGCGGCTGACAACGAGGGGATGGCGGCGCTGGAAGGCAGGTCAGGTGCACGCCGGGGAGGGCGTGGTCAACGCGGTCGAGCGGGACAGGCTCGGCTCCGTGCACAGCCCGATGCAGGGAAGAAAGGCGACGCGGCAGGAGCTCGCTGGACTCGGATGATCGGCAACTGGAGCGAGCGGAGGTCGGGGACGATGAATCCACGCCGGAGCTGGGCAGATCCGGCCCCGGGGATCCCATTCCCGGCGATGGATGGAGCTCGGGGAGGCAACGCCCCATGGCGGAGGCTGGAGCCTGCGGGAGAGAGAGAGAACATGAGGGGGGAGGAGAGGGAGAACTAGAGGCAGGAGGAGAGGGACAAGGCGGCGCCTAGAGGTAGCAGGGGGCTGCGGCGGTGAGCTTGACAGGGAGGTGACCTCTGGCGGCACGTGAATGGCGGGGACGTGAGGATCCGGGCAGCGAGGCGACAGGGAGCTTCCCTCCCTGTGTAACACCCCGGATGTAACTTTCCCTATTTGTACTTCAACTCTTGCCGTTTCCGGCGTTAAGTTATTTATTTCCTCGGGTTCGGGTCTTTGTCTCCATGTGTTGTTATCATTGTCATGCATCTCATATCGTGTCATCATGTGCATTGCATTTGCATACGTGTTCATCTCATGCATTCGAGCATTTTCCCCATTGTCCGTTTTGCATTTCGGCGCTTCGTTCTTCTCCGGTGGTCATTTCTAGCTTTCTTTCGTGTGTGGGGATTAGACATTTCCGGATTGGACCGAGACTTGCCAAGCGGCCTTGGTTTACTACCAGTAGACCGCCTGTCAAGTTTCGTACCATTTGGGCTTCGTTTGATACTCCAACGGTTAACCGAGGGACCGAAAAGGCCTCGTGTGTGTTGCAGCCCAACACCCCTCCATTTTGGCCCAAAACCCACCAAACTCTGCTCCATGTTCTAGAGCATTCGATCACGATCGCGTGGCCGAAAACCGCACCTCATTTGGACTCTCCTAGCTCCCTCTATGCCTATTTATAGCCCCTCCTCTCAAATCTTGGGTTCATTTCGTCCCTAACCCTAGATCCAGTCGTCCTCTCGCGCGCCGGACATATTCCCGCCGACGGACATTGTCCGGTCCGCCTCCAGCCGCCACATGTCACGCCGGCATTGGACCGCGCCGCCGCCCCACTTCGTCGCCGCCGCGTGCCCGGGAGGCCCAGGTCGGGCCCCCGAGGCCCACGCCGCCACCCGCCTTCACCGGCTCACTCGCGCCGCCCGAGCACGTCGCCGGCTCCGCCGCCTCGCCGCCCAGTGCCCTCGCCGCTGCGCCCCTCACGCTCGCCGCCGTCGACAGCCGCCCGCCGGAGCCGCGTCCCGCCGCCGCCGCCTTGCCGCGCGCCTGCCGCCGCCGCCTACTCCGGCCGCTGCCAAGCCGCGCCGCGCCGGCGAGCTCGCCGTTCGGCCTCGCCCCGCCGCTGTTCTTCCTCGGCTCGCCGCCGCCGCTACAGTGACCGGGAGGATCCAGATCTGGATCGGGGTGAATAGTAACCCTAGGTCATTTTTTTCCTAAGTCCCGGATATTTTTAGTTCATTTGCTCCTGTTCGAGGCTCCGTAACTTTGCATTCGTAGTTCCGATTTGGGCATATAGCATATCAAAATGTTCATCTCAGAGAGTACATAATTTCATTCCATTGCATCATTTTCATTTGAGTTCATCTTGATGCCAGAAATGCTGTTAGAAGGAGGCTTCGTGAGTTAATTGTCAGATCTGCTAGTTCATCTTAGACTTTTGTCATTTTTGCCATGATTATTGTGTGCATGATATGCCTGTGAGTCCTTCATATGTTTTGTTAAGCATCTTGCTATCTTTCCAGAGGTGCAACCCATGCATTTTTGTGATGTGTGTGGTGACTTGTGCAAGCTTGCAAAGTGAGGCACCCGGTAATCTGTTTTCAGGGACTTAGTAGTTTTCACTAAGTCTGGGATTATTTAGTTCATGATGCCTTATGTTCTTGTTGTTTCCTAGTGATCCATTCCTCTTTTGAGGATGATCAGTAAAGGAGTTTTGTTAATCTTGTTATGCTTTATCCATCCATGTCTTTACTTGCAATTATGGAGCAACCTAGCTTGAGTCAATCGAGTTCTACTTTTGCTTCGTTGTGAATCTGGGCAGATCGTCAACTTGTTTGCGATTTTGCCGATGTTATTGTAGTTGATCCGTGCATGCTATGCCATTGTTCTTTCCATGTTTAGCTTGTATTTTGTGCCTTCTTTATGGATGTATACTTGTCTTGCCATTACTTGCACCGTAGTGAGTGCATCGAGCTCGTAAACATGCCTTCGTGAGTTATGTTTCAGCATGTCCCAGTTTTCACTAAGTCTGGAAACTGATTATGTTTTTGCTATGTTCGTGTGCTTGTTAGTATATTTTGTGATCCCTTTTGGCTCAAGGTCACTAAGGGACTTTTCTTATGTTTGTTGTGTACCTCCATACCATGTCTTTCTTTGTCATGTTCAGGTCATGTAGCATGTTGTTTTGTTGCTCCGAAGAGGGCTTCATGATCTGAAATTTCAGACAAGTGTTAATTTCACTAAGTCTGAAATATGTTTTGCATTTGCGTTTTTGCCATGCTTGTTTGAACCTCATAATGGATGATTTGGCCGTAGCTCAGTGCTAGACTTTTGTTAAGCATCTTGTGTGCATCCCTGCCATGTATTTTGTTGTCTTGTTTGGTGGCTGTAGCATGTTCATTTCATTGCATTTAGAGGCCTACTTGCTGTAAATCGTAGACCGGTGTCATTTTTGAATCGCTTGCCATTTCCAAACCGTAACTCCGATTTCGGCGTTCTTTATATCGTTTTCAAGCGATTTCATCTCATCTTTCCAGTGGCACCCTTGGAATTCCAAGTTGAGGCAGGTTCATGCATTTCCTGTCATATCTTGCATTTTTGCATCCCGCATCGCATCTCGCATAGCATATCATCATTTCATCATATTGCTTGGTCTTGCACGTGGTTGATTGTTTCCTTGTTGCTTGTTGGTCTTGTTTGGGTAGAGCCGGGAGACGAGTTCGCTAACAAGGAGCCCGTTGGGTTTGCTTTCGAGGATCCAGTCAACTCTGACAACTGTGCAGGCAAGATGATCATACCCTCGAAATCACTACTATCTTTGCTATGCTAGTTTGCTTGCTCTTTTGCTATGCCAATGCTATGATGCCTACCTTTTGCTTGTCAGCCTCCCAATTGCCATGTTGAACCTCTAACCCACCATGTCCTAGCAAACCGTTGATTGGCTATGTTACCGCTTTGCTCAGCCCCTCTTATAGCGTTGCTAGTTGCAGGTGAAGATTGGAGGCCGTTCCTTGTTGGAACATTTTTATTTACTTGTTGGGATATCATTACATTGCTATGTATCGTAATGCATCTATATACTTGGTAAAGGGTGGAAGGCTCGGCCTCTCGCCTAGTGTTTTGTTCCACTCTTGCCGCCCTAGTTTCCGTCATATCGGTGTTATGTTCCCGGATTTTTGCGTTCCTTACGCGGTTGGGTTATAATGGGAACCCCTTGATATTTCGCCTTGATTAAAGCTTGTCCAGCAATGCCCAACCTTGGTTTTACCATTCGCCACCTAGCCTCTTTTTCCCTTGGGTTACCGGACCCCAAGGGTCATCTTATTTTAACCCCCCCCCGGGCCAGTGCTCCCTCTGAGTGTTGGTCCGAACCGAGTAGACTGCGGAGCCACCTCAGGGCAACTTGAGGGTTGGTTTTACTCGTAGGATGTCTCATCTGAGTGTGCCCTGAGAAAGAGATATGTGCAGCTCCTATCGGGATTTGTCGGCACATTCAGGCGGTGTTGCTGGTCTTGTTTTAACCTATCGAAGTGTCTTGAGTTACCGAGATACCGAGTCTGATCGGAACATCTTGGGAGGAGGTCTATTCCTTCGTTAACCGTGAGAGCTTGTCATGGGCTAAGTTGGGACTCCCATGCAGGGATTGAACTTTCGAAAGCCATGCCCGCGGTTATGGGCAGATGGGAATTTGTTAATGTCCGGTTGTAGATAACTTGAACCTTAATTAATTAAAATGAATCAACCGAGTGTGTTGCCATGATGGCCTCTTCTCGGCGGAGTCCGGGAAGTGGACACGGTGTTGGAGTAATGTTTGTGCAGGTTGCTCTCTAGTTTCTCGCTCGTGCTTTGCCTCCTCTTCTCGCTCTCTTTTGCGAATAAGTTAGCCACCATACTTGCTAGTCGCTTGCTGCAGCTCCACTCATATTTTACCTTGCCTTACCCATAAGCTTAAATAGTCTTGATCGCGAGGGTGCGAGATTGTTGAGTCCCTATGGCTCACAGATTACTATTACACCAGATGTAGGGCCTGATGATTCCGCTCCAGGAGACGCGTATGATCTCAAGTGGGATTTCGACAAAGACTCTCAACGATACTATGTTTCCTTTCCCGATGATCAGTAGTGGTGCCCAGTTGGGGGTGATTGGGACCGTTGTCGCATGTTGGGTTCTCTTTTATTTTGGCGCCGTAGTCGGGCCATGAGTGTTTGGTTGATGTAAAGTTATTTATGTACTTGATTGACGTGGCGAGTGTAAGCCAACTATGTTATCTCCCCTTTTATTATCATATTACATGGGATGTTGTGAAGATTGCCTAACTTGCGACATATGCCTTCAATGCGATTATGTCTCTAAGTCGTGCCTCGACACGTGGGAGCTATAGTCGCATCGAGGGCGTTACACCCTGGCTCACGATGAGGGGAAACAGGGGCTCTGCATGGGCTGGATTGGATCGGGGGAAAAGAAGCTGGTTGGTGCAGGGGGGAATGAGAGGATCCCAAGGTGGGGAATGCGTGCGGCGGCGGCGACTGGGAGGATCCCTAGGAATTAGGGATTTGGTCTAGGTTAGGCTAATATATATAGCAAGTGGGTTGACTTAGGGGTATATCGTCCCTCCGATCGCAAACGAACGATCGCGAATAAAATAGCTAGGAAGTCCAAATAAGAAAACGGAGACGTTTTGTAGACGTTTGGAGATGATCCGGACAGAACGGTACCGACAACCCGAGTCGGGTCCGGGACAGCTTTCGGGCGCGCGCGAGGAGGGTCGCGGGCTGATGAGAGAGGTTAGGTAGGGCCTGGCGGTGACTAGTGGGTTGTGTAGACGGTCTCGAGCTGAGAGAAGAGAAGAGAGGGAGGCCCGGCGGCTATTTCCAGAGACCGAAAACGTCCGACGTTAGACCGGCTACTATTGCCGCTATATTTATCCGCTTGGGCGTCAAACGGACTCCGAATGCGATGGAACTTGGCAGGCGGTCTACTGACAGCAAAACAACATTGCATGCCAACTTTCAACCCATTCAGAGAACATTTTCCGGCCACTTATAAAATAATATTTCGGACGTGCCGCGGGCGCGTGCAAGTGTGTCTGGGCTCAGAACGGACAACGGAGAGAACGAGGAGGCAGGGACGCATGCAAGTTTTGAAAACATGATGATACAATGCACATGATGACATGACAAGAAGCAACACGCAAGTGAATGACATGGCAACGACAGCGAATAACTGGATGACAACTGGCACATCGGTCTCGGGGCGGTACAACACTCCACCACTACGAGAGGATCTCGCCCTGAGATCTAGAATGGCACCGGAGGGACAATGGAAGAGAAAAAGAAGAGGTAAAACTAAGTTGCTTCTTTGACAAACGAGTGAGACCAAAGAACCTTGAAAAGGTTAAGCCATTTCGAGAAAAGAATAGAACGGAGATGAACAAAGTTTAAAACACACCGTTAGGAAAGAGGAACAAGGAAGAACAAATTTGGACAGCACTCCGGTTGAAACGGAAGTCAAAAACTTGATAAAATGAAAAGAACTTGAGCAAAGGGACACAACACTCCGGTTAGATGGATAAGCACAGGAAAAAAACATGATCTTAGATGAAACGAGATGATGGTTGAAGAAAACAACATCGCAATGCCTCCGAAACAAAAGTAAGAATGGAATGGGATGAACGAAGGAAAACAAGATCTCGAGGTAGCATGCTTACAACAAAAGCTAGAATGGAGTTGTTGGAAAACCAAAAACGAAGGAATAAGCTTGATATGGTCTTGTGGAGTACATCCCAAATTAAGAGATGACAACCTGCCACTCACGGGAAAGAATTAGATTGAAATAAACAAGGAGACGAGAAACTTATTTCACCGGAAGGATAAAAGAAGACATTGGATCATTTATGAGCACCATAAATAGCAACAATCCTTAGGGAAGGGTTTAGGTGAAATATAACCCAAGATAACTCCAATGAAGAGATTGATGGATTACCAAGGAACTCATGAACGAATTGAAAATGATGGGTTTAAAATATGTCATTCCGGACAACTTGTGAATCATGAAACATGAACTCAAATTATCAAGAATGACATAATACCACCTCCAATGATACGAAAGAAAGGATGCACTTCGGATTGCGAGAAGAAGAAAACTTGAGCTCCTTTGAAAAGAATCTCAATGAACACTTGGAGAAGGAATTATTTCTTTGATGAACCATCATGTATAACCTTCCTGAAGAACTCCGGAAAACAAAAGAATGATCAAACGAAAGGAAATAAAAGTTGGAAACACAAGGTGAATCCTTGCAATGATTTAGATGAATCTCCATGGTGATATAATTGAAAGAGGTTGGAACTCCGGTAAAAGAAAGATGAATAATTGAGATCAAGAATTTTGATGAACCTCCGGAATAAGGAATTAATCGCCTGGATGAAACAAGAATAAGAATTACATTATGCTTATCCTTCATCAATTAAATTGATGCCAAGCAACGGATTTGGCACACTACTTATTCTCGTCGAAAGGATTAAGATAGATATAGCGCAAACATGGGAAGGTCTTCAATGCACCACCGATAGGATTTGAAAAGCACGAATGCATAGATATGATACCTGAAGGGATATGATACACGAAGGAAGAAAACTCTTGAACGAACCACCGTAAGAATTGAAAATGAACGAAGTAAAGATAAAGAAACACCGGGAAGAATTGTGAAATGAACAAAGATGCTTGAGAGGATTTAGATACATGAGAACGAAGAGATCATGAGCCGATTAAGGATCACTTGAACGAAGCACCGGTAAAATTGGAGAATGATAGCTGAAAGCTGAGAATGAATGAATCTTAGATGATGGGCTCCGGATGAACAAACTGAAAAGGCTCCTGAATTACTCCGGATGGTTGAAAAGAATATCTCACAATCGCAAATAATTATGAGAGGATGGCAACAAGATAGAATCGCGAATCTTGAAGAGAATGGAGCAAGATTGAGAGAAAAATCTTCTTCGGTCTAGAAATCCCCGAGAATGATGACGGGAAACACCACCAAGAATTATTGTGTACTCCGGAATTAAAATTGGAAAGGTTGAACCAACGATGAAAGAATTCGACAGATCTTGGAGAAAAGCATTTGACTGATGATAAATCATTCTTACGTCAAACTTCAAAAGGAAATTTGAGGATAGCTCCAGGAAAATAAGAATAGTCAGGTAAGATCCTGGGAAAAGACCTGTGGGTTAGGGTCCACTCAAAAGAAACACAGTTGAAATGATTTAAAAGAGAGGATGCACCGGTTGAATTAAAAGACTTGAATGAGATAACAGACTCGAGATATCTTGAACACTCCGGAACAATTGAATATCGAGAAGTGGAAGATTAAGAGGTGCACCGGCATGAGAAAGCATTTGAAACAAGGAAAAAGGATATGATCAACACCAAATCTTAATTTGAATCCACCGGAGAAGAAAAAAGAATGAATAATGGAGAACTAGAAACTCCGTTAAAATCTTCATGAGCATCACCGGATAAGAACATTGATTAAAAAGAAAGAAGAGGCTTCACATGAATAAGATGGATAGTTCATTAAGAAATCTTAGTCCTTGAAGAAAAAGGGTGGGCGGGCGGGAAAACAAAGGCAGCTTGGGATGGATGAAACAAACACCATTGAGAAAGCTGAGATTGGATCTTGCGAATGTTGAAATGTTCGGATCCACTTGAAGAGAAACACAACGGTGAAAAGGATTGACATGACAAACTCGATGATCGAGAAGGGTTAGTGATTCACATCGGAGTATGAGAACACCGCTTAGAAAGGGTATGGAATCAACACTTGACATTGAAGCAACTCGAATACCACAACTCAAAACAAAACAAAGGATTGGCTTGTAGAATAAGCCAGAACAGACATATGATAGAGATTTCGTCCGAAGTTTTCGTGGTGGGGCCTACACGGGCTCGACATACGGCGAATAACTGGACGACAACTGCCACATCGGTCTCGGGGCGTTACACTACCTCTTGAGCACTACGTTGGTTTTCCCTTGAAGAGGAAAGGGTGATGCAGCAAAGTAGCGTAAGTATTTCCCTTAGTTTTTGAGAACCAAGGTATTAATCCAGTAGGAGGCCACGCACGAGTCCCTTGCACCTACACAAACAAATAAAATCCTCACAACCAACGCAATAAATGGGTTGTCAATCCCTTCACAGTCACTTACGAAAGTGAGATCTGATAGATATGATAATATAATATTTTTGGTATTTTTATGATAAAGATGCAAAGTAAAGAAAGCAAAATAAACAGTGCCAGAAATAGCTTGTTGACGGGAGATTAATATGATGGAAAATAGACCCGGGGGCCATAGGTTTCACTAGTGGCTTCTCTCGAGATCATAAGTATTACGGTGGGTAAACAAATTACTGTTGAGAAATTGACAGAATTGAGCATATTATGAGAATATCTAGGTATGATCATGTATATAGGCATCATGTCCGCAACAAGTAGACCGACTCCTGCCTGCATCTACTACTGTTACTCCACACATTGACCGCTATCCAGCATGCATCTAGAGTGTTAAGTTCAAAAGAACAGAGTAACGCTTTAAGTAAGATGACATGATGTAGAGGGATAAACTCATGCAATATGATATAAACCCCATCTTGTTATCCTCGATGGCAACAATACAATACGTGCCTTGCTGCCCCTACTGTCACTGGAAAGGACACCGCAAGATTGAACCCAAAGCTAAGCACTTCTCCCATTGTAAGAAAGATCAATCTAGTAGGCCAAACCAAACTGATAATTCAACGAGACTTGCAAACATAACCAATAATACATAAAAGAATTCAGAGAAGATTCAAATATTGTTCATAGATAAACTTGATCATAAACCCACAATTCATCGGTCTCAACAAACACACCGCAAAAGAAGATTACATCGAATAGATCTCCATGAGAATCGTGGAGAACTTTGTATTGAGATCCAAAAAGAGAGAAGAAGCCATCTAGATAATAACTATGGGCCCAAAGGTATGAGGTAAACTACTCACACATCATCGGAGAGGCTATGGTGTTGATGTAGAAGCCCTCCGCGATCGATGCCCCCTCCGGCGGAGCTCCGGAAAAGGCCCCAAGATGGGATCTCACGGGTACAGAAGGTTGCGGCGGTGAATTAGGTTTTGGCTCCGTATCTGGTAGTTTGGGGGTACGTAGGTATATATAGGAGGAAGAAGTACGTCGATGGAGCAACATGGGCCCCATGAGGGTGGAGGGCGCACTTGGGGGGAATAGGCATGCCCCCTACCTCGTGCCTTCCTGGTTGATGTCTTGACGTAGGGTCCAAGTCCTCTGGATCACGTTCGTTCTGAAAATCACATTCCCGAAGGTTTCATTCCATTTGGACTCCGTTTGATATTCTTTTTCTGCGAAACTCTGAAATAGACAAAAAAAACATCAATTCTGGGTTGGGCCTCCGGTTAATAGGTTAGTCCCAAAAATAATATAAAAGTGTATAAAAAAGCCCATTAATCATCCAAAACAGAATATAATATAGCATGAAGCAATCAAAAATTATAGATACGTTGGAGACGTATCATCTTTCCTCTAGTGGTGTCATGTAAATGTCGACTACATGACACTTGACCATTGTTTGGGCCTAAGGGAAGCATTGGGAAGTAATAAGTATATGATGGGTTGCTAGAGTGATAGAAGCTTAAACCCTAGTTTATGCGTTGCTTCGTAAGGGGCTGATTTGGATCCATATGTTTCATGCAATCAAGGTTGTCAGAATCGCGATTCTGTTATACGATTCTACGACTTTACGATCCAAACTAACCCCTATGATTCTACGATTTTAGTTAATAGAATCTACGTTTCTACGATCCTGATAGTGAAGATTTTACGATTTGCGATCCTACCATCGAAGCTCCGATCCGATTCAAAATCACGATTCTGAGAACCTTGCATGCAATGGTTAGGTTTACCTTAATACTTCTGTTGTAGTTGCGGATGCTTGCAATAGGGGTTAATCATAAGTGGGATGCTTGTCCAAGGAAGGACAGTACCCAAGCACCGGTCCACCCACATATCAAATTATCAAAGTACCGAACACAAATCATATGAACGTGATGAAAACTAGCTTGATGATAATTCCCATGTGTCATCGAGAGCGCTTTCCTTTATATAAGAGTTTGTCCAGGCTTGTCCTTTGCTACAGAAAGTATTGGGCCATCTTGCTGCACCTTATTTACTTTCATTACTTGTTACCCGTTACAAATTACCTTATCACAAAACTATCTGTTACCGATAATTTCAGTGCTTGTAGAGAATACCTTACTGAAAACTGCTTATCATTTCCTTCCCCTCCTCGTTGGGTTCAACACTCTTACTTATCGAAAGGACTATGATAGATCCCCTATACTTGTGGGTCATCAGCGCCCCCACCACAGGCGGTGGCCCTTGCTGTTCTTGGTCCCCCACACCACCGACGCCCCGTTGGTGGAGGCCAGCCGCTCCGCCTGCCGGCGCCGGAAGTACGCCGGCCACGCCTCGTTGTTGCCAGCGGCGTACTGCGATAGGGCCCGCTGCTCCGCCATCAGCGACGCACGCACGCGGTCGACCTCGTCGGCGAAGTAGTCCGCGCGCACGGTGACATCGGGCAGCGGGGGGACGGGGACGCCACCGGTGCTGAGCTTCCACCGCCCCCGCGAGCGCATGTTAGGAGGCGCCGGGACGTTGGCCTCGAAGAGCAGGTAGGCTTCCCACTCGTGCAACGAGCGGCGGCCGAAGCCATTGGCCGCCACCCCATCGTCGGGGAACCTCTCGCCCATCTTCGCGGCTGGGCATGGGGAGAGAGGGGAGAGAGGGGAGGAACATTGGCGGCGGCAGCGCACGGGGAAAGAGAGTTGGCGGCGGGGTGCAGCCACATGTGAGGGGAGGCGCTGCTTATATAGTGGCCGGGGGGGTGTGGGCAGTGTGTGCACGTGTGGCAGGAGGTGGTGCGTCGCCGCACCGCCCGTGAGGAATCAATGGAAGGCTGGCCGGCAACAACCTTGGCATTGATTCCCTGTGGGAAACCAAGGCGATGAGGGCAACAAGACGCGAGGGTCGCTGACTCGGTGGGCCCATCGTTCTTTCACGCCAAAAATGATTGCCCCGGCGCCCCCAGCGTGCCGGCGTCAGTTTTGGCCCGAACCAGCGAAAAACAGACTCCCGGGGACGTGACTGGACCGATTTTTGTACGTTGGCGCTAAAAAATCGCCTAGGGGCCCTATTAGGGATGTGGCTGGAGATGCTCTTAGGTTCTGCTACTACTTCTCTTTTGGAGCCTCGACAATAAGTGGATGGGGTTAAGGCATGTGCACGCGTCTTCATTGTGTGTGTTGTTTTAGGTCCTTGGGTCATGCACTCATGCATCGTCTCATCTGCAGATTGCTTTTCCCTTTTGGGTATTGAGTCTGTAAGACATTGTGGTTTCTGATATATAGAAATTGGAGATCGCTCTCTTTTTCAAAAAAAGAGGCCAATCTTCTGTCGGCTCCCATCTGCCAACGAGCTCTTGATTGTCGGTGGTGAGGGGGTCGCCGGATCTCACGCCTGCGGATCATGTAGCTTTAGATTTCAAGGCCTTAGTAACTTAGGTTTTGCATCGTTCAACATCTTGGCTTCGGCGGCAGCAACGTCGTGGAATAAAGAAGCTTCAATTCCTTTCCTGGTGAGGTGATCAGCTCTATGGTCGGTGATGGATTTGAGGACTAGCCTGTCCAAGCAGGGATGTCGTGGCGGCGGTGACACTCTTGTGGTGAACTTATGTCCTTGGGCTCCGCATTGCGAAAACGTCTGCTCCAGCACCAACGCGGAGCTTGGGAGGTAGTCAAGGAGCGGAAGCTGATAGTGGTATGCATCAATGACATCTGGAAGACGGATCGTGTGCTTCATTTGGGGTTGGTGTCTGGCAGGTATGGTTTCCTCCTCCGACGTCTTAGTCGTGCGAGAGTGCCAGATCTGTAGTTTGATGACATATCCAGGGTGTTGCCTGGTCTGATTCGTTCAAAGGCAATGGCTTTGCTAGGTGGTCCACAGACCTGGTTGGAATTTTTATTACATCTGGGGATCTTTGTAATGTCATGATTGAAGATGAATAGATTGAAAGTTTCTTAAAAAAATGGCTTCGCCTTTGGTGACCCATCTTGGAGGTCCGCAAAGTTGCATATCAGCGATAGAGTCACATCGAGCTCGGGTGAGGAGGTTATAGAATGATAATAGGATGCAATACACGTATATTCATGGGCATACAGTGCCAATATATAGATGTACAGAGAAATCATCTCGTCCAAGTGTTGGGAAACGTTGCATGGAAAACAAAAAAATTCTACGCACACGCAATGATCTATCCATGGAGATGCATAGCAATGAGGGGCAGAGTGTGTCTACGTACCCTCGTAGACCGTAAGCGGAAGAGTTTCTCAATGCAGTTGATGTAGTCGAATTTCTTCGTGCTTCAACCGACCAAGTACCGAACGCACGGCACCTCCGTGTTCTGCACACATTCAGCTTGGTGATGTCCCTCGCCTTCTTGATCCAGCAAGTTGTCGAGGTAGTAGATGAGTTCCGTCAACACGACGGCGTGCTGACGGTGATGGTGAAGTGATCCTCGCAGGGCTTCACCTAAGCACTATGAAGATATGATCGTGGGAGTAAACGGTGGAGGCCAGCACCGCACACGGCTAACAATTGTCTGGTGTGTGCTAGGGGGCACCCCACATATATATAGGTGGGAGGGAGAGGGGAGAAGCCAGGAGGCGCTCCTACTTGGGTTCCTCCTACGCTGGCGCCCCCCTTCCTTATTTACCGGAGGGGGAAGGAAAGAGGAGGGAGGAGGGAAGGAAGGGGGAGGCTGAATCCCCCTTTCCTTCTCCCTTACCCTCTTTCCTTCTCCTCTGGTTCAGCCCATATGGGGAGCGCACCAGCCCCTCGTGGCTGGTGCGTTTTCCCTCTTGGCCCATTAGGCCCATATCTTTTGCCGGGGGTGCCGGAACACCTTTCGGTGACCCGATATGTATCCGGTACCCTCCGGAATACTTCCGGTGTACGAATACTATCATCCTATATATCAATCTTTACCTCTCGGCCATTTTGAGACTCCTCGTCATGTCCTTGATCTCATTCGGGACTCCGAACAACATTCGTCCACCAGATCATATAACTCATATAATACAATATCGTCATCGAATGTTAAGCGAGCGGACCCTACGGGTTTGAGAATTATGTAGGGATGACCGAGACACCTCTCTGGTCAATAACCAGTAGCGGAACCTGGATGCCCGTATTGGCTCCTACATATTCTACAAAATATCTTTATCGGTCGAACCGTTATGACAACATATGTTATTCCCTTTGTCTGTCGGTATGTTACTTGCCCCAGATTCGATAGTCGGTATCTACATACCTAGTTCAATCTCGTTACCGGCAAATATCTTTACTCGTTCTATAATACATCACCTCTTGGCTAACTCCTTAGTCGTTTGCTTGCAAGCTTATGATGTGTATTACCAACAGGGCCCAGAGATACCTCTCCGATACTCGGAGTGACAAATCCTAATCTCGATCTATGCCAACTCAACAAACACCTTCGGAGATACCTGTAGAGCATCTTTATAATCACCCAGTTATGTTGTGATGTTTGATAGCACACAACACATTCCTCCGGTATCCGGGAGTTGCATAATCTCATAGTCGAAGGAATATGTATTTGACATGAAGAAAGCAATAGCAATAAAACTGAACGATCATTATGCTAAGCTAATGGATGGCTCTTGTCCATCACATAATTCTCTTAATGATGTGATCCCGTTATCAAATGACAACTCATGTCCATGGTTAGGAGACCTTAACCATCTTTGATAAACAAGCTAGTCAAGTAGAGGCTCACTAGAGACATGGTGTTTGTCTATGTATTCACACATGTATTTAGGTTTTCGATCAATACAATTCTAGCATGAATAATAAACATTTATCATGAATAAGGAAATATAAAATAACAACTTTATTATTGCCTCTAGGGCATATTTCCTTCAGTCTCTCAATAATCTAGATTACATTGTAATGAATCTAACACCCATGGAGTCTTGGTGCTGATTATGTTTTGCTCATGGAAGAGGCTTAGTCAATGGGTCTGATACATTCAGATCCGTATGTATTTTGCAAATTTCCATGTGTCCCTCCTTGACTTGATCATGGATGGAGTTGAAGCGTCTCTTGATGTCTTTGGTTCTTTTGTGAAATCTGGAAACCTTCACCAAGGTAATTGCTCCAGTATTGTCACAAAAGATTTTTATTGGACCCGATGCACTAGGTATTACACCCAGATCGGATATGAACTCCTTCATCCAGACTCCTTCATTTAATGCTTCCGAAGCAGCTATGTACTCCGCTTCACACATAGATCCCGCCACGATGCTCTACTTGGAATTGCACCAACTGACAGGTGACAGCTCCACCATTCAATACAAATACGTATTCGGTTCATGACTTAGAGTCATCCGGATTAGTGTCAAAGCTAGCATCGACGTAACCATTTACGACGAGCTCTTTGTCACCTCCATAAATGAGAAACATATCCTTGGTCCTTTTCTGCTACTTCAGGATGTTCTTGACTGCTGTCCAGTAATCCACTCATGGATTACTTTGGTACCTCCTGATACGTCTCCATTGTATCTACTTTTCCAAACACTTTTGACCTTGTTTTGGACTCTAACTTTCATGATTTGAATGGAACTAACCCGGACTGACGATGTTTTCAGCAGAATTGCCATGGTGTTATTTTCGTGCAGAAATAAAAGTTCTCAGAATGACCTAAAAATTCGTGGAGAATATTTTTGGAATATATAAAAAATACTGGCGAAAGAATCAACATCAGGGGGCCCACACCCTGTCCACGAGGGTGGGGGCGCGCCCCCTGTCTCGTGGCCCCCCTAAGGCTCCACCGACCTCAACTCCAACTCTAAATATTCACGTTCGGGGAGAAAAAAATCAAAGAGAAGGATTCATCGCGTTTAACGATACAGAGCCGTCGCCAAGCCCTAATCTCTCCTGGGAGGGCTGATCTGGAGTCCGTTCAGGGCTCCGGAGAGGGGAATCCGTCGCCATCATCATCATCAACCTTCCCCCATCACCAATTTCATGATGCTCATCGCCGTGCGTGAGTAATTCAATCGTAGGCTTACTGGACGGTGATGGGTTGGATGAGATTTATCATGTAATCGAGTTAGTTTTGTTACGGTTTTATCCCTAGTATCCATTATCTTCTAAGATTGATGTTGCTATGACTTTGCTATGCTTAATGCTTGTCACTAGGGCCCGAGTGCCATGATTTCAGATCCGAACCTATTATGTTTTCATGAATATAAGTGAGTTCTTGATCCTATTTTACAAGTCACTAGTCACCTACTATGTATTATGATCCGTTAACCCCGAAGTGACAATAATCAGGACAATTACCGGTGATGACTATAGTTTGAGGACATGTATTCACTAAGCGTTAATGCTTTATTCCGGTACTCTATTTAAAGGAAGCCTTAATATCCCTTAGTTTCCAATAGGGCCCCGCTGCCACGGGAAGGTAGGACAAAAGATGCCATGCAAGTTCTTTTTCATAAGCATGTATGATTATATTCGAAACACATGCCTACACTACATTGATGAACTGGAGCTAGTTCTGTGTCACCCTATGTTATAACTAGTACATGAGGAATGACAACCGACATAATTATCCATCACTGATTCATTGCCTACGAGCTTTTCACATATTGATCTTTGCTTAGTTACTTTTCCGTTGCCATTGTTATAATCACTACAAAACCAATACTGTTACTTTTGCCACCATTACCGTTACTTCCATATTACTTTGCTATTAAGTACCTTGCTGCAGATATTAAGTCTTTCAGGTGCGGTTGCATTGAAAACTCAACTGTTAATACTTGAGAATATTCTTTGGCTCTCCTTGTGTCGAATCAATAAATTTGGGTTGAATACTCTACTGAGGGAGTCCTGGATTAGGGGGTCTCCGGACAGCCGGACTGTTAGACTATGAAGATACAAGTTTGAAGACTTCGTCTTGTGTCCGTATGGGTCTCTACTTGGCGTGGAAGGCAAGCTAGGCAATACGGATATGTATATCTCCTCCTTTGTAACCGACCTTTTGTAACCCTAGCCCTTTCCGGTGTCTATATAAACCGAAGGGTTTTAGTCCGTAGGACAACATACAATCATACCATAGGCTAGCTTCTAGGGTTTAGCCTCTCCGATCTCATGGTAGATCAACTCTTGTAATACTCATATCATCAAGAATAAATCAAGCAGGACGTAGGGTTTTACCTCCATCAAGAGGGCCCGAACCTGGGTAAAACATCGTGTCCCCTGCCTCCTGTTACCATCCGCCTTAGACGCACAGTTCGGGACCCCCTACCCGAGATCCGCCGGTTTTGACACCGACATTGGTGCTTTCATTGATATTTCCTCTGTGTCATCGCTGTTAGGTTTGATGGCTCCTACGATCATCGATAGTGATGAAGTCCAGGGTGAGACTTTTCTCCCCAGACAGATCTTTGTGTTCGGCGGCTTTGCACTGCGGGTCAACTCGGTTGGCCATCTGCAATAGATCGAAAGTTATGCCCCTGGCCACCAGGTCAGGTTTGGAAGCTTAAACTACACAGCCGATATCCGCGGAGACTTGATCTTCGATGGATTCGAGCCCCTGCCTTGTGCGCCACGCGGCCATGATGAGTACGACTTAGCTCTACCATCGGACCGTATTCAGGAGATCGCATAGGCAGCCGCTCCGACCCTCAATTCGGAGCCAGTTTCGCCATCTGAGGGCGGGTGGATAGACCCCGTCACGAAGGCCGTACCCTCTGCGGCAATCGAGCCGAATATCGACCTTACCCTTCACGAGAGCCATGTTACCAAACTGCCAGTTCCTTCTCCGGCCACGGACTCCGAACCGCCTGCGCCCGTTCCTATCCAATCTGATTGGGCGCCGATCATGGAGTTCACCTCCGCGGATATTTTTCAGCACTCGCCCTTCAGCGGCATACTGAACTCATTAAGGTCTCTTTCCTTATCAGGAGGATCCTGGGCGAAGTACGCCCGGCAGGATTGGGATGCGGATGACGAAGAGCACACTAAGGGAGTCCTAGATTATGGGGTCTCCGGACAGCCACACTATATCCTTTAGCCGGACTGTTAGACTATGAAGATACAAGATTGAAGACTTCGTCTCGTGTCCGGATGGGACTCTACTTGGCGTGGAAGGCAAGCTAGGCAATACGGATATGTACATCTCCTCCTTTGTAACCGACCTTGTGTAACCCTAGCCCCCTCCAGTGTCTATATAAACCAGAGGGTCTTAGTCGATAGGACAACATAAAATCATACCATAGGCTAGCTTCTAGGGTTTAGCCTCTCCGATCTCTTGGTGGATCAACTCTTGTAATACTCATATCATCAAGCAGGACATAGGGTTTTACCTCCATCAAGAGGGCCCGAACCTGGGTAAAACATCGTGTTCCCTGCCTCCTGTTACCATCCGCCTTAGACGCACAGTTCGGGACCCCCTACCCGAGATCCGCCGGTTTTGACACCGACATTGGTGCTTTCATTGAGAGTTCCTCTGTGTCGTCGCCGTTAGGATTGATGGCTCCTACGATCATCGATAGCGACACAGTCCAGGGTGAGACTTTTCTCCCCAGACAGATCTTTGTGTTCGGCGGCTTCGCACTGCGGGCCAACTCGCTTGGCCATCTGGAGCAGATCGAAAGTTATGCCCTGGCCACCAGGTCAGGTTTGGAAGCTTAAACTACACAGCCAATATCCGCGGAGACTTGATCTTCGAAGGATTCGAGCTCCTGCCTTGTGCGCCACGCGGCTACGATGAGTACGATTTAGCTCTACCATCGGACCGTATTCAGGAGATCGCACAGGCAACCGCTCCGACCCTCAATTCGGAGCCAGTTTCGCCATCCGAGGGCGGGTGGATAGACCCTGTCACGAAGGCCGTACCCTCTATGGCGATCGAGCCGAATATCGACCTTACCCTTCATGAGAGCCGTGTTACCAAACTGCCAGATCCTTCTCCGGCCACGGACTCCGAACCGCCTGCGCCCGTTCCTATTGAATCTGATTGGGCGCCGATCATGGAGTTCATCTCCGCGAATATTTTTTAGCACTCGCCCTTCGGTGACATACTGAACTCATTAAGGTCTCTTTCCTTATCAGGAGGATCCTGGCCGAACTACGTCCGGCAGGATTGGGATGCGGATGACGAAGAAATTCGCCGCCCACCCACCACCCACTTAGTAGCCACTGTCGATGACTTAACCGACATGCTCGACTTCGACTCCGAAGACATCGATGGTATGGACAACGATGCAGGAGTCAAAGAGGAACCACTGCCCACAGGGCACTGGACAGCCACCTCATCATATGATATATACATGGTGGACACACCCAAAGAAGGCAATGGCGATGAGACAATGGAGGATGATACCTCCAAGAAGCAATCCAAGCGCCGGCGTCAGCGGCGCCGCTCTAAGTCCCACCAAGGCAAAAATGGTGATACCGGCACCGGAGATAATAGCACTCTGGACAGTGCCGAAGACAACAACAATCCCCGCCAGCAAGATTTAGAGCAGGAGGATGGAGGAGCCAGCCCTCCTGAGAGAGCGGCTGATGGAGAGGCGGAGGATGATAATTACATGCCCCCCTCTGAAGACGAGTCAAGCCTCGGCGATGACGAATTCGCCGTGCCAGAGGATCCCGTCGAACAAGAGCACTTCAAGCGCATGCTTATAGCCACGGCAAATAGCCTTAAGAAAAAGCAGCAGCAGCTTCACACTAATCAAGATTTTCTAGCTGACAGATGGACTGAAGTCCTGGCGGCTGAAGAGTATAAACTCGAATGCCCCTCCAAGAGTTACCCAAAATGCAGGTTGCTACCCCGACTGGAGGAGGAAGCACCAAAACCTACATCCCCGGCGTATGACGCAGCTGATTGGCCACCTCGTGGCCGCGATAGAGAGACATTCCATCCAAAAGCTCAGCCCGCACCCCTCCGTCATCCAAATAAAAAGGCATGGGGAAATACGCCAGACTTGCGAGATGTATTAGAGGACAAAGCAAAACATGCAAGATCAATGTACGGATCATGAGGGTGCGCCACTATGCTAGACGATAATTGTCACGCCGGATACAGTAAAAGTAAGTCCGGCCGGGCCGAACACAGCGGGCAAGACTCATTCGAGCTACATCGCGATATAGCCCTGTACAGAGGCGCTGCACACCCCTTATGCTTCACAGACGAAGTAATGGATCATCAAATCCCAGAGGGCTTCAAACCCGTAAACATAGAATCATATGACGACACAATAGTTCCTGCGGTATGAATCGAGGATTTCCTCCTGCACATCCACATGGCCCGCGGTGATGACCTACACGTCATCAAATACCTCCCACTCAAACTCAAAGGACCAGCTCTGCATTGGCTCAACAGCTTGCCAGCAGAATCCATTGGCTGTTGGGAAGATCTGGAAGCCGCATTCCTCGACAACTTTCAGGGCACTTATGTGCGACCACCAGATGCCGATGACTTGAGCCACATAATTCAGCAGCCAGAGGAATTGGCCAGGCAATTCTGGACACGGTTCCTAACAAAGAAAAATTAAATTGTCGACTGTCTGGATGCAGAGGCCCTAGCAGCTTTCAAGCACAACATCCGCGACGAGTGGCTAGCCCGGCACCTTGGTCAGGAAAAGCCGAAATCTATGGCAGCCCTCACGACACTCATGACCCGCTTTTATGCGGGAGAAGACAGCTGGCTGGCTCGCAGTAATAACATATCAAAGAACCATGGTACTTCGGATACCAAGGACGGCAATGGCAGGTCACGTCCCAACAAGCATAAGCGCCGCAGTAACAGCGACAATACCGAGGATACGACACTCAATGCCGGATTCAAAGGCTCTAAACCCGGTCAGCAGAAAAAGCCATTCAAAAGAAGCACTCCGGGCCCGTCCAGGTTGGACCGTATACTCGATTGCTCGTGTCAAATACACGGCACCCCCGACAAGCCAGCCAACCACACCAACAGGGACTGTTGGGTGTTCAAGCAGGCCGACAAGTTAAATGCTGAAAACAAAGATAAGGGGTCACATAGCAGTGACGAGGAGGAGCCCTGGCAGCCGAACACCGGAGGACAGAAGAGGTTCCCCCCACAAGTGCGGACGGTGAACATGATATATGCAACCCACATCCCCAAGAGGGAGCGGAAGCGTGCGCTCAGGGACGTATATCCATCGGAGCCAGTCGCCCCCAAGTTCAACCCATGGTCCTCCTGTCTGATCACCTTCGATCGCAGGGACCACCCCACTAGCATCCATCATGGCGGATTCGCCGCACTGGTCCTAGACCCAATCATTAACGGATTTCACCTCACTCGAGTCCTAATGGATGGCGGCAGCAGCTTGAACTTGCTTTATCAGGACACAGTGCGCAAAATGGGTATGGACCCCTCAAGGATCAAACCCACTAAAATGACCTTTAAAGGCGTCATACCAGGTGTAGAGGCCCATTGCACAGGCTCAGTCACACTGGAAGTGGTCTTCGGATCTCCGGATAACTTCCGAAGCAAAGAGTTAATCTTTGACATAGTACCGTTCCGCAGTGGCTACCATGCACTGCTCGGGCGAACCGCATTTGCAAGATTCAATGTGGTACCGCATTATGCATATCTCAAGCTCAAGATGCCAGGACCTCGGGGGGTAATCACAGTCAATGGAAACACAGAGCGCTCTCTCCGTGTGGAGGATCACACTGCGGCCCTCGCAGCAGAAGCGCAAAGCAGCCTTTTAAGGCAATCCACTAGTTCGGTGATTAAGGACCCGGACAACTTCAAGCGCGCCCGGAGTAATCAGCAACTGGACCGCCTGGCACATCCCGAGCTCGCATAGCAATGCGGCCCCCGCCCCGGCCCCAGCCAAATGGCAAAATCCGTGCCACGCGTACATAATTACGCATTAAAAATACCATGGGCACCGGCGGGGACGGGGGCACGATGGCAACACACTTCAAGTCGCGGCTTAAAACGCACTAGGGGCTTCCCACTTTGTTATTTTTCTCTTTTAGGACTTTAATCTCTAGAAACCCTGTCCGGCAGCATGATTGCCAAACACATGATGCAGCAACCAAGGAGGCGGAAAGCTACGTCACACCTCGGAACTCCCAGGTGGATTACGATAACGCGTGAAATATTTGTTTTAATACTATTCATCAGCTTTCCCTTGGAAGGGACATGTTAAACAGTCCTACTTTTTGCTTATCGCACTACTTGTATCATTCTGCTTTAATGCACCTTTTTGAATAAAAATGCATAGCATTAAGACTATTATTGCATTCTTCTTTTATATATATATATATATATATATATATATATATATATATATATATATATATAT
>NC_041386.1:126268870-126271372 GCF_002162155.2 Triticum dicoccoides | reverse complement strand
CAATACGCTAGGGGCTTAGGCGTACCCCATAATACGGCGTGAGAAGTCCGAACACTTTCGACAATGCGACACCCCAAACTTATAGCATTATATGCATCAACTCCGAATCATGTCTTGGGTCAATAGTTGGGTTTGCCTGGCTCCCATGTTTTGGTACCTTACGTTCCGCTATATCGGCTAAGGTAGCACTGGGAGAACTACTGCGATTGTGTCCCGGTTCTGCTGGGCTAAGCACCTCAGTAGAGAAAGCTAAAACTGACTGTCATGATAAGGCGAGAGACTGGTCGTTGTTCGAGAGGTTTTCGAGTCCCTAAAGACTTATGCCGCTTAAGGCGTGTATCGCACCCTGAATTCGGCCTTCCGAATACTAGGGGCTTCGCCGAAATTTAAAATTATAGAATTCTATGGCTAAGTGAGAGTGATAACGCATTATAGTTTGATTGCCTTGTTCGTTGTGCTGAGCACCTCCCTCGAAGGACCGAACAATGGGAACAAGAGTGCTCAGGTTTATCCCGAACACCCCAGCACTTGTGGCATGGGGGCAGAAGCCGATGACTAGCCATCTCTCAGATTTGATAAATAGCCGAACAGAAGGTAATATTTTAAATTCAAACAAGCGTTGCATAGCACATATGAACAAGTTTTCATAACTACAGGATTACACGAGCAAGATTACTCGAATATTATATCTTTCGTACACTCGTCCGCTACGAGACGAGCACCCTTCAGGACACCCTCATAGTACATCTTGGGGTGGCGATGCTCCTTGCCCTCCGGCGGCCCTTCCTTAATCAGCTTCACGTCGTCCAGCTTGGCCCATTGCACCTTCACACGGGAAAAAGCCCGGCGCGCACCTTCGATGCAGACGGACCGCTTGATAACTTCCATCCGTGGGCAGGCATCCACAAGCCGCCTCACCAGGCCGAAGTAGCTACCGGGAAGGGCGTCGCCAGGCCACATCCGGACTATAAAGCCCTTCATGGACTATTCGGCCACCTTGTGCATCTCGACCAGTTGCTTCAGCTGGTCGCTCAGAGGCATCGGGTGTTCGGTCCCAGTATACTGAGTCTAGAACAGCTTCTCCGTTCAGCTTCCCTCCTCGGCCTGGTAAAACTGTGCGGCATCCGACACGCTGCGGGGCAAATCTGCGAATGCTCCTGGAGAGCTCCGGATTCGGGTAAGTAATAGGTAATTTACTTTCACATGCTTGCTTTGCATATAGAATGCCTTACCCGCCGCTATTTTCTTCATCGCATCAATCTCCTGGAGGGCCTTTTGGGCTTCGGCCTTGGCACTCTTTGCACTCTCGAGGGCCACGACAAGCTCAGACTCTCGCGTCTTCAAGTCAAGCTCCAACGCCTCGTGCTTCGTCACGAGAGCGTGGAGCTCTTGCCGCACCTCGCCCACCCGAGCCTCATGCCTTTCCCGCTCGGTGCACTCCGTGGCTGCTTTATTTTCGGCCTCGGATAGCGCTTGCTTTAGGGTTGCCACCTCGGTTGTGGCCCCTGGCAAATTTACGATGATCCTATCATTTTGCAATCGCATTCTTTTTATACATATCCATGGACTAGGTACTACTTACCTTTGTTCTCCTCGAGCTGCCTCTTGGCAAGGCCGAGCTCGTCCTTGGACCCTTTAAGGTCCTCCTTCAGTGCCGCGACCTCCGCAGTTAGTGCGGCAGAGGCCAACAGCGAAGCCTGCATACGCATATAGACATACTTATATTAGACTCCTGCGATATTGTTTGATCCTCTGTTCGGCTTTTCTTTTTGTTCACCGAACAGAGCATCAGGGGCTACTGTCTATGCGGTAATATTTTTCCTATATTTTAAAAACTTACCTCAAAGCCTCTTAGAAGGCTAGCACAGGCTTCAGTCAGTCCGCTCTTGGCGGACTGAACCTTCTGGACCACCGCACTCATAATAGTGCGGTGCTCTTCGTCGATGGAAGCGCTGCGAAGCGCTCCCAGCAGATTGTCCGGTGCCTCTGGATGGACAGATGTCACCAGCACAGGCGTTTTGCCCCTTTTGGAAGGAGGCCGCCTGCCCGAGTCCGGAACCACTGGGGGTTCCGACGCGGTGTTCGGCTGAGGGCCGAACTCAGAGCCCTCGGGAGCCTTGCTCCCTCTGCTCCCGGAGTCCGGAAGGTCGCCTTGAGGCGCCTCCGGGACTATCTCCCCTCGGCCCGGTGCCTCTTGAGACAATACCTCAGCGTTGTCCATAGGGCAAGGGGAGGTGGCGGTCGGAAGTGGATCGCTATCCATATCCGACGAGCCCAGGGAGCCGTCCGACGATATGTCGATACGGGCTCGTGGCGGTCTGCATAGTCATAATTCGGTGTTGGGAGAGGCAGTGCGACAAAGGTATGCTATGAGTTATTCTGGCATCCGAATACTTACGACTTCACCAGGGGCTTGGACCTGAGCAGCCACTCGTCTTCGCCTTCGGCGGCGGTGGTGGAATAGTCCGGAAGGAGAGTCCTTCCCTTCTTGGACCCTTCGCC
>NC_041386.1:126222811-126268629 GCF_002162155.2 Triticum dicoccoides | reverse complement strand
CTTGTCTCCACCAACTGAAGGGGGAGCGTCTTCTTCTTCCTCATCGTCTTCGGGGGAGGAGTGTGTCGCAGAGTTATTAGACGATGAGTCCGATAACACCTGGCGTCGGGAATTCTTTCGGGTTCCCTTGGCCTTCTTGGTCTTCTCCGGCACCATATAAGGGGCCGGAGTCAGCATCTCTGTAAGGAGAGTGTCCGCAGTGTCTTCGGACAGAGGGGCCGGACAGTTAATCTGCCCCGACGTCTCCACCCAGTCCTATCAAAGGCATGGAGATCAGACCCCGCACATGATTAAGCTAGGGGAAATAAAATATCCTACTGGGTGTATAGAACTCACCGAACGCGCTCGGCGCTTCGCGCTTAGCCCGCGGTCCTCAATGAGGGAGGGAGGGACCTCGGCGCCCTTAAACAACACCTTCCAGACGTCCTTGTGCGTCGTGTCGAAGAGCTCGCTCAGAGTCTGGTGCTGGGCCGGGTCAAACTCCCACAAGTTGAAATCCCGTTGTTGACATGGGAGGATCCAGCAGATGAGCATGACCTGGACTATGTTGACAAGCTTGAGCTTCTTGCTTGCCATATTCTGGATGCATTTCTGGAGTCCATCCAGCTCCACCAATGAACCCCAGGACAGGCTCTTCTCTTTCCAGGAGGTGAGCCGCGTGGGGATTCTGGATCGAAACTTGGGGGCAGCCACCCATTTGGCGTCGCGCGGCTTGGTGATGTAGAACCATGCTGATTGGCACCCCTTTATGGTCTCCACGAAGGAGCCTTCAAGCCATATAACGTTGGGCATCTTGCCCACCATGGCTCCGCCGCATTCTGCTTGTTGGCCGCCCACTACCTTCGGCTTGATATTGAAGGTCTTTAACCACAGGCCGAAGTGGGGCCGGATGCGGAGGAAAGCCTCACAGATGACGATGAATGCCGAAATGTTGATTACGAAGTTTGGGGCCAGGTCATGGAAGTCCAGCCCGTAGTAGAACATGAGACCACGGACGAATGGATGGAGGGGAAACCCCAGTCCGCGAAGGAAGTGATGGAGGAAAACTACCCTCTCGTGAGGTTCAGGGGTAGGAACGATCTGCCCCGCAGTGGGCAGGCGATGCGCGATATTCGTGGCCAAGTATCCGGCTCCGCGCAGCTTCTTGATGTGTCCCTCTGTAAGGGAGGAAGCCATCCATTTACCTCCCGCTCCGGACATGATTGGAGAAGGTTGAGGGGAAGGATGTGGGTTTGGGCGTTGGAGCTCAAGTGCGCAAGAATGGATGGGCAAGGAGGAAGAAGGCGTGGGTAGAAAAAGGTTAAACCTTGTCCCTTTATAAGGGCAGCCGAAACTATGCACCCCCACTAGCCTGGTAAAACTCGCTTATCCCCCAAGCGCCGTAATCGATGGCGCGGTTGGGTTATCCATGCCCGTATTGATAAGAATCCCGTAATAAGGGGGACACGATCTCTGCTTTGACAAGACGTGTCAAAAAACTGCCTCGCGTTATGTGCGGGGCTAGTTAAAGGAAACGGTTCGAATAATTACCAGGCCATGGCATAATGTCATGTTGCCAAAACAAGTCAGCAGATTAGATTTGTGGAAATATTATTCTCTCTACGGTGGTACGTGGAACTTGTTTTGTAGGGTCGGACACTATCCTTGTATTCAAAGTTTTCCGTGGTGTATTCAGAGGAGGAACCCGCCTTGCAATGCCGAAGACAATACTGCGCGCCGGACTCATCGTCATTGAAGCCTGGTTCAGGGGCTACTGAGGGAGTCCTGGATTAGGGGGTCTCCAAACAGCCAGACTATATCCTTTGGCCGGACTGTTAGACTATTAAGATACAAGATTGAAGACTTCGTCTCGTGTCCGGATGGGACTCTACTTGGCGTGGACGGCAAGCTAGGCAATATGGATATGTATATCTCCTCCTTTGTAACCGACCTTGTGTAACCCTAGCCCTTTCCAGTGTCTATATAAACCGGAGGGTTTTAGTCCGTAGGACTACATACAATCATACCATAGGCTAGCTTCTAGGGTTTCGCCTCTCCGTTCTCGTGGTAGATCAACTCTTGTAATACTCATATCATCAAGAATAAATCAAGCAGGACGTAGGATTTTACCTCCATCAAGAGGGCCTGAACCTGGGTAAAACATCATGTCCCCTGCCTCATGTTACTATCCGCCTTAGACACACAGTTCGGGACCCCCTACCCGAGATCCGCCGGTTTTGACACCGACATCTACCCTCAAAAACTGTTGTGATCCCCTATACTTGTGGGTTATCAAGACTATTTCCCGGCGCCTTTGCCGGGGAGCATAGCTCTATTCTTTGAGTAACTTGGGATTTATATCTGTTGATCACTATGAAGAACTAGAAAGATGAAAGAACCAAGATTTATCCCTCAACTACGAGGGGGGGTAAGGAACTGCCATCTATCTCTGCATCCGATCCACCTTCTGTTATGAGTAAACTTGCGACACCTACTCCTGCTATTCATTCTGATATGTCGCATGTTATTGATGATGCCACTTCTACTATGCATGATGCTTATGATGAAACTACTTCTATGCTTGATAATATTGTGACACTAGGTGAATTTCTTAATGAACAACTTGCTAGGGTTAGAGAGAACGGAATTATTGAAACTGATAATATTGATGAAAGTGATGATGAAGATTCTCCCCCTAGATATGAATTGCCTATTGTGCCTGAGGGTTATGTTATGGATGAAGAAACTGCTAGAGGCTTTTTAGCTTGCAATGATAGATATGATCTTAAGAAACTGTTAGCTAAGCTGAAAGAAAAGTCCTTGAATGCTAGAATGAAACATGACCCTGCTTTTGCTACTTCACCTATCTGTATCTCAGATAAGGATTATGATTTCACTGTTGATCCTGAGTTAATTACTTTGGTTGAATATGATCCGTTTTATGGCTATGAATCTGAAACTGTTGTGGCACATCTTACTAAATTAAATGATATAGCCACCATGTTCACTAATGATGAGAAAACTCGCTATTACTTTATCCTTAAGTTATTTCTGTTCTCATTAAATGGTGATGCTAAAATATGGTTTAATTCTCTTGATCCTGGTTGTGTGTGTAGTCCCCATGCTATGATTTATTACTTCTCTGCTAAATATTTCCCCGCTCATAAGAAACAAGCCGCCTTAAGGGAAATATATAATTTTGTGCAAATTGAAGAAGAGAGTCTCCCACAAGCTTGGGGGAGGCTTCTTCGATTACTTAATGCTTTGCCTAATCATCCTCTCAAAATAAAATACTTGATATCTTTTATAATGGACTAACCGATGCTTCCAAAGACCACCTGGATAGTTGTGCTGGTTGTGTTTTCAGGGAAAGAACCGTTGACCAAGCTGAATTGCTATTGAATAATATGTTGAGTAATGATAATTATTGGACACTTTCTGAACCAACTCCTAAGCCAACTCCGAAAAAGGGGTATTCTATTTCTCAGTCATGAAGATATGCAAGAGGCAAAGAAATCTATGAAAGAAAAGGGTATGAAAGCTGAAGATGTTAAGAATTTACCACCTATTGAAGAAATACATGGTCTTGATAGCCCTACACAGGTAGTAAAGGTAAATTCTCTCTATAGATTTGATAAGGGTGAAATCCCATCTACTAAGTTTGCTAGCCAATGCTTGGATGAGTTTGATAACTTTATTCTTAAGCAAGAAAACTTCGATGCTTACATTGGTAGACAATTGAAACGTAATGCTTATATGATTGAACACTTGAGTGATTATATGTCTAGAGTTAAAAGTGAGCTTAAAATTATTTGTAAACATGCTTCTATGGTTACCACTCAAGTAGAACAAGTACTTAAAGCTCAAAATTATTTGGTCAATGAATTAAATAATAAGAAAAATGATAATGTTGTTAGAGTTGTGACTAGAGGGGGTAAAATGACTCAGGAACCTTTGTATCTTGAGGACCACCCTAAGAGAATTGAGCAAGATTCTCAGAGAACTAATGTTGATGCACCTAGTTCTTCTAAGAAGAAGAAAAAGAAAAATGATAGGACTTTGCATGCTTCTAGTGAACCTGTTGTTGACACACCTGAGAATACCAATGATATTTCTATTTGATGCTGAAACACAATCTGGTAATGAACTTGAACCTATTGATAATGTTAATGATGATGTTCATGTTGATGCTCAACCTAGCAATAACAATGATGTAGAGATTGAACCTACTATTGATCTTGATAACCCACAATCAAAGAATCAACGTTATGATAAGAGAGACTTTGTTTCTAGGAAGCACGGTAAAGAAAGAGAACCATGGGTTCAGAAACCCATGCCTTTTCCTCCTAAACCATCCAAGAAAAAGGATGATGAGGATTTTGAGCGCTTTGCTGAAATGATTAGACCTATCTTTTTGCGTATGCGTTTGACTGATATGCTTAAAATGAATCCTTATGCTAAGCACATGAAAGATATTGTTACAAATAAAAGAAAGATACCGGAAGCTGAAATTTCCACCTTGCTTGCTAATTATACTTTTAAGGGTGGAATACCAAAGAAACTAGGAGATCCCGGAGTACCAACTATACCATGCTCCATTAAGAGAAACTATGTTAAAACTGCTTTATGTGATCTTGGAGTCGGTGTTAGTGTTATGCCTCTTTATTTATATCATAGACTTGATTTGAATAAGTTGGAACCTACTGAAATATCTTTACAAATGGTTGATAAATCAACTGCTATACATGTCGGTATTTGTGAGAATGTGCCTGTTGTGGTTGCAAACATTACTATTTTAACGGACTTTGTTATTCTTGATATTCCCGAGGACGATAGTATGTCTATTATTCTCGGTAGATCCTTTTTGAATACTGCAGGGGCTGTTATTGATTGCAACAAAGGCAATGTCACTTTTCATGTTAATGGAAATGAGCATACAGTACACTTTCTGAGGAAACAACCTCAAGTCCAGAGTATCAATTCCATTGGAAAAATTCCAACAATTACTATCGGAGGTTTTGAATTTCCTCTTCCTACTGTCAAGAAAAAATATGATATTTTTATTGTTGGGGACATGCATATCCTAGTTGAGGTAGCTTGATGTTATTCGAAAATTCTCCGGTTTCATGTTATTCAGAAAGAGTTTGTTAACAAGACTTGATCAACCTTGTTAGTGGATTCCTTTTGATGAGCATGAGATGGATGAAGTTAGAAAGCACAACTCTCTGTATCCTCTTTCTACTTTCCGTTATTTAAATTAAATAAAGCAAAAATAGTATTTTTTGTTTGTTTTCTAAATTATCCTTGCAGTAAAAAAATACCCCAAAAATAAAAGTTCTCCAAATGCCCTGAAAATTTAATTTGATTTTTTCTAGAATATTTAAGAATATTTGGCACTGAGAACACACCAGGGGGACCCACCACCCGGCCACGAGGGTCCAGGGTGCGCCCCGTGCCTCGTGGACCCCACGTGGGCCCCTCCACTTATTCTTGCACCCACACACTTCGTCTTCCTCCAGAAAAATCCTCCACCAGCTCAAACTCGAGTTCTAGCTCATCTTGTTGCCATTTTTTATCTCCTAGCTCAAAGCTCCATTCACAAAACTGCTTTGGGGGATTGTTCTTCGGTATGTGACTCCTCCAATGGTCCAATTAGTTTTTGTTCTAGTGCTTTATTTGTTGCAAATTTTTGCTGCTTAGGTGACCCTATTCTTGAGCTTGTATGTCAATTTTATGTGGTCAATAGTTGTTTTAATGCATGATATGGCCTCTAGGCACTTGTAGGAGTAGCTTCTATCAATCTTGTTGAGTTTGGTTCACTTTTATTTTGAGTCACTAAAAATTTCAGAAATTTTTTAGAGAAAATGATGAAGAGATTGTTGAGGGGCTCTTCGAGTCGAAGCTCGAAGGATAAGCAAAGTGAAGATTATAAAAGGCCCAAATATAATCTCCCTTGCACTGCGGAGGTTCGGCCGTGCGAATGGCCTTGTGATGAGTTCTTGAGAGCGGCCAGGATTTATGAGGACTTTTATTATTTGGCTGAGAATGTAGGCCTCATCGACTTCCTCCGCGACCAGCGCGAACAATATCTCCTCCTCGCTAATATTTCCGTGCAAATTTTTTACTTTCATGCTAAGAAATCACACCTTCAGTGGAATTTCACTTATATGATGAGGTTAAGGAGATGTCACTATATGTTTTTTGTCGGATCTGTAAGATACCCTTTGAGGGCAGCATAGAGGAACCACATCGTAATGATGTGGAGGTGTTTATTGATATGATTGCTGTTGGGGAAACGAGGAAAGTTTCCGATGCAAGAATTACTAGCATACATTTTCCTGTTCTACGCTACTTTGCAATATTTGCCAGTAGATGCTTAATTGGTCGTGGGAATAGTTGAAATCTTAGTGCCCCTAATATTGTTATTTTGCGCCATGCTTTGTTTCATGATACCACTTTTAGTTTAGGTGCTATTGTTGCTAAACGGTTAAATATGAACCGAACAAAGGGCCCCATCTTTGGAGGCATCTTTACTTCGCGCCTTGTTGAACACTTTAGGATACCTATTAGGCATTCTGAGAAATAGCAAAAGTTGATGCCCCCTATTTTTCTAGATTATAAGAGTATGGTAGCACATGATTTTATTGTTAAGGATAAGAAGAAGGTGCTTAAGTATAGATTGATATTTGATAAAAACTACTATGAGATTATTACCTTGCCTGCGCCCTCTTTGTTTAACATATTTTCAGGCACGTACCTCATTTTTCCGGAGGCTATTCATGCATACTAGAGCCTGACATCAGCACCAGAGCCTGAGCCGGAGCCACCCCTTGACCCTTATCGATAGTCTGTTTATCAGTGGGATCCGGAGGAGATTGCCAACCAGTGGCACTCAGAGGACACTCCTCCGTACACCGGAGAGGGTAGCTTTGAGTCATGGCCCTAGACCAACTTAGGCCAAAAGCCTAAGCTTGGGGGAGTACGTATTTCTCACCAACATTACATTCATGTTCACACACTCATGCCAGTTGTCGGTGCTCATACTTTTTCATTGTACTATCCATGCTAGTTTATTTTCTTTTTTTAGCCTTTTTCTTGTGTGTTTGAAAAACCTTAATAAAAATCAAAAAAATAGTAGTAGCTTTTAGCTAGTTTACTTTCCATGCTTGTAGTAGTAGTAATTAAAAAGAAAACCCAAAAAGATTTCTCTTTCTTCTTTTGCTTGTTGGGAGCTTTCCCGTGTAAATAGTTTTGTTTCTTTTCTTTTCTTTGGGGGTCGAGAGGAGAAGAACATGATGAAATTGTTGAGTGGCTCTCATATGCATTATTGTTGATCTAACAAAGAGCCCATATTACCTTGTCTTCTCATGTGTATTGAATGCTTGTAGATTCCAGCTTATTCCAATGCACATGCACTATTATTATTATCCACACCGTTCGGTCGTGCAAGTGAAAGGCAATAATGATGATATATGATGGACTGATTGAGATGAGAGAAGCTGGTATGACCTCGACCTATCTTGTTTTTGTAAATATGATTAGTTCATCGTTCCTGATTCGGCCTATTATGAATGAAACATGTTTGCAATGACAATTAGAGATTATAGTTGCTCATGCCATGCTTAATTTGCTAGGAGTTTATAATGGTTTACCTTGCGTGCTAACATGCTATTAAAATGGTTGTTGATGTGGTATGATAGGGTGGTATCCTCCTTTGAACGATTCGAGTGGCTTGACTTGGCACATGTTCACACATGTAGTTGAAACAAAATCAACATAGCCCCCACGATATTTTATGTTCGTGGTGAATTATATCTGACTCATGCTTGCACTCAGTGTTGATTAATTTTAATGCATGTTCATGACTGTTGTCGCTCTCTAGCTGGTCGCTTCCCAGTCACTTTCTAGCCTTCACTTGTACTAAGAGGGAATCTTCTTGTGCATCCAAGTCCATAAACCCCAAAAGTTATTCCATATGAGTCCACCATACCTTCCTATATGCGGTATCTACCTGCCGTTCCAAGTAAATTTGTATGTGTGATACGTCTCCATCGTATCTATAATTTTTGATTGTTCCATGCCAATATTCTACAACTTTCATATACTTTTGGCAACTTCTAATACTATTTTTGGGACTAACATATTGATCCAGTGCCCAGTGCTAGGTCCTGTTTGTTGCATGTTTTTTGTTTCGCAGAATATCCATATCAAACCGAGTCCAAACGGGATAAAAACTGATGAGATTTGTTTTGGAATATATATGATTTTTGGGAAGAAAAATCCACGCGATACGGTGCTTGAGGGGGCCACGAGGCAGGGGGCGCGCCCCAGGGGGCAGGCACGCCCCTGACCCTCATGGCCACCTCATAAGGCGGTTGGTGCCCTATTTTCGCCACAAGAAAGCTAATATCCGGATAGAGATCGTGTTAAAATTTCAGCCCAATCAGAGTTACAGATCTCTGAGAATATAAGAAACGGTGAAAGGGTAGAATCTGAGAACGCAGAAACAGAGCGAGACGGAGAGACAGATCCAATCTCGGAGGGGCTCTCACCCCTCCCACGCCATGGAGACCAAGGACCGGAGGGGAAACCCTTCTCCCATCTAGGGAGGAGGTCAAGGAAGAAGAATAAGGAGGGGGGCTCTCTCCTCCTCGCTTTCGGTGGCACCGGAGTGCCACCGGGGGCCATCATCATCACTGCAATCTTCACCAACAACTTCACCGCCATCATCACCAACTCTTCCCCCCTCTATGCAGCGATGTAACCTCTCTCTTACCCGCTGTAATCTCTACTTAAACATGGTGCTCAACACTATATATTATTTCCCAATGATGTATAGCTATCCTATGATGTTTGAGTAGATCCGTTTTGTCCTATGGGCTATTTGATGATCAAGATTGATTTGAGTTGCATGTTTTATTAATGGTGCTGTCCTATGGTGCTCTCCGTGTTGCGCAAGCATGAGGGATCCCTGCTGTAGGGTGTTGCAATACGTTCATGATTCACTTATAGTGGGTTGCGTGAGTGACTGAAACACAAACCCGAGTAAGGGGGTTGTTGCGTATGGGATAAAGAGGACTTGATGCTTTAATGATATGGTTGGGTTTTACCTTAATGACCTTTAGTAGTTGCGGATGCTTGCTAGAGTTCCAATCATAAGTGCATATGATCCAAGTAGAGAAAGTATGTTAGCTTATGCCTCTCCCTCATATAAAATTGCAATAATGATTACAAGTCTAGTTATCGATTGCCTAGGGACAAATAACTTTCTCGTAACAAAAAGCTCTCTACTAAAACTAATTTAGTTGTGTCTTTATCTAAACCGCCCCTACTTTTTATTTACGTGCTCTTTATTATCTTGCAAACCTATCCAAAAACACCTACAAAGTACTTCTAGTTTTATACTTGTTCAAGGTAAAGAGAACATCAAGCGTGCGTAGAGTTGTATCGGTGGTCGATAGAACTTGAGGGAATATTTGTTCTGCCTTTAGTTCCTCGTTGGGTTCGACACTCTTACTTATTGAAAACTGTTGCGATCCCCTATACTTGTGGGTTATCAAGACCTTTTTCTGGCGCCGTTGCCGGGGAGCAATAGCGTGGGGTGAATATTCTCATGTGTGCTTGTTTGCTTTATCACTAAGTAATTTTTATTTGATGTTTTTAGTTGTTCTTTATCTTTAGTTATGGATATGGAACACGAAATACCAAAAAAAATTAGGTGTACCTGCTACTCATGGAGATGGGGAACCTCCTAAAACCCTCAATGCTCAATATGTGAAAAATATTATGTACTACTTTGATAATCCTGAGAAAACCTCATTCAATCTGGTAATGGGAGTAACATTGGATCAACGTGAATACTTTAGGGATTATCGCTTGACACAAAAAGGGAAACTATTATGGGATCAAATTTATATATTGTATTGGTATGCTAGGCAACTATGCTTGCGATATGATTATACTTGTTGCTCTAGGATGAAGGCTCCACACCTTCCCTTTTCATGTGAATTTAATGATAATGAAACCTTAGCTTCTTATGCTAATGGTATATATGATTACTATGATGTGGAATAAATAGAAGAATTTGTTGCTTTTAAGGGTGCTTATGAAATTGAATCTTTGTTTGAAAAGTGTGAAGCTTTTGATGATGATGTTTATAGGCCTGCAAATTTAGCTATTCTAAAATATTGCTATGATAATTATGAATATAATTCCTATATTAATGCGCTTATTAAGAAAGTCTGCGCTGTGCAAGAAGAGACTAATATTTTGCAGGAATCTATGGAAGAAGAAATTGATGAAACTGTGAGCTCATTGGATGAAAAAGATGAGGAGGAGAGCGAAGAACAAAAGGAGGAAGAGCGGATTGATCACCCGTGCCCACCTTCTAATGAGATTAACTCTTAAACTCATACATTGTTTAATTCCCCTTCATGCTTACCGAAGGATGAATACTATGATAATTGCTATGATCCTGTTGATTCTTTTGAAATATCCCTTTTTGATGATGCTTGCTATGCTTGTGGCCAAGATGCCAATATGAATTATGCTTATGGAGATGAACTTGCTATAGTTCCTTATGTTAAACATGAAATTGTTGCTATTGCACCCACGCATGATAGTCCTATTATCTTTTTGAATTCTCCCAACTACACTATATCAGAGAAGTTTACCCTCATTAAGGATTATATTGACGGGTTGCCTTATACCGTTGCACATGATGATTTCGATAAATATAATATGCATGTGCTTGCTGCTTCTACTTGCAAATATTATGAGAGAGTAACTATATCTCCACCTCTCTATGTTTCCAATACGATAAAATTGCAAGGAACTGTTTATACTATGCATTGGCCTTTACTATGTGTGCATGAATTGTTCTTTTATGACATGCCGATGCATAGGAAGAGAGTTAGACTTCGTTGTTACATGATATATGTTACTTTGTGCTCACTACTAAATTATAAATCATTGTTAATTAAAATTGGCTTTGATATACCTTGGGATCCGGGTGGATCCATTACTTGAGCACTATATGCCTAGCTTAATGGCTTTAAAGAAAGTGCTGCCAGGGAGACAACCCGGAAGTTTTAGAGAGTCATTTATTTCTGTTGAGTGCTTTTATATAGTTTAAAAACAACAAAAATAAATAGGGGAACCCAAAACTTTTTGAAAAGGGAAAGTCAAAGTGAGAAAGACAAGCATTGTTGAAGTGGGAGAGCTCCTTGAACTTTGTTCATGCTCACGTCAACTTTGTGAATCTTGATTACAGAAACTTTTCAACAAAAATAATTATCCCCTTGTAAAATTCCATTTTATTATAAAAATAATGTGCCAAGGTTTGCCTTTAGGATGTTTACATTTGCTTGATGGTTTGTACAGTGCAGGATAGAAACTTTGGCTGTAGTGCGCGACTTTACATTTTTAGCTGGGACATCAAATGGTTCTGATTCTTTTTGCACTGTCTTTCGATACAAATTTTTTATTTTTCCTAATTTTGGTAGAATTGTTCAAGTATCATAAGTATGGTGAATGTTCAGATTATTACAGACTGTTCTGTTTTAGACAGATTCTGTTTTTGATGCATAGTTTGCTTGTTTTGATGAAACTATCGATTCATATCAGTGGATTAAGCCATGAAAAAGTTATATTAAAGTAGACAGAATGCAAAAACAAAATATGAATTGGTTTTCTACAGTACTTAGAGTAGTGATTTTCTTTATTATACTGATGGATCTTACCGAGTTTTCTGTTGAAGTTTTCTGTGGATGAAGTGTTCGATGATTGAGAAGGTATCGATGTGAGAAGAAGGAAGAGAGGCAAGAGCTCAAGATTGGGGATGCCCGAGGCACCCCAAGTAAATATTAAAGGAGACTCAAGCGTCTAAGCTTGGGGATGCCCCGTAAGGCATCCCCTCTTTCTTCAACAAGTATCGGTATGTTTTCAGATTCGTTTCGTTCATGCGATATGTGCAGATCTTGGAGCGTCTTTTGCATTTAGTTTTCATTTTTCTTTTATGCACCATGCTGGTATGAGATAGTCCTTGGTTTATTTATAGAATTCTCTATGCACTTCACTTATATCTTTTGAGTATGGCTTTATAGAATGCTTCATGTGCTTCACTTATATCATTTGAAGTTTGGATTGCCTATTTCTCTTCACATAGAAAACCGTCATTTGTAGAATGCTCTTTTGCTTCACTTATATTTGTTAGAGCATGGGCATATCTTTTGTAGAAAGAATTAAACTCTCTTGCTTCACTTATATCTATTTAGAGAGATGAAAGGAACTGGTCATTCACATGGTTAGTCATAAAATCCTACATAAAACTTGTAGATCACTGAATATGATATGTTTGATTCCTTGCAATAGTTTTGCGATATAAAGATGGTGATATTAGAGTCATGCTAGTGGGTAGTTGTGGATTAGTAGAAATACTTGTGTTGAGGTTTGTGATTCCCGTATCATGCACGTATGGTGAACCGTTATGTAACGAAGTCGGAGCATGAGGTATTTATTGATTGTCTTCCTTATGAGTGGCGGTCGGGGACGAGCAATGGTCTTTTCCTACCAATCTATCCCCCTAGGGGCATGCGTAGTAATACTTTGCTTCGAGGGCTAATAAACTTTTGCAATAAGTACGTGAGTTCTTTATGACTAATGTTGAGTCCATGGATTATACGCACTCTCACCCTTCCACCATTGCTAGCCTCTCTAGTATCGCGCAACTTTCGCCGGTACCTTAAACCCACCATATACCTTCCTCAAAACAGCCACCATACCTACCTATCATGGCATTTCCACGGCCATTCCGAGATATATTGCCATGCAACTTCCATCATCATCATATACATGACTTGAGCATTCATTGTCATATTGCTTTGCATGATCGTAAGATAGCTAGCATGATGTTTTCATGGCTTGTCCGTTTTTTGATGTCATTGCTACGCTAGATCATTGCACATCCCGGTACACCGCCGGAGGCATTCATATAGAGTCATATCTTTGTTCTATATATCGAGTTGTAAGTAAATAAAAGTGTGATGCTCATCATTATTAGAGCATTGCCCTAGTGAGGAAAGGATGATGGAGACTATGCTTCCCACACAAGTCGGGATGAGACTTTGGACTTTAAAAATAAATAAAAGAGGCCAAAGAAGCCCAAATAAAAAAAGAGGCCAAAGAAGCCCACCAAAAAAAGAAACAAAAAACAAAAAAATGAGAGAAAAAGAGAGAAGGGGCATTCTTACTATCCTTTTACCACACTTGTGCTTCAAAGTAGCACCATGTTCTTCATATAGAGAGTCTCTTGAGTTATCACTTTCATATACTAGTGGGAATTTTCATTATAGAACTTGGCTTGTATATTCTGATGATGGGCTTACTCAAATGCCCGAGGTCTTCATGAGCAAGCAAGTTGGATGCACACCCACTTAGTTTCAGTCTGAGCTTTCATACACTTATAACTCTTAGTGCATCCGTTGCACGGCAATCCCTACTCACTCACATTGATATCTATTGATGGGCATCTCCATAGCCCGTTGATACGCCTAGTTGATGTGAGACTATCTTCTCCTTTTTTGTCTTCTCCACAACCACCACTCTATTCCACCTATAGTGCTATGTCCATGGCTCACGCTCATGTATTGCGTGAAAGTTGAAAAGGTTTGAGAACGTCAAAAGTATGAAACAATTGCTTGGCTTGTCATCAGGGTTGTGCATGATGTGAATATTTTGTGTGGTGAATATGGAGCATAGCCAGACTATATGATTTTGTAGGGATAACTTTCTTTGGCCATGTTATTTTGAAAAGACATGATTGCTTTATTAGTAGGCTTGAAGTATTATTGTTTTTATGTCAAATGATAGACTATTGCTTTGAATCACTCGTGTCTTAATATTCATGCCATGATTAGATTACATGATCAAGATTATGCTAGGTAGGATTCCACATCAAAAATTGTATTTTTTATCATTTACCTACTCGAGGACGAGCAGGAATTAAGCTTGGGGATGCTGATACGTCTCTGTCGTATCTATAATTTTTTATTGTTCCATGCCAATATTCTACAACTTTCATATACTTTTGGCAACTTCTTATACTATTTTTGGGACTAACATATTGATCCCAGTGCCAGTTCCTGTTTGTTGCATGTTTTTTGTTTCGCAGAATATCCATATCAAACGGAGTCCAACGGGGATAAAAACTGACGGAGATTTTTTTTGGAATATATATGATTTTTGGGAACAAAAATCCACGCGAGACGATGCCCGAGGGGGCAACGAGGCAGGGGGGCGCGCCCCAGATCCTTGTGGCCACCCATAAGGCGGTTGGTGCCCTTCTTTTGCCGCAAGAAAGCTAATATCCTGATAGAGATCGTGTTAAAATTTCAGCCTAACCGGAGTTACGGATCTCCGAGAATATAAGAAACGGTGAAAGGGTAGAATCTGAGAACGCAGAAACAGAGAGAGACAGATCCAATCTCGGAGGGGCTCTCGCCCCTCCCATGCCATGGAGACCAAGCACCAGAGGGGAAACCCTTCTCCCATCTAGGGAGGAGGTCAAGGAAGAATAAGAAGGAGGCGGGATCTCTCCCCCTCGCTTCCGGTGGCGCCGGAGTGCCACCGGGGGCCATCATCATCACTGCAATCTTCACCAACAACTTCACCACCATCATCACCAACTCTTCCCCCCTCTATGCAGTGGTGTAACCTATCTCTTACCCGCTGTAATCTCTACTTAAACATGGTGATCAATGCTATATATTATTTCCCAATGATGTATGGCTATCCTATGATGTTTGAGTAGATCCGTTTTGTCCTATGGGCTATTTGATGATCAAGATTGATTTGAGTTGCATGTTTTATTAATGGTGCTGTCCTATGGTGCTCTCCGTGTCACGCAAGCGTGAGGGATCCCCGCTGTAGGGTGTTGCAATACGTTCATGATTCACTTATAGTGGGTTGCGTGAGTGACTGAAACACAAACCCGAGTAAGGGGGTTGTTGCGTATGGGATAAAGAGGACTTGATGCTTTAATGCTATGGTTGGGTTTTACCTTAATGATCTTTAGTAGTTGCAGATGCTTGCTAGAGTTCCAATCATAAGTGCATATGATCCAAGTAGAGAAAGTATGTTAGCTTATGCCTCTCCCTCATATAAAATTGCAATAATGATTACCGGTCTAGTTATCGATTGCCTAGGGACAAATAACTTTCTCGTAACAAAAAGCTCTCTACTAAAACTAATTTAGTCGTGTCTTTATCTAAACAGCCCCTACTTTTCATTTATGTGATCTTTATTATCTTGCAAACCTATCCAAAAACACCTACAAAGTACTTCTTGTTTCATACTTGTTCTAGGTAAAGCGAACATCAAGCGTGCGTAGAGTTGTATCGGTGGTCGATAGAACTTGAGGGAATATTTGTTCTGCCTTTAGCTCCTCGTTGGGTTCGACACTCTTACTTATCGAAAACTGTTGCGATCCCCTATACTTGTGGGTTATCAATGTGCTAAACTCTAAACCTTCAAATGAAATTCTGCTTTGTATGCTCGAATAGCTCATGTATCAACTATGGATATATATATCTTCCATGCTAGGTGGGTTATTCTCAAGAGGAGTGGACTCTCCTCGTCATTCACGAGAAAATGGCTGGTAACCGGGATGCCTAGTCCCAGTCTAAGCATGTGTGATTATATTCGAAATACATTCCTACATTACATTGATGAACTGGAGCTAGTTCTGTGTCACCCTATGTTATAACTGTTACATGAGGAATCACATTCGACATAATTATCCATCACTGATCCATTGCCTACGAGCTTTTCACATATTGATCTTGGCTTAGTTACTTTTCCGTTGCCACTGTTACAATCACTACAAAACCAATATTGTTACTTTTGCCACCGTTACCGTTACTTCCATATTACTTTGCTACTAAATACCTTGCTGTAGATATTAGGTCTTTCAGGTGCGGTTGAATTGACAACTCAACTGTTAATACTTGAGAATATTCTTTGGCTCCCCTTGTGTCGAATCACCTCCCTGCCAGACTTATGGCAAGGCATACATCGGGTCTGGTACACATCATAGCATGCATGATAGAACCTATGGCTAAGGCATAGGGAATGACTTTCATTTTCTCTCTATCTTTTAAAGTGGTCGGGCTTTGAGTCTGACTCAACTTCACACATTGCAACACAGGCAAGAACCCTTTCTTTGACTGATCCATTTTGAACTTCTTCAAAACTTTGTCAAGGTATTTGCTTTGTGAAAGTCCTATTAAGCATCTTGATCTATCTCTATAGATCTTGATGCCCAATATATAAGAAGCTTCACCGAGGTCTTTCATTGAAAAAATCTTATTCAAGTATCCTTTTATGCAATCCAGAAATTCTGTATCATTTCCAATCAACAATATGTCATCTACATATAATATCAGAAATGCTATAGAGCTCCCACTCACTTTCTTGTAAATACATGCTTCACCGAAAGTGTCGTGGGTTTGTCACGGCAGATGTCCTCGTGAAAGGACTTAGTCGTGGATCCATCGCAACGGGTTAGCTTAAAGGGGTTAAATCAGACAAGGGGACACGGGAGTTTATACTAGTTCAGCCCCTTCGATGAAGGTAAAAGCCTACGTCTAGTTGTGATTGGTATTGCTAGGGTTTTGAAGGCCAGGGAGCGAATCCGCTTTGTCTGGCTCTCGAGTTGTTGTTGTATGTCCCTAAACCGCGGCCGGGTCGTCCCTTTATATACATAGGTTCACGCCCGCCGGACTACAGAGTCCCGAAGCCGGTTTATAAATGTATCCGGTTCGGCCTCTCTCTTTCTATCTTACTATACAAGTTACATGACTAGGCCGGTTTACATTTACAGACTGTAACTCGCCTTTGGGCCCTTCGTAAAGCGCCATCATCTTTACATCTTCATGGGATTCTAATCTTCAAAGAGTCAACCCGGCTACATAAGGCCGGTTTACCTCCAGTAGTATTATCCCCAACATAAGGCCCCAGATTGGTTTGAACTTGTTCATGTCAATCTTCCACACTTTAGAAAAAATCTTCTCTCTTATCTTCATTTTTGATCTTGTAAACCGCCATGACGTCATACTTCAAAATTACGATAAACCGTCCTGACGTCATCCATCCGTTGATGTCGGAGATTTCCTTCATTTAATATATATCTAGCCATCGAGGCGACACCTTTATTAACTTATCCATTTTTTTGGGCTCCTCGATTCCCGTACTTGCCATTTTTTCACTTCGCCTTATAAATAGGACCGAGGGGTCATTTTCACCGTTTCCCCCCGTGCCTCTTCGCGTCGTCTTCCTCGAGCCGCTCAGCCTCTGGAACTTTGCCGCCACCATTGACCGTCGTCTCTGCTCCGACCTTGGCTGCTTCATCGCCCTGAACGCACCAGAAAACTGCGGCGCCCTTCCGCTTCCTTACCAGCTCCGGTAAGTTCTCTGCTTTTTTCACCATAGATCTGTTCTAGGGTTTCGACATTCTTCGCAGTTCTTCCGAAGTTCATCAGTGCCATTCTTCCCCGTTCTTCCTTTAATAGATGGACACTTCATGCTTGATGCATCCCTTGCCATAGCTTTACCTACCATGGTCATCACAAATCCTTATGCGCAAAGAACTGATCTAGTCTGTCAAAAATTGCTTCAGTTCTGCATCCCTTCAAGATCCAATTATTTTTTCTTTTCTGTCTTATCTTTAGATCCGAAAGTTTTACACATCACTGTGAGATCTGTTTCTATGTTCCTATGAGATCTGTTTCTCCTCGCACCAATATAGGCGGTTTAACATTGTATAAATAGTCTATGCCATTAGCCCTCTGATAAACCGGAAGAGCATGTTACCTTCATAATTATGCTCCGATTTAACAGTGTCTGGTCAACCCTGTGCTAGCATTACTTGTCTCTCTCATTATACTAATCTCCGGGTTGTACCATTTATCATATCAGCATGTTTCTTACTCCCTTGTCTCTTGTGTATAATCATGCGTAATTTATAAACCGGCCTTTCATTTTCAGTTTGTTTGCTTCGCAATGGCCAAACAATTAACTGCCTACAACTGGGCTTGTTCCCGGGTTACTGAAGCTCAACTTAATGAGATGGTTAGCATCGGCTCTCTGCCGAAGAAAACTGAGATCAAATGGTGAGTTCCAGGAACTGAGAATCCTCCAACCCCAAGACAAGGCGAAGTGGTAATCTTTGTTGATCATATAGGCCGTGGTTTCAAACCGCCAGGGTCAAAATTTTATCGGGATGTGCTTGCCAGCTTCCAACTGCATCCACAAGATATTGGTCCCAATTCACTCTACAACTTATGTAATTTCCAAGTCTTTTGTGAAGTCTATTTACAAGAAGAACCAACTGCAGAACTGTTCCGAGATTTCTTTCACTTAAACCGGCGCACAGAGTTTGTGAATGGCCCGAACATAGAGCTTGGTGGTGTCTCGATTCAAAAGCGGAAAGAATTGGAATTTCCTCATGCCAAACATCATATCCACCCAAAGGAATGGAATCAAACATGGTTCTATTGCAGAGACACTTCGCCTGAGGATGAAAACCCCCTCCCCGGCTTCCGTGATCATAGATTATCCAATACTCACCCAATGCCACAATGCTTGAGCTCTTCAGAAAGGGCAAAATACGCTCCTCAAATTGCCAAGCTCCAGGCCTTCATGGCAAACGGTTTAATAGGTGTGGATTTTGTGCGTTGTTGGATATCCTGGAGTATCTTGCCGCTAAGCCGGCGTCCTGGTTTAATGTGCGAATATACCAGTGAAGTTGATGATCCTCAACGCCACTGCAACATCCAATTATTTGAGGAAGAAATTACTGAAGGTGTAAAGAAAATTCTGAATGAATCAGAACTGGTCTGTAGTCAAACCGGTCTGAATCCCTTCTACACCAAGAACAAACCGCCTGTTGTAAGCATTACACTTCCTCTTCATCTCTAATATCTTTGACTTATACAAGCTGTAACCCTTCTTCTTTATATGTATAGGGTGATGACCCTTTATGGAAATGGAAATCCATAGAGAAAGCAGCAAAGCCAACTGGAGATAAAGTGGTCAAACCAACCCGCCCGAAGACCAAAGCCGTAAAACGGACATCAAAGCGGAAAACGGCTGACCGGATCACTATGGAACTTGATGATGATACTGATGACCCAGAAGTTGAGGTAGAACTTGACTCACTTGGCTCTCTTTTATGCATCTTGTTAACAATGATCTTCCTCAGGAGGAGGCAGAAGCTAGTCAGGCTGAGGACGTAGAGGTAATTACCCTTTCCTCCGGTTCAGACTCTATGCCAACACAAAAAACTCGCCAAACAATCCAGAAAGTAAGCTTTTCTCATCCTCTTGCTCACTTGGATCCAACATTTATTTTGAAGACTCAACAGCATGAAGCTCGCCGGACAACCCGACACAGTGGCCAACAGGCCACCTCTACCGGTTTACCTGATACTCCGGTTCGGAAACGCCGGTCTGAGTTCTCTCCTACTTCTGACCATTCTTACCCCAAGGCGGGTTATTTCAGACAGCCTCTTAATCCGCCCGATTCAAATTATCAGGTGACACCTCCTTCCTCTTCTGGTGAATCGACAGCAACTCAACTCCCCCCTTTGAAAACTGTGGCCGGGTGAGTTACGAAAAACCTTTCCTTTCAATGCGCCCTACATCTTTTGAACAGGATATTAATCCTTTTTATTCTGTTTGCAGGGCCAAAGCCAGACCCAGCAAGAAAGCTCGGGTCACCAATCCGCCAGAAGACCCTGTTGCCGAAGAAGAAGAACCAAGAGGTGAATCGGAGCAAACTGGTGAACCGGAAGACCTCCATCCTGAAACAAATTTTGATGATCCACCCCTTGACGGCCAACATACTAAGAACCAACAGATGCTGAGCCTGCCGCCCCTAATACTGAACCGGCAGAGCCAAACCGGGCTAATCCAATGAAAGACACTGAAATTCCATCATCATCCAGCAAAAATCCTGAAGGCCAAGGTGATGACGTTATTATTATTGGAGCAGGCCACGGCTCTCCTGGTCATCCCGTCATTTTGGCTCAGCATAGTGCCAAAGAAGAGCAAATTGCCAGGGATAAAGGTAAATGGAGCAGCAACTTATCAAACTATGCTCATCTTAACGCTGATGAGCTTCATTCCGGCTTCTTGAACCGTCTACACTCAAACCGAGATTATGAAGCCGGTTTGGTCAACTTGATGAAAGAACGATATGAGGTAAATTCTTCTCCCTTGCACATTGATTTATAGCTGAAATAGTATTCCAAGTAGCCCCCAAGAGCTGTTTTATGATTGTGAATCATAAATCGGGTCTTTGTAACACTTTAAGCATCTCATCATTAATCCTTGCCAAGACGTGTCCTCAATCATAGATAAGACTCATGTTTGAAAAATTAGATAACGTTCTGCAGCATAGCCCCCAATGGCTGGTTTAACTTGGCAAGTTAATCCGGTTTTTAATCCACACCGCCGGTTTAGAACAAACGTACATTAGCCCCCAAGTGTCAAGGATAATGCTTGCATTGTTCTGGAGACTTGCATAGAGGGTAGTATTTGAGAGCAAATAGGCATTAGCCCCCAAGTATGAAGTGGATAACTTGTTATATGCTTTATACTTAGTGCATAAATATGTTGTTTTGTTGAATATACCTTCAGTGTTGCGGGCTGAGCTGAGAAGCAAAGATACCCAAAACTCTGACTTGCAAGAAAATGTGAAGTCTCAACAAGCCGAAGCTGCAAAAGCCAAAGAGGAGCTGACCCAGGCCCTAGCCGGAATGGAAAAATTGAAAGAATCCTTCAATCAAGCTCATGCTGAATGGGAAACCGAAAAAGCCGGTTTGACCAAAAGAGTTGTAGATGCCGAGGAAGCCCTGAAACCGGTGGCTGAAGAACTAGCCGGTTTGAAGTGCCAAATCAGCGCTATGACCTCTGCTATCTTTGGTAAGTATCTGCTTATGTATGTTGCACCAGTCAATGAATCTTAAAACTGACCAAAATGTTGATAAAATCTTTGGCAGAAACTCGGATCACTCATCTTGGTGCAGATATGCGGATGAAGCTCAAAGCGGCATATACATTGGTTGAGCAGCTATACTCTGGACCTCAGTGAGCCATTAGTACAGCGGCTTATAACAAACCGACGCCAACGTTGATTAAGGAAACCCTTGAGAAGCTGGGCATGTTACCGGCACGTATTGCCGAGTTGAAAAGAGCCGCTGCAAGAGCCAGAGCATTAACTGCCCTTATTCGAGCCAAGGCCTGGATTCCAGATCTTGAAGCGGAGGATATCATTAAAGGGTATCCAGGCGTTAAATAAGACGGTTCAAACTTTGACAATGATGATCTTCGGCGGCTGACCAAACAGATGCGGCCAGCGGCCAGCAAATTGGCTGAGGACACCGGTTTGTCCCATTTTCAACCGTTTTATGATGCAGAAGGGAAAAGACAGCTGGCCGAGATCCATGAAGTCAAAGAACTTGTGCCTCCGATTCGTAAGCACACTTATGCCCCTGATATTAACCCTTCTGATCTTATCCATGAGGAAGCAGTATTCCAAGCTTTAACCGGAATCGATTGGTCAACGGTTGATTTCCAGCGGCTGGGGAGGGATGAAGAAGTGCCTACACCAACTGATCCGCAATCGTCAAACCGTCGTGATGAAGAGTCCTGATCCGGTCGCCAGTTTATATGGCTACTGTGAAAAACAATGGCACTATTTGAGCCACTTTGAAGCTTCATGTAATAGGATAGCTGAAACTTTGTTTATCTGCCATGCCATCAAGCATGTTTCATAACGCTTTGTGACAATCTGTGCCACCCTTCAGGATATATTTTATGCATAGCCTATGATGACTTGCCTTCCTGGGTCCAAAAAACTTAAAAGTGTCTAGCGGTTTACCGCTAAACATGTCATAAGATCCAAGAAGTATATAGTATTTTTAGCTGAATAATCAAGTGTTTGTACAAAAAATAACGTACAGAACATACCTCATTGATTGACCAAACATGTATACAGCAAAGGTGTTTAACACCAACCCGATACCTTTGATAATTGCATCTTCATAATGTTGGTCTATCTATTAAACCGGACCGGTATAACTACCGGATTTTCTTTATAACACTGGTGATTTAGTCAAACCAGACCGGGTCAATGACCACCGGTTTATAATTGATCATGTGCCAACAACTGGTGGTTGGAAAGCAAGCCGGGCCAAGGACGCCGGTTTATCAAAAAAAATACTTATGATTGTGAACAAACAAAATTCAAATAGGAAAATGTACGAGGCTTTTTATGAGCTGCCAGGCTCCAAATTGAGGCTTTTCATGGGCTGTCAGGCCTCTGAGTTAAACCATTTAACAAAGCCTTTTAAGATGGGCCTCCAATTAACCAATCACCGTTTTAACTATGACAAGTTCAGGGTCTGTAAAAGATTGACTTGTCAAATGTTCGATGGGTCATGCCAGGATTACCTGGATAGGAGTGGCTTACTTGATGAAGGCAGGTTAACCCGGGGTTTTAGGTGAATACACCAGGCTTCCAAGCCGTGGCTTGATATCCAATTATGAGGGTCCTTTCAAACTCTGTGTTGCTTTGCAAAAAAGAGCCCCCAAGTAACTTTGTGAGCGATGCTCAGCGTGTGCCTATGTTTGAGTTTGTACTGTGTACAATACTCTCTTTGGCTCCACAAATCTTTCCTTGTGTGGCTGAAATGCCTATCAAGAGGTGTAGCTGTGGTTCAAACATGACCAAGCCCCCTAGTGATTTTCTTTATCTTTATGCAGCTGCTAAATCCGGTTTAACAAAGACTCCGCTTTGATCGTTAACTTGTAAAAGCACACATATGGTATAAGAAAGAATAGATACCCCGCTTATAACGGAGGCTCCGGTTTATTATATGGTATATACATTGTCATAAATATGTATAGGTGAAAAGCCTATGGCTTCAAGTATAGTAAGGCCGAAGGAGAGCTATGTTCCATGGCCGCTTTGTCTCCTCCTCCGATTGTCGTGAGTCTTCATGCTCTCGAACATCAATGAGGTAGTAGGATCCGTTGTGCAGATTTTTGCTGACCACAAAGGGTCCTTCCCAAGGGGGGATAACTTGTGCATATCAGTCTGATCCTGGATGAGCCGGAGCACCAAATCACCTTCTTGAAAGGTTCTAGTTTTAACCCGGTAGCTGTGATAACGTCGAAGATCTTGTTGATAAATCACCGAACGCGCTGCTGCAAGATCCCTCTCTTCATCCAACAGGTCCAGAGAATCCTGACGTGCCTTCTCATTATCAGCTTCAACATAAGCTGCCACACGGGGCGAATTGTGACGGATGTCACTAGGAAGAACCGCCTCTGCTCCATAAACCATGAAGAAAGGCATGTAACCCGTAGACCTATTGGGTGTGGTGTTGATGCTCCATAACATAGAAGGTAGCTCCTCGACCCAACAACCCGGCGTCCGCTTTAAGGGAACCATAAGCCTTGGTTTGATACCCCGTAGAATTTCTTGATTTGCCCTTTCCGCTTGACCATTAGATTGGGGGTGAGCCACTGATGCTAGATCAAGCCGGATGTGCTCACATTGACAGAATTCTTCCATATCTCCTTTTGACAAGTTAGTGCCATTATCTGTTATAATGCTATGTGGAAAGCCAAACCGGAATATTGCCTTTTTTGATGAATTGAACCGCCGTGGCTGCATCACACTTGCTGACTGGCTCTGCCTCTACCCATTTAGTGAATTTATCAACTGCTACTAACATATGGGTCTTCTTGTCCTTGGAGCGCTTGAAGGGCCCAACCATATCCAGCCCCCAAGTGGCAAATGGCCACGTAATTGGAATCATCCGCAACTCTTGAGCCGGAACGTGCGCACGGCGGGCAAACTTTTGACATCCATCACATCTTTTGACTAAATCCTCCGCATCAGCATGCGCCGTCAACCAGTAAAAACCGTGGCGAAAAGCTTTAGCAACCAACGACTTTGAACCGGCGTGGTGACCGCAATCCCCTTCATGAATTTTCTTGCAAAATCTCACAACCTTCTTGAGGAGAAACGCATCGCTGAATTGCTCCTGAAACGTTGTAACGATGTAACTCCCCATTGAGTATGATCATGGACTTGGAACGCCGGATTATCTGTCGAGCCAACGTTTCCTCAGCTGGTAACTCGCCCCGGTTCATGTAATCCAGATATGGGATCGTCCAATCCGGTATGGCATGCAGAGCTGCCACCAACTGAGCCTCCGGATCAGGAATAGCCAAATCTTCTTCGGTTGGTATTTTGACTGCCGAATTGTGCAATACATCAAGAAAGACATTGGGCGGAACCGGTTTACGTTGGGAACCAATACGACTTAAAGCGTCCGCTGCTTCATTCTTCCGCCGGTCTATATGGTCCACCTGATAACCTTTAAAGTGACCAGCCACTGCGTCCACCTCTCGCCGATATGCAGCCATGAGTGGGTCCTTAGAATCCCAAGTGCCAGACACTTGCTGAGCCACTAGATCTGAATCGCCGAAGCACTTAACCCGGCTCAAATTAATCTCTTTAGCCCTCCGGAGACTGTGGAGTAAAGCCTCATACTCAGCTGCATTGTTAGTACAAGGGAACATTAAATGGAGGACATAACAAAACTTATCACCTCATGGGGAAGTTAATACGACTCCAGCCCCCGAACCCTCTAACTGTCTGGACCCATCAAAATGAATAGTCCAATATGTATTATCTGGTTTCTCCTCAGGTGCCTGTAACTCCGTCCAATCATTGATGAAATCTACGAGTGCCTGGGACTTGATCACCGTGCGGGGTATGTATTTGAGCCCGTGGGGTCCAAGCTCAATGGCCCACTTGGCAATCCGGCCAGTTGCCTCTCTGTTTTGAATGATGTCGCCCAGAGGAGCTGAACTGACCACTGTGATAGGATGGCCCTGGAAATAGTGTTTGAGCTTCCGGCTTGCCATAAACACCCCATACACCAATTTCTGCCAATGCGGATACCTTTGCTTTGACTCAATGAGCACCTCACTGATATAATAAACCGGCCTTTGAACCGGATACTCTTTGTCAGGCTCCTTGCGCTCTACCACAATGGCTACACTGACAGCCCGGGCATTAGCAGCCACATATAATAATAATGGCTCTTTATCGATCGATGCTGCCAGCACGGGCGGTTCCACGAGCTGCCTCTTCAGATCTTCAAACACCTTATCAGCTGCCTCACTCCAGACAAAGTTATTCGTTTTCTTGAGCATCTGATATAAGGGGATGGCCTTCTCTCCAAGGCGGCTGATAAACCGGCTCAAGGTTGTAATCCGGCCGACCAGACGTTGCACATTGTTAATGCACGCCGGTTTAGCCAAGGATGTAATTGCTGCAATCTTTTCCGTAATGTCTCTGTTTGAAACCAGAAAGCCTAAGAGCTTGCCTGCCGGGACACCGAAAACACACTTCTCCGGATTGAGCATCATCTTGTAAACCCGGAGATTGTCAAAGGTTTCCCGTAGATCATCTATCAAAGTCTCCTCCTTTCTGGATTTGACCACAATATCATCTACATACGCATGAACATTGCGCTCAATTTGCTTATGAAGGCAATTCTGAACACATCGCTGGTAAGTTGCCTGGGCGCTCTTGACTCCAAAGGGCATGGAAACATAGCAGAAGGCTCCAAAGGGAGTTATAAATGCTGTCTTCTCCTGGTCCTTAACTGCCATTTTGATCTGATGATAACTAGAGTAAGCATCCAAAAAACACAAATGGTCACAACCCGCCGTAGCATCAATTATCTGATCAATGCGAGGGAGAGCAAAGGGGTCTGCAGGGCAAGCCTTGTTTAAATCTGTGTAGTCCACACACATGCGCCAAGTGCCGTTTTTCTTAAGAACCAGCACCGGATTGGCTAACCACTCTGGATGAAAAACTTCAACAATAAACCCAGTAGCCAACAAACGGGCGACCTCTTCACCTATAGCCTTGCGCCTTTCCTCGTTGAAACGGCGGAGGAACTGTCAGACCGGTTTGAATTTAGGATCAATGTTGAGTGTGCGCTCAGCGAGTTCTCTCGGTACACCTGGCATGTCAGAAGGTTTCCATGCAAAGATGTCCCGATTCTCACGGATGAACTCGATGAGCGTGCTTTCCTATTTGGGATCCAGGTTAGCGCTGATGTTGAACTGTTTGGATGAATCGCCAGGGACAAAGTCAACCATCTTAGTGTCCGTAGCTGATTTGAACTTCAATGCTGGATCATGTTCCGTAGTTGGCTTTTTTAAGGAGGTCATGTCTGCCGGATCAACTTGCTCCTTATAGAATTTTAACTCCTCTGTGGCACAAACCGACTCAGCATAAGCCGCATCGCCTTCTTCACACTCCAAAGCAATCTTTCTACTTCCATGTACTGTGATAGTCCCCTTATGACCTGGCATTTTAAGCTGTAGGTAAACATAACATGGCCTTGCCATAAACTTAGCATAAACCGGCCGCCCAAACAAGGCGTGGTACGGACTTTTGATCTTCACCACCTCAAATGTTAATGTTTCTGACCTTGAATCATAGTCATCTCCAAAAGCTACCTCCAAAGCTATCTTATCAACGGGATATGCAGACTTACCAGGCACCACACCATGAAATACCGTATTCGACGGTTTAAGATCCTTATCTGTCAACCCCATACGGCGGAATGTATCATAATACAAAATATTGATACTACTTCCCCCATCCATGAGCACTTTAGTGAACTTGTATCCCCCAACTTGAGGGGCTACCACCAAGGCCAAATGACCTGGATTATCAACCCGGGGCGGGTGATCCTCTCTGCTCCACAAAATAGGTTGCTCCGACCAGCATAAATACTGAGGTACTGCCGGCTCAACAGAGTTGACTGCCCTTTTGTGAAGCTTTTGATCATGTTTGCACAAACTAGTAGTGAAGACATGATATTGCCCGCTGTTCAGCTATTTAGGATTGCTTTGATAACCCGACTGCTGTTGCTGCTGACTCCCCTGATGGTTGTAACCTCCCTGGTTGCCTTGGTGTCCTAGATTGACGTGTCTGGTTTGATTGCTTGGAAACCCTGAACCGGAACCACCACCTCCGTAACCCGGCCCGTGGAAACCTCCTCCTGAACCGCCGGGCGGGCCACTGTCATATTGGAACATATTGGAATTCTTGAAATCCCGCATGATATAACAATCTTTCCAGAGATGTGATGCTGGTTTCTCCTTCGATCCATGCTTTGGACAGGGCTGATTTAACAAACGCTCCAAATTGTTGCCTGGACCTCCACCCCTCTAGGCTGCTTGCCTTTACGGCGCTAGCCATTCTCCTGCGCGTCGGTATTTGTGACAAAGTCCAAACCACTATCGGCCTTGCGTTTACCAGCGTTTCCATGGCCTGCCGGATTGTGTTGTTGGCCTTTGGCATTGCCGGTCTTCTTACCCTTCTCCGGTTTATCCTCCTCTGAATCTGGATCCTTGGTATTATCTGAATCGGCATATTTAACCAAAGCGGCCATGAGTGTTGACATGTCGTTGCAGTGACATTTGAGCCTTCCCAACTTCTGTTTCAACGGTTTGAAACGGCAATTGCCCTCTAACATTAACACTGCGGCGTCTGCATTGATACGATCTGATGAATGCAAAATCGCCGAGACCCGTTTGACCCAATGGGGCGTGGACTCCCCTTCCTGTTGGACACAAGCGGCCAGATCTACAATTGACATTAGCTTCTTACACGTATCCTTGAAGTTCTGGATAAACCGGTGCTTCAGTTCAGCCCATGATCCAATGGAGTTGGTCGGCAAGCTCTTCAACCAAGTGCGAGCTGTTCCTTCCAACATCATGGTGAAATATTTAGCACACACCGCCTCATCCACATCTAACATCTCCATTGCCATCTCATAGCTCTCCACCCACACCTCTGGCTGCAAATCGACGGTATAATTTGGTACCTTACGAGGTCCCTTGAAATCCTTGGGTAGTCGCACATTATGCAAAGCAGGAGTTAAACACGGTACCCCTAAGGAACTGAACATCGCCCCTGGCTCCACGAAGGCGGTGGGGTGAACCGGAGTATGCTGTCGTGCTTCGTGTCGAGCTGTAAACTCGGCCTCTCGACGTGCGCGGCCATGGTCCACAACATCTTGCGCATTAGCACCTCCCCCAGCCGGGTTGTTCCCTCGTGGCGAATTTCGGTGGCGTGCACTATTGGACACGGCCGGTTCGTCTTCCACGTGTCTGCTATAACTCCGGCTTGGACGGGGAGTGGAATGAATCCTCTGACGGCTGTGTGAATATGCTTGCTGTTGATTTAGTGCTGTCTGAAGGAGGTCCCTGGCCCGATGTGCTTCCACTGCAACTGGTGACTCGCCGTCGGTTGGGAGGGCCGCCAGGCATGAAGCGGTGGCCACAATGTTGTCCAACGGGTTGGAATAATGCCCGGGCGGCGTTGATGGTACAACATTGTTCTGGTGAGGCAGGTCCGTCGTGCGCGGCTGAACTGGCGCTCCTGCTCCCGGCGCCCCCGTCCGGTTTAGCGTGGGTTGGTTACCAGCTCCTGCACCTGGCGTCTTGAAAAGATTCTGCGGCTCATAAACCGACGGGAGACGTGATCGGTACCTTCTTCTCATGACTTCCTCTGAAGCATTCTGATCCAGTCTAATCCGGTAAGCCTGTGCTTCCAACTCGGCCCGCTCCGTAGCCATCCTGGCGTTCTCTGCTGCCAGGTCCGCTTTAGCCTGGGCTATCTGATCTTTTACTTTTGCAATCTCTGCATCGTGCTAATCCCTGGCTGCTACGTCTACCTCCGCGGACATCAATGTTGCCAAAGCGTCGAACAAATCAGACAAGACTTGGACCGGAGGTGGCGCCGAGCTTCCTGGCCCTACTGGTGTGACCGTCGCTGAACCAGAGAGCATTGCTACGGCGGTAGATGAATGAGGCGCCGATTGTGTGCCGGCCATGAAGATGGCGGCCCGGTTTGGTAGACCGAGGGAATCCGGAATACTGTTGCCCTCGGATCCTCCCTCAATCCGGCCATCCTGCAACTGGTAAAGCGATTCGGTTTCTCCAGAAGACTCGTCATCAGAGTAGACTACGGTTTCCCCATCGGACACCGGTCCGTCCTCGTACCCTGATCCATGGACGACACCTACGAAAACATGCCTTGACTCGGGCTGAACCGGCGAAGAACTTGCACGCCGAGCCGTTTCGATGATGTCGGTGCAGATGTTTGGCTCAGGGGCCGGTTCGCCGATCTTGCCGATGAAGACGTGAATCCCACCGAAGGGGACCCGGTACCCGTATTCGATTGAATCAGCCTCGGGACCCCATCCTGCGTTGTCAATGTAGAGCTTCCCGCGGTGACTCTTCGTCATCCGGCCCACAGTGTATCCCTTGAGTCCATCGAAGTTGCCCTTCAAGAACTCGAAACCATCGTGCGATAGCCCCACGGTGGGCGCCAACTATCGTGGGTTTGTCACGGCAGATGTCCTCGTGAAAGGACTTAGTCGTGGAGCCATCGCAATGGGTTAGCTTAAAGGGGTTAAACCGGACAAGGGGACACGGGAGTTTATACTAGTTCGGCCCCTTCGATGAAGGTAAAAGCCTATGTCTAGTTATGATTGGTATTGCTAGGGTTTCAAAGGCCAGGGAGCGAATCCGCTTTGTTTGGCTCTCGAGTTGTTGTTGTCTGTCCCTAAACCGCGGCCGGCTCGTCCCTTTATATACATAGGTTGACGCCCGCCGGACTATAGAGTCCCGAAGCCGGTTTATAAACGTATCCGGTTTGGCCTCTCTCTTTCTATCTTACTATACAAGTTACATGACTAGGCCGGTTTGCATTTACAGACTGTAACTCACCTTTGGGCCCTCCGTAAAGCGCCATCATCTTTACATCTTCATGGGCTTCTAATCTTCAAAGAGTCAACCCGGCTACATAAGGCCGGTTTACCTCCAGTAGTAATATCCCCAACAGAAAGTCTGTATAAACAATATGCTTTGATCCACTCATCAAAGCGTAAATTCCAACTCCGAGATGCTTGCACTAGTCCATAGATGGATCGCTGGAGCTTGCACACTTTGTTAGCACCTTTAGCCATTTATCGGAATCTGGGCTCATCATAGCTTCTTCATAGTTCATAGGTTCACCATGGTCTAGTAACATGACCTCCAGGATAGAATTATGATGTCTACTACGCAACTTTATTCTTGTAGACACGTGTTGGGCCTCCAAGCACAAAGTTTTGTAGGAGAGTAGAAATTTTCCCTCAAGTGGATGACCTAAGGTTTATCAATCCATGAGAGGTGTAGGATGAAGGTGATATCTCTCAAATGACCCTGCAACCAAATACAAGCAATCTCTTGTGTCCCCAACACACCCAATACAATGGCAAATTGTATAGGTGCACTAGTTCGGCGAAGAGATGGTAATAAAAGTGTAATATGGATAGTAGATATTGGTTTTTGTAATATGAAATTATAAAAACAGCAAGGTAACTAATAGTAAACGGGAACAAAATCGGTGTTTCAATCCTTAAAAACAAGGCCTAGGGTCCGTACTTTCACTAGTTCAATCTCCCAACAGTGCTAACATAGTTGGATCATATGATTATCTCTCAAAGTACAGTAAAGAATCACTCCTGAGTTCCTATTAGCGGAAAACAAAAGATAGGAATTCTTTGTAGGGTGCGAAGCCACCTCAAAGCTATTCTTTTCGTTTGATCTATTCAAGAGTTCCTAAAATAACACAAAGCTATTGTTTCCATTCGATCTATCCTAGAGTTCATACTAGAATAACACCAAAGCAAATTCATATTCATAATACTCAATCCACACAAAGAACTACAAAGAGACCCCAAATTTTCCGCCAGATAAAAGATAATAAAAACGTGCATCAACCCCTATGCATAGATTACCCCAATATCACCGTGGGAATCCGCAAGTTGAGTGCCATAATTTATATCAAGTGAATCAATAAGATACCCCAATGTCATCTCAAGTATTCATACCGCAAGACATACATCATGTGATCTCAAATATGAATATTTAATCCGACATGACAAAACTTCAAAGGGTAAAGATTCAATTCATCACAACAAGAGTATAAAGGGGAGAAACATCATATGTCCCGAGTATATTAACAAAGCCCATGATATAGATCACACAAGAGAGAGATTAAACACATAGCTACTGGTACAAACCCTTAGCCCAGAGGGTGGACTACTCCCTCCTCATTGTGGTGGCCGCCGGGATGATGAAGATGGCCACCGAAGATGATTCCCCCCTCCGGCAGGGTGCCAAAACAGGTCTAGATTGGTTTTTGGTGGCTACGGAGCCCTGCGGCGACGGAACTTCTGATCTAGGTTAACCCCGAGGGGTTTCGGAATATTTGGGAATATATAGTGCAAAGAAGGGGTACGGGAGGCCACCGAGGTGGGCACAACCCACCTAGGCGCGCCAGGGGGCCCTGGCGCGCCCTGGTGGTTTGTGCCCCCTCGGGCCCCCCAGGTGTAGCTCTGGCCCAATGGGTTCCTTCTGGTCCAAAAAAAATCTTCATAAAGTTTCTCGGTGTTTGGACTCCGTTTGATATTGATTTCCTATGATGTAAAAACAAGCAAAAAACAGCAACTGGCACTGGGCACTGGGTCAATAGGTTAGTCCAAATAAATGATATAAAGTTGCTATAAAATGATTGTAAAACACACAAGAATGATAAAATAATAGCATGAATACTTCATAAATTATAGATACGTTGGAGACGTATCAACATCCCCAAGGTTAATTCCTACTCGTCCTCGAGTAGGTAAATGATAAAATAAATAATTTATGAAGTGTGAATGCTAGCAAAGTGCATAAGTTTGATCAATGATAATTTCAATCACTTTTCCTAGCATCATAACAACAATTCTTTCTTATGAAACTTCTCATGTTATAGTAGCAACCAATTCACATGTTAAGGTCCAAACAATCAATTCTCTTGAAACTCAACAACCTTTGTTCTTAGTCACCAAGCAATTGCAATTCAACTTATTCAACGGAGTTTAAGTAAGAGCTCCACATACTCAACCATCATATAGTCTTCTATGATTGCTAACACTCACCTTGTACACATGAGCAAAACGTTTCAACTGGACACATAGAAAGATAGGGGCTTATAAATTCGCCTCCCAAAGTATTCACCTCAAGGGTGATGTCAACAATAATAACTCATGCTACCCATATTCAACTGGACATATGTGCCTAGATCTTTCCTCACCACATGATGCTTTCCAAAAGAGAAAAATAAAAAGGAATAGAGAGAAAAACTTTGACTCTTGCATAAAAGTAAATACATAAAAGTAAAAGATGGGGCCATTCGCAGAGGGAAGCAGAGGTTTCCATGCGCTTATTTGTTTGTATGCTCAATTCCTTAGTGCAAAAGAACATCATGTTATATTACCCCTTGTGATAGCAAACTTTATTATGCAGTCTGTCGCTTTTATTGCTTTACCATCACAAGTTCGTACAACGCTCAATTTTCTCTTACACTTTTAGAAGCAATTTTTATTGCCTTATTGCACCGATGACAACTTACTTGAAGGATCTTGCTCAATCCTTAGGTAGGTATGGTGGACTCTTGAAAATAAGATTTGGGTTTAAGGGTTTTTGGATGCACAAGTAGTATTTCTACTTGGTCGGAATTTTTGGCTAGCAAAGATGGGGGCAAGCACCACATGTTGAAAGATCTATGACAATATAACTTCTATGTGAATATGAACAAACATAAACCATTACGTTGTCTTCCTTGTCCAACATCAACAATTTTGGCATATAATATTTTGATGGGGTTTCACAATCACAAAAGATTTCCATGATAGTGTATTTATATGTGAAAGTTCTCTTCCTTATACTAATTATTCATGAATTGCTTGTATGACCAATATTGTGATTGTCAAGACTCAAAAGATTTCACTTTCTAAACCCAATGTGAAGCTACCACTAGGAATGATATGATTTCAACCTCATGACATTCAACTTATTCAACAATTTACTCATAGGATATAAGTGAAGCACAAGAGTAAATGACATAGAAAAGAGCTTCGTTGACGGGATGTGAATGCCGCTTACTTGGCCTCCTTGGCAACTATTTAAGGACTCTATTTTATTTAAAAACTTTCAGATCTAAGTACTTTACTAAAACAGCAAGCAAAACAAAATAAAATGACATTCTAAGAATAGCACACATCATGTGAAGAAGCAAAAACTTAGGCTCAACCTATACTAACTGATAATTGTTGAAGAAGAAAGGTGGGATGCCTACCGGGGCATCCCCAAGCTTAGATGCTTGAGACTTCTTGAAATATTATCTTGGGATGCCTTGGGCATCCCCAAGCTTGAGCTTTTGTGTCTCCTTAATTCTTCTCACATCACGGTTTTCCTAAATCTGAAAAACTTCATCCACACAAAACTCAACAAGAACTCGTGAGATAAGTTAGTATAAACCAATGCAAAACCCTTATCATTTCATACTGTAGAAAATCACTAAATTATTATTAAACATTGCATACTAAATGCCTCTGCATATTTAATACTCCTATCCTCAAATAGAATCATTAAACAAGCAAACATATGCAAACATAACAGCAATCTGCCAAAGCAATATAGTCTGTAAAGAATGCAAGAGTATTAATACTTCCCTAACTCCAAAAGATATGAAAATTGACCACACTGTAGAAAATTTATCAGAGCTCATTTTTCAAAAAGTTTCAACATTTTATCACATTCTGACTTTTCTAGGGAATTTTTGCAACAGCGGTAAACTTTTTGTTTTCAAATAGCAACATGTATACTTGCAAAATAAGCATGGCAAAGGCTATCATTGCCACTTTTATTGAAATAAATGATGCAGAACATTATTCTAACTAAAATCAAGAAAATACTAACAAAATAAAATGATTCTCCAAGCAAAACACATATCATGTGACGAATGAAAACATAGCTCCAAGTGAGGTTACCGATAATGTTGGAGACGAAAGAGTGGATGCCTTCCGGGGCATCCCCAAGCTTAGTTTCTTGGATATTCCTTGAATTTTTCCTTGGGGGTGCCTTGGGAATCCACAAGATTAGGTTATTGTCACTCCTTATTCTCCTCACATCAATGTCTCACCCGAAACTTGAAAACTTCAATCACACAAAACTTAACGAAACTTTGTGAGATAGGTTAGTATGATAAAGAGCAAACCATTTCACTTTTGGTATTGTTAAAGACAATATTAATAATTGTTCTCACACAATGCCTACTGTAGCATATAATTTCTACAATTTATATTGAGCAATATAAGCCATAGAAACTAGGAAACAAGCAAACTATGCATTGAAAACAGAATCTGTCAAAAACAGAACAGTCTGTAGTAATCTGTACTCAAACCATATTTCTACTACTCCAACAATTCTAAAAAATTAGGACCCCGTGTCACACCCTAGCTAGTTCATGCATTAGAGTGTTGCATCATGTCTATTCTTTCATCAGAAACCTGAAATGGGGATGACAGAACCCCCAGCCCCCTCTGAAACCAACTAGGGTTTACTAAAAACTTTTTCAATGAACCTGAAATGCCCTTCTAAAATGCCCATCATTTTTGTCTTGGTTCAGAACCTCTGCCAAAAGTGGTGCACATTTTCCTACGCCATCTTAGGGTCTTTGAATTAAATCATAGATATTTGAATTTGGGCATTTAAAATTATATAAAATATTTCAAATGCTCAAATATCTCCAAACTAAAATGTTTCATGTTGGAAATAATCCAACTATGGACCAGGAGTAGTTTGGTGATTTTAGGAGTTGCCTAAGTATTTTTAATAATTCAACAAAGTTGCAGAGGAATTAAAAAACAGAAAACAGGAGAAATAACAAAAAAACTTACCTGGCGCCCAGCACCCGGCCCACCTGCCGGCCCAGCCTAGCGCCGCGCCAGCGAGCTGCTTGCCGGCCAAGCAGGCAGGCAGGTGCCCGACGGCGGCCGCAGCGTGCGCCACGCAGCTGGCCGTCGCCCTGCTTCACCTCCTCGCCTCGTTGCTGGATGGATGAACTCCACGCCGAGCCGTGAACCCCCAGGACACCTCCATTCTCCCCCAACTCCTCTCTCTCGCGCTCCCCCGCCATGGCCGACGCCATCGCCGCCACCCCCTCGCCATAGCCACGCCCTTCGTCAACCCCACGCCGTGCCGCCGTGTCCAGGAGCTCCGCCACCCTCCTCTCCTTCGAGCAAGCCGATCCCCGAGCGCTCGCAAGGCCCGAGCCCACCGCATCGACCTCGACCGAACCGCCGTCGCCGGAGATCCCCTTCAACGCCATCGTCGCTCCGGCCCGTCCCCGGCCGCACCAAGTGCTTCGTCGAATTCCCCGTGAGCTTAACCATCTTCCCCTCCCTTCTTTTCTTGCTCCCGAGCTGTGTAGTGACCTCCCGGAGCTCAACCGCACCCACCGCCGCGGAGCTCGTCGCCGACGTGCTCCCGGTCACCCTCCGGCCACAACTTGGTGTCCATCATGCTCACCACGTCATGTAGCACCTAACCAGCTACTCCCCGCACCTCACCGACCCCTCTAGCATCAAGTTCGCCCTCGGCCGAACTCCGGTGGCCACCAAAGTCGTCGCCGGCGCCAACTCCGGCCACCCTGACCCCAACGGACTCCACCAAGAGCTGCGGCTCCTCCTCAGCTCCACTCCGATGGCCTCCGTGACTCGTTTGGTTGCCGGAACGGCCAAAACCACTTCCGCCGCCGCGTCGGGCTCGCCGGCGGCTAAACGCCGGTGCAGCCGACCTGGCTTTGACCACGGGTGGGCCCTGGTTGACTCCGATGAGTCAATGACAGGTGGGGCCCAGCCCTGTTAACTAAATAGGGTTAGTTTTAATTAAACTTTAAACTAAACTAATTACCCTGACACCCTGGACCCACAGTCAGGTTTGACCTGGACGTCTCCGTTGACCCTGACGTCATTCTGACGCATGGCTGACGCAATAAATTAATTTCTGGATTTATTCTAATACAGGAAATTCCAGAATATAGTTTAAACTTCAAAAATTCATAACTTTTAATCTGTAACTCCAAATCAGACAAGTTATATATGAAAAATGATCAGAAAAATCCAATCTATCCATCTGTACTGTTTTCATGCATGATTAAACAAGTTAAGTTGCTGTTTAAAGCAGAACAAGATAAAACACTTTAAAGGGCCATGTATGAGTTTGAAATTTGAATCTTTGGTTCAAATTGGTTCAAACCCTTCTGGTCTTAGCTGCATTAGCCCAACACACTCATATTGCCATGTTTCATGCATGCATCATATTGTCGCACATTGTTTGGTGATGGCTGTGTATCGGTGTTCTTTGCGGCAGGTTCTGCCTCCGAGGAGTACCGTGATTACCCTAGCGAAGAACCATATCAGTGCATCGAACCATCAGGCAAGCAACCAACCATTTCATCATATCGATACAATCCCATGTTCTCGCTCCTGCTCTCTCTTACTGCATTAAGACAACGCGTTTCAAACTGCTGTGTGCTACGATAGTTGAACCCATTTCCTCTGCATGACCTGTCATTGCCACAGTAACTAGATGAAACCCACTAGCATGTGTAGGAGTTGATTGAGCCATATGTATGTGTTGTTCCTACCTTGCTATGCTTGCTATGCTTAGAGTCGTGTCAGGTCTGGTTCATCTGGGTGATGGGCTAGAGTGAAATGATTATGTCGGTAATGAGAGTGGTGTGGTGAACACGATTTGGTAAAGGTATCGATGAGAGGCCATGTAGGAGTACATGGTGGGTTGTTTCATTGAAGCCGACCTTAAGCACTGAGATCTGTATGTGTGATTTAAGATACAGCTACTACCATGCATTGGGCCCTGAAATATGACCCCGCTCGACTTCTTATTCACCCTAGTCCTCTGTCCAGGAGTTGCAAGTAGTTTCTGGTGTTTGTAGCCTACTGGAGGCCGTGGACAGCGCTGACCGTAGGGGTGGGCTGTGATGCGGTAGGTACGTGGCCGGGAATACCGGGCACCCGTTAGGTGTCACGGAACCCTGTACACATCATTAGGGGCCGTATGGGAAACCTCGGCCGGACTCCCTGCGGATGGAACCTGGATAGGCGATAAACCTGGATTGGAGACTTAGGTGTTTAGGTAGGTCGTGGTCTACACCCACGTCGGCTTTCGCTTGAAGTCTGCCGAGCACATGTCGTGTGCAGACGCTAAGTGGTGGAAACATGTATGAAGAAGTACACCCCTGCAGGGTTATCATGATCTATTCGAATAGCCGCGTCCGCGGTAAAGGACTACTTGGTTGCCTATACAGTTCATAGACAAGTAAATGGAAACTACTAAAAGCCTCAAGATAAGTGTGAGTGTCGAGGATGGCTCTTCCGTAGGAAGACGGAGGTGGATCCTCAGTAGTGTATTGAAGTGGTGAGTAGTGGACTCGTGTGCGCAAAACCATTTCAAGTTGGAGTCTCGTAGGATAGCCTAGCCAAGAGTCAAAGCTGGCTTGCTGCAATAACTCCATCAACCCTTCTTGATAATGTGCATGTATGTAGGATCTGATGTAAGTCTTGCTGAGTACCTTTGTACTCATGTTGCTATAATTTACATTTTTACAGAAGATGCTGCAACCCCTTCTGATGGGTTCTTCGTAGACGTTGACATCAATGAGTAGGCTAAGGCCCAGGTAGTGATCCCGAGCTTGTGAAGGACCACGTAGTATAGCTAGGCTTTCCAAGCCTCTTTTATTTTACTAGTTGTCTGTACTCAGACAAGTTACTTCCGCTGCTGGTTTGTATGACTGTATGACTTGAGTGCTGGGTCATGTGACCCGTACTTGTGTGTATGTTATGTATGGCTCTCTGAGCCTTAAATAAAGTACTTGTGTCGTAGAGTCATGTTGTGATGCCTTGTTGTATTTGCACATATCGAGCATATTGTGTGTATGATTGAAATGCTTGGTATGTGTGGGATCTGACTATCTAGTTGTTTATCTTTAGTAGCCTCTCTTATCGGCAAATGTCTCGTAGTGTTACCACTGAGCCATGGTAGCTTGCTACTGCTCTGGGACACTTAGGCTGGCCGGCATGTGTCCTTCTTCGTTCCTGTGTCTGTCCCTTCGGGGAAATGTTACGCATTGAGTACCGGAGTCCTGTTAGCCCGCTACAGCCCGGTTTACTGGAGTCCTGCTAGCCCAGTGCTACAGCCCGGACCCACTTGCTGATGACCGACACGTTCGATGCTGGGTCATGGATGCCTGTCCCTGTAAGTCTGTGCGACTTTGGGTTTACGACTAGTCATGTCAGCCCGGGCCCCTTATCATATGGATGCTAGCGACACTATCATATACGTGAGCCAAAAGGTGCAAACGGTCCGGGGCAAAGGTAAGGCGACACCCGTGGGGATATCGTGCGTGAGGCCGCAAAGTGATATGAGGTGTTACAGGCTAGATCGATGCGACATTGAGTCGGGGTCCTGACACCCCGTGAGAAATTTGTATATTAATATTATGAAAAAAGAATCAGCATTTTATCATGCTTCTGTTAAAAATGAGAATTGTTTTCCTGAGCGCAAAAGTTTCTGTTTTTCAGCAAGATCAAATCAACTATCACCTTAAGCCATCCCAAAGGTCTTACTTGGCATTTTATTGAAATAAAAGCAATAAAACATGATTACTATAGTAGCCTAATCATGTGAACACACAAAAACAGTAGGTAAAAGTGTTGGGTTGTCTCCCAACAAGCGCTTTTCTTTAATGCCTTTTAGCTAGGCATGATGATTTCAATGATGCTCGCATAAAAGTAAAGAATTGAAACACAATGGGAGCATCATGAAACACATGGCAAGCACATTTAAGCCTAAACCAATTCCTATGCATAGGGATTTTTTGAGCAAACAACTTATGGGAACAAGAATCAACTAGCATAGGAAGGCAAAACAAGCATAACTTCAAGATTTTCAACACATAGAGAGGAAACCTGATAATATTGCAATTCCTACAAGCATAAGTTCCTCCCTCATAATAATTTTCAGTAGCATCATGAATGAATTCAAAAATATAGCTATCACATAAAGCATTATTTTCATGATGCATAAGCATAGAAATTTTATTACTCTCCACATAAGCAAAATTATTCTCATGTATAGTAGTGGGAGTAAACACAACAAAATAACTATCATGGGACTGAAAATATGAATCATGATGACAAGTTTCATGCTTACAATTTTTCTCTATAACATATATTTCATCACCATAATCATCATACGTAGCTACTTTGTTGTCACAATCAATTGAAACCTCTTCCAAAATAGTGGATTCATCACTAAATCAAGTCATGACCTCTCCAAATCCACTTTCATAATTATCACAATAAGATTCAACACACTCCAAAAATAGTGGGATCATTACTTCCTAAAGTTGACACTCTTCCAAACCCACTTTCATCAATATAATCATCATAAATAGGAGGCATGCAATCATCATAATAAATTTTCTTATCAAAACTTGGGGGACTAAAAATATCATATTCATCAAATATAGCATCCCCAAGCTTACGGCTTTGCATATCATTAGCATCATGGATATTCAAAGAATTCATACTAACAATATTGCAATCATGCTCATCATTCAAATATTTCGTGTCAAACATTTATTGACTTCTTCTTCTAACAATTGAGCACAATTTTCCGAACCATCATTTTCAAGAAAGATATTATAAAGATGATCAATAATATGATGCAATCTCAATTCCATGTTTTATGTAGTTTTCTCTTATGAACCAAACTAGTGATAAAACAAGAAACTAAAAGATTCAATTGCAAGATCTAAAGATATACCTTCAAGCACTCACCTCCCCGGCAACGGCGCCAGAAAAGAGCTTGATGTCTACTATGCAACTTTATTCTTGTAGACACGTGTTGGGCCTCCAAGCGCAGAGTTTTGTAGGACAGTAGCAATTTTCCCTCAAGTGGATGATCTAAGGTTTATCAATCCGTGAGAGGTGTAGGATGAAGGTGGTCTCTCTAAACGACCCTGCAACCAAATACAAGCAATCTCTTGTGTCCCCAACACACCCAATACAATGGCAAATTGTATGGGTGCACTAGTTCGGCGAAGAGATGGTGATAAAAGTGTAATATGGATAATATACATATATATTGGTTTTTGTAATATGAAATTATAAAAACATCAAGGTAACTAATAGTAAACGGGCACAAAATCGGTGGTTCAATGCTTAAAAGCAAGGCCTAGGGTCCGTACTTTCACTAGTGCAATCTCCCAACATTGCTAACATAGTTGGATCATATGATTATCCCTCGAAGTACAGTAAAGAATCACTCTGAGTTCCTATTAGCGGAAAACAAAAGATAGGAATTGTTTGTAGGGTGCGAAGCCACCTCAAAGCTATTCTTTTCGTTCTATCTATTCAAGAGTTCGTACTAAAATAACACAAAGCTATTGTTTCCGTTCGATCTATCCTAGAGTTTGTACTAGAATAACACCAAAGCAAATTCATATTCATAATACTCAATCCACAAAAATAACTACAAATAGACCCTATTGGGGATATAACTATTAGGTATGACCCGCCCAGGAGGGACCGGGTCATCCCTATGAAGACTCAACACAATGAAGCCCAAGGTCACATGGCGATTCATAGATAGGCTTAGTAGAGGGCCCAGACCCGAAGGCGGCGTAAAGCCCATGAGTATAAACTGCCATGTAAGTAAACTTGTATTGTAAGGCATATGTGAAAGGTCACCAAGCCGGATAAGTTGTATAAGCCGGCCGGGACTCTTAGGGCCGCAGGGCGTCAACCCGTGTATATAAGGGGATGACCTAGCGGCGGCTTAGGATAAGAAAGAAGAGATCGAGAGCCGGATCAAGCGTATTCGCTCCCTGCTCATCGAAACCTTAGCAATACCAATCTCAAACTGGGTTAGGCTTTTACCTTCATCACAAGGGGCCGAACCAGTATAAACTCCTCGTGTCCTTTGTCCTAATTAACCCCTTTAAGCTAACCTCAACGTGATGGCTCCATGACTAAGTCCTCACACTAGGACATCTGCCGTGGCAATTCCATGATAGTTGGCACCCACCGTGGGGCTAGAAGGAGTGCTTATTCATATAGGCCAAATAAGGGACTGCCCAATCTGGGATTATATGAAGGAGTCGCCATCTTCTTATTGTTTGCATGAAAACCCGGCTGATACTTGGTGAGGTTGGTTTCTTCGCCGATGATTGTAGCATGAGCATGAATTTCCTTGACACAAGCATCAAAATCTTCTTGTTCGAAAGGCGCTCCATCTTCTTTGAGGCTGGGATACCCACTGGCTATGTCCGTCGGGTCTAATTCTGGCACCCAGGGTTTAGCACGACTTAAAGCTGTTACAGCTCCGGCTCTAGCACACGATCGCTTGATTTCTCGAAACTGAGCGGGCAAGATGGACAGCTTCTTCAAGATGTCACTTAATAGAGTCGTCCCTTGATTCACGGGGGAGATGGTGGCAAGAGTCCGTTGGGCTCCGGTGTACAACTATTCAACCAGAGTGTAAACCGCCTTCAGCTTTACCACGGTATCTTGGCTCAGATTACTGCTCCTGGGACCTGTAAAGATTACACAATGAGTTAAGTGGCGGCTTATAATGGAAAATACTCACTTTGAGTACGTAACAAGGTAATTTACCGAAGATTGCAGAAACCATCTGAGACACACGGTTCTTTAAACCGGTGAGTTCAGCGGTAACCTCTTCTAGAGCCGCCTCAGCCTTCTCATTAAGCTGTGTCAAGGTAGCCTTCACATTGGCCCAAGCCTCTTTTTCCACAGTAAAGCTGGTCTTCAGTTTTTCTGCTTCAGACACACTCAATTGGAATTTAGATTCAGCTTTCTTTGTTTCCATCTCTTGAGTCGCTAGCCGGGTCTTGGCCTCAGACAATTGGGATTACAGTTCTGCGGTTGCAGCCTGCATACAGCATAACCTTGTTTAGTTTCATGGCAGATTATAAAAGACAAGTCCCAAGTGCTTTGCAAGCAATAACACTGCACTTGGGGCCTAATGTCTGTCAGCGCAAATTTTTCAAAGGAAACAACCCTTTCTAAAAAGTCCCAAGCGTTTTGCAGGCAACAACACTCGACACTTGAGGGCTAATGCATATTGCTTGACTTTTTTCTACAAATGAGCCGGATAAGCTGTCAACAGTCTCAACCGGCTCATGAGGGCTATACGGTTCAGTTCTATGCAATAATTAGTAGGACCGGCTCATTCATACTGATTAAACTGGCCCTTGGGGGCTACACATGTAAATTGAAATACTATAAACATCCGGTTTAGTTGCAAACCGGACTTGGAGGGAGTCTAAGATAGAGGTTTCTAAAGTATTCTAAGTCTACAGATGTAACGCCCTCGATGCGGCTATAGCTCCCACGTGTCGAGGCACGACTTAGAGGCATAACCGCATTGAAAGCAATGTCGCAAGTCAGGCAATCATTACAACATCCCATGTAATATATAATAAAAGGGGGAGATAACATAGTTGGCTTACACTCGCCACGTCACATCAGAGTACATAAATAACATCCATCAAACAAACACTCATGGCCCGACTACGGCGCCAAAATAGAAAAGAACCCAACGTGCGACAAGGTCCTGAATCGATAACCCCAACTAGGCACCACTACTGATCATCCGGAAAAGACACATAGTATCGCTGAGAGTCCTCGTCGAACTCCCACTTGAGCTCGTAATCGTCAACTGGAGCAGAAACATCTGGACCTGCATCTGGAGTTGTAGTATCTGTGAGCCACAGGGACTCAGCAATCTCACACCCACGCGATCAAGACTATTTAAGCTTATAGGACAGGTACGGCAATATAAGTGGAGCTGCAGCAAGCGACTAGCATATGTGGTGGCTAACTTATTCGCAAAAGAGAGCGAGAAGAGAAGGCGAAGCACGAGCGAGAAGCTAAAGGAACAACCTGTGCAAGCATAACTCCAACACCGTGTCCACTACCCGGACTCCGCCGAGAAGGGGCCATCACGGTAACACACACGGTTGATTCATTTTAATTAAGTTAAGTTAAAGTTATCTACAACCGGACATTAAAAATTCCCATCTGCCCATAAACGCGGGCACGGCTTTCGAAAGATCAATCCCTGCAGGGGGGTCCCAACTTAGCCCATAACAAGCTCTCACGGTCAACGAATGAATAGACCTCCACCCAAGACACACCGATCAGACTCGGTATCTTGGTACAACAAGATGATTCGACAGGTTAAAACAAGTCCAGCAACACCGCCCGAATGTGCCGACAAATCCCGATAGGAGCTGCACATATCTCTTTCTCAGGGCACGCTCGGATAGGTCAAGCTACGAGTAAAACCAACCCTCGAGTTTCCCCGAGGTGGCCCCGCAGGCTGCCTGGTTCGGACCAACACTCAGAGGAGCACTGGCCCGGGGGGGGGGGTTAAAATAAGATGACCCTCGGGCTCCGGAAACCCAAGGGAAAAAGAGGCTAGGTGAAAAATGGTAAAACCAATGTTGGGCATTGCTGGAAAAGCTTTAATCAAGGCGAACTATCAAGGGGTTCCCATTATAGCCCAACCGCGTAAGGGACGCACAATCCGGGAACATAACACCGATATGACGGAAACTAGGGCGGCAAGAGTGGAACAAAACACTAGGCGAGAGGCCGAGCCTTCCACCCTTTACCAAGTATATAGATGCATTAAGATAACATAGCAATATAATGATATCCCAACAAGTAAAATAAATGTTCCAACAAGGAACGACTCCAACCTTCACCTGCAACTAACAACGCTATAAGAAGGGCTGAGCAAAGCGGTAACATAGCCAATCAACTGTTTGCTAGGACAATGGGGGGTTAGAGGTTCAACATGGCAATTGGGAGGCTGACAAGCAAATGGTAGGCATCGTAGCAGTGGCAAAGCAAAAGAGCGAGCAACCTAGCATAGCAAAGATAGTAGTGATTTCGAGGGTATGATCATCTTGCCTGCACAGTTGTCAGAGTTGACTGGATCCTCACAAGCAAACTCAACGGGCTCCTCGGTAGCGAACTCGTCTCCCGGCTCTACCCAACAAGACAAACAAGCAACAAGGATACAATCAACCACGGGCAAGACCAAGCAATATGATGAAATGACGATATGCTATGCGGGATGCGATGCGGGATGCAAAATGCAAGATATGACAAGAAATGCATGAACCTGGCATCAACTTGGAGAACCAAGTGTGCCACTGGATAGAGGGGATGAAATCGCTTGAAAACGATATAAAGATCATTGGAATCGGAGCTACGGTTTGGAAATGGCAAGCGTTTTAAGATATGACACCGGTATGCGATTTACAGCAAGTAGGCATCTAAATGCAACGAAATGAACATGCTACAGCCACCAAACATGAAAACAAAATACATGGCAGTGATGTACACAAGATGGTTGACAAAACACTAGCACTGAGCCATGGCCAATTCATCCATTAAGAGGTTCAAACAAGCATGGCTAAAACGCAAATGCAAAACAGATTCCAGACTTAGTGAAATTAACACTAGTCTGAAATTTCAGATCACGATGCTCTCTTCGGAGCAGCAAAACAACATGATAGAAAACCTGAACATGACAAGTAAGAACATGGCATGGAGCTACTCAACAAGCTTAACAAAACACCCAAAGTGACCTGGGGCCAAAAGGGTTCACAAAATACTCTACCGAGCTCACGAACATAGCTCGAACACAATCAGTTTTCAGACTTAGTGAAAACTGAGACATGCTGAAATTTAACTCACGAAGGCATGTAAACGAGCTCGATGCACTCACTACGGTGCAAGTCATGGAAAGGAAAGCATATAACCAGTAAGAAGGCACAATGTGCTAGCTACACATGGCAAGAACGAAGGCATAGCATGAATGGAACACTAACGGTAGCATCGGCAAAATCGCAAACAAGTTGACGATCTGCCCAGATTAACAACGAAGCAAAAGTTGAGCTCGATTGAGTCAACCTAGAGCACTCCACATATGCCAACAAAGACATGGATGGATAGAGCATAACATAAATATCCAAACTCCCTTACTGATCATCCTCAAAAGAGGCACGGATCACTAGGAAACAAGCTGGACATATAGCATCATGAACTAAAATATCCCAGACTTAGTGAAAATCACTAAGTCCCTGAAATCTGCAATCTCAGGTACCTCTCTTCGCAAGCTTGCACAAGACAACACACACATCCTAAAAATGCATGGGTGGCACCTCTGGAAATAAGACAAAATGCTTAACAATTCATCCCAAAGGGGCACAGGCATATCATGCACGAATTAAACATGGCAAAAATGACAAAAGTGCATGATGAACTAACGGATCTGCGATTTAACTCACGAAGCCTCCTTCTAACAGAACTTTGGGTATCAAGATGACCTCAAATGCAAATGGTGCAATGGAATGAAATGATGTACATGTCGAGGCGAAGATTTTGATATATCATATGCCCAAAACGGAGCTACAGTTGCGGAGATACAAGCAGTCAAAGATAGCACGAAAATTAGGGTTTCGGGGGAGAGAGGACCCCGCACTGTAGCAAACACTGTAGCAGTCCGGTCCGAAGTCGCAGGAAATGGCCGCGGCGGCGGCCGGCGTGGAGGAAGGAGACCGGAGAAGGACGCCGGCGGCGCGGGGAGGACCTTGGGGCGGCGCGGCCGGCGATGAGGAGCCCCGGCGGAGTCGCGGCGTGGCGCGGGGCGGCGATGAGGCCGGAGGCGAGGTCGGGC
>NC_041386.1:126201443-126221726 GCF_002162155.2 Triticum dicoccoides | reverse complement strand
GCGTGGGCCTGCGGGCCGGCGGCCGCGGCGATGTGGTCCTGCCACGTGGCGGCACCGGAGTGGTCGGGGGCGCCGGCGGACGTGTCCGGTCAGGCGGCGGACATGTCCGTCGGTGGCTCGGAGCTTTTTTTTTAGCCAGGGTTTGAGACGAGGGGATCGGGGATTTGGAGGAGGGGGTCTATATATAGGCATAGAGGGAGCTAGGAGAGTCCAAATGAGGTGCGGTTTTCGCCCACACGATCGTGATCGAACGCTCTAGGACATGGAGCAGAGTTTGGTGGGTTTTGGGCCAAATTTGGGGGGTGTTGGGCTGCAACACATACGAGGCCTTTTCGGTCCCTCGGTTAACCGTTGGACTATCAAACGAAGTCCAAAAGGTACGAAACTTGACAGGCGGTCTACCGGTAGTAAACCAAGGCCGCTTGGCGAGTCTCGGTCCAATCCGGAAATGTTTAATTCCCAAACACGAAAGAAAGCTAGAAATGACCACTGGAGGAGAACGAAGCGCCGGAATGCAAAACGGACAACGGGGAAAATGCTCGAATGCATGAGATGAACATGTATGCAAATGCAATGCATGAGATGACATGGTATGAGATGCATGAAAACGAAAACAACACATGGAGACAAAGACCCGAATCCGAGAAATAAATATAACTTGACACCGGAAACGGCAAGAGTTGGAGTACAAATAGGGAAATTATAACTGGGGCGTTACAACACTCCACCACTACGAAAAGATCTCGTCCCGAGATCTAGGACTGAAAGAACTCCGGGTACTCAGAATGGAGGTGATCCTCGCGTTCCCAGGTAGCTTCACGGTTGGAATGGTGAGACCACTTGACTTTGAGAAATTTGATTGACTTGTTGCGAGTCTTGCGTTCAGTCTCTTCAAGAATAGCAACTGGGTGCTCACGATAAGAGAGATCTTCTTGGAGCTCAATGTCCTCGAAGTTGATGGTGCGGTCAGGAGTCTTGAAGCACTTTCGAAGCTGAGAGACATGGAACACATCATGAACATTTGCAAAGTTTGAAGGAAGCTCGAGTTGGTAGGCGAGGTCGCCTCTCTTGCTGACAATCTTGAAAGGTCCCACGTATCTAGGGGCAAGCTTCCCTTTGATACCGAAGCGACGAGTACCTTTCATGGGAGAGACGCGGAGGTAAACATGATCTCCGATCTCGAAAACCAGATCACGGTGCTTACTATCATAGTAGCTCTTCTGGCGGGACTGGGCTGCTTTGAGGTTATCACGAATGACTTTGCACATATCTTCTGCTTCTGTGATTAGGTCATTACCCAGCAGCTGACGTTCACCGGTTTCAGACCAGTTGAGAGGGGTACGGCACTTCCTGCCATACAGAATTTCAAAGGGGGCCTTGCCCGAACTTGCTTGAAAGCTGTTGTTGTACGAGAATTCAGCATAAGGAAGACAGTCCTCCCACTTCATGCCGAAGGAGATCACACAAGCCCTGAGCATATCTTCAAGAATTTGGTTGACACGCTCGACTTGACCGCTTGTTTGAGGATGGAAAGCTGTGCTGAAGCGGATGTTGGTGCCCATGGCCTTCTGAAAAGAATCCCAAAACTTGGAGGTAAAGATGCTGCCACGGTCTGAAGATATCACTTGAGGAATACCGTGCAGAGAGACAATGCGAGAGGTATAGAGTTCCGCCAATTGAGCTGCAGTGATCGACTCTTTGATAGGCAGAAAATGAGCCACTTTGGTGAGCTTGTCGATGACAACGAAGATAGCATCATTGCCACGCTTGGACTTTGGAAACCAAGTCACGAAGTCCATTTCAATGTGGACAAACTTCCATTCTGGAATGGCAAGAGGTTGGAGGAGACCAGCTGGCCTTTGGTGTTCTGCCTTCACTCTTCTGCAGACATCACATTCATTCACGAATTGAGCGATCTCGCGCTTCATTCGAGTCCACCAATAAGCTTGCTTGAGGTCCTGATACATCTTCGTACTACCAGGGTGGATGGAGAGGAGAGAGTTGTGAGCCTCGTTCATGATCACCTTACGAAGTTCACCTTTGGGCACAACAATTCGATCCTCGAAGAAGAGAGTGTCCTTGTCATCAAGTCGGTAGCACTTGTACTTGGACTAACTCTTTGCAATACCAATCTTCACCTTCTTCACCATATCATCAAGAAGCTGGGCTTGGCGAATCTGGTCTTCCAAGGTAGGAGAAACTTGAAGGTTAGAGAGGAAACCTTGAGAACAACTTGCAGATTAAGTTTGCGGAAAGCTTCACAAAGCTCGGGTTGATAAGGCTTGAGAATCAGACTGTTGCAATATGCTTTTCTGCTCAACGCGTCAGCAATCACACTAGCCTTGCCTGGAGTATACTCGATACTCAGATTGTACTCTTGAATCATTTCGACCCATCGAGTCTGCCTGAGGTTGAGATTAGGCTGAGTGAAGATGTACTTGAGACTCTTGTGATCAGTGAAAATATCCACTTTCCTTCCCAATAGAAGATGTCTCCAAGTCAACAAAGCATGCACAACTGCCGCCAACTCGAGATCATGAGTGGGGTAGTTCTTCTCATTAGGTTTCAACTGGCGAGAGGTATAAGCGACAACTTTCTTCTCTTGCATCAGTACAGCACCGAGACCTTGGAGAGAGGCATCACAAAAGACCTCGTACGGCTTGGTTTCATCAGGCGGAGTCAGAACTGGAGCAGTGATCAATTTCTCTTTCAAAGTGTTGAAAGCAATATCACACTCCGGAGACCAAACGTACTTGACGTGCTTCTGAAGAAGATTTGAGAGAGGCTTGGCGATCTTAGAAAAGTTTTCAACGAATCTTCTGCAATAGCTTGCGAGACCGAGGAAACTACGGAGTTGCTTCACGTTCTGAGGAGGTTCCCAATTCACAATTGCAGACACCTTCTCAGGATTCACGGAAATGCCCTTGGCAGAGATGATATGACCAAGATAAAGAACCTCATCGAGCCAAAATTCACACTTGGAGAACTTGGCGTAGAACTGATGTTCCCTGAGCTTGTCAAGAACCAAACGCAAGTGCTTAGCATGATCTTCCTTGTTCTTCGAGAAAACCAGAATGTCGTCGAGATAGACCAAAACGAATTCATTGGTGTAGGGGTTGAAGATGAAGTTCATCATGCGAGAGAACGTCGGAGGAGCGTTTGCGAGGCCAAAAGACATGACGGTGTATTCATATGAACCAAAGCTTGTTCTGAACGCCGTCTTGGGAATATCTTGCTCACGAATACGAATCTGATGATAACCCATACGGAGATCAAGCTTGGAGAATACTTGAGCACCCTTGAGTTGTTCGAACAGCTCATTGATGTTGGGAAGTGGGTATTTGTTCTTGATGGTCTTCTTGTTTACTGGACGGTAATCAACACAAAGTCGACTCGATCCATCCTTCTTCTTCACAAAAAGAACACCACAACCCCACGGAGAAGTACTAGGCCGGATGAGACCCAATCTTTCTTGCTCATCGAGTTGTTTCTTCAACTCCTTCAACTCTTCGGGGCCGAGCTTGTAAGGACGTTTGCACACAGGTTCTGTACCGGGCTCAAGTTCAATAACAAATTCAACTGGCCGGTGCGGAGGCATTCCTGGGAGCTCTTCTGGAAAGACGTCTTGATACTCACAAACAACCGGAATCTGTGAAATAGCATCCAATTCACCCTTCTCATTGAGAGAAAACAACCGGATGGTATTATCCCGAGCGGCAAAGACAATGACATCCTCAGACGAATGAGTCAGTTGAATCTGCCTGGCTGCACAATCAAGCTGAGCTTTATGCTTAGAGAGCCAGTCCATCCCGATAATAAGATCGATATCCGAGTTACCAAGAACCATAGGAGAAGCAAGAAACTTGAAATCGCCCATCGTGATAGCGACATCTGGCACCTCCAGACTTGCGCTCAAACGTTTGCCAGGAGAAATGATATCCATATGTTTACCCAAATGAGAAGAAACGAACTCATGCTTGGTAAAAAATGGCTTTGACATGAAACAATGCGATGCACCTGTGTCAAAAAGAACTTTTGCAGGAATATCATTAATAGGAAGGTTACCCATAATGACATCTGAAGAATCCTCAGCCTGAGCTGCATTCAGCATATTGACCTTGGCGTGCTTGGGATTGTGCTTGACCACAGCTGTACTTGCCGATCTGACAGGAGGAGGAGGAGGAAGACGCCTCTGGTTGGTACACTTGTTGGCATAGTGACCCTTCTGTTGGCACTTGTTGCACGTGACCTCTGAAAGCGGACGGTGATACGGAGCACTTGGTCTTGGCACTTGAGACGAAGACTTGTTCTGAAAGCCTGGGTTGGGTGGGTGGGAGAAACCACTGCCACCTTTGCTCTTCTGCTGATACGGCTGACGGAACGGAGGAGGAGGAAGCCAATACTTCTGCTGCTTGACCACTTGAGTAGAGGAAGACGGAGTAACATCTCTGGCACGCTTCCTGGAAGCATCACACCTCATCTGAGCAGCCTCTTGCTTCAGTGCCATGTTGTAGAACTCATCGTATCTCAACGGCTCAAAGAGGACAAGAGCGAGCTGAATTTCCTGACGAAGACCACCCCTGAACTGATAGATCATGCTCTTCTCATCAGGAACATCCTGCTTGGCAAAACGGGCGAGCTTCTGGAACAACTTGTTGTAGTCATAGACAGACAAAGAGCCTTGCTTCAGATTGCGGAATTCCTGACGCTTACTCTCAACCACACTTTGAGGGATGTGATGAGCGCGGAAATCTTGACGGAAATCATCCCAAGTGATCAGACGTCCACCTCTGGAATCCTTGTACTGCTGGAACCACTCTGCAGCCTGATCTTTGAGCTGGAAAGAAGCGAACTTGACGAAATCTTCAGGCCTGACGTTGCTGCATTCAAAATGCTTGCCCAGATCCACTAGCCAATCGTCAGCATCGGTAGCCTCAACACAACCGCTGAACGTCTTTGGGCCATTAGCAAGGAACTGGTTCAGTGTAGCAAAGTGGTGCTGATTATGGCCTTGATTCCCTTGACTGCCTTGATTGCGCTCTTGGAGAATTTGCATGATCAACTATGTGTTTGCATTAGTAGCGGCCATCACAGCTTGCCATGCTTCCGGAGGAGGCGGAGGTGGAGGCGGATCAGGATTCGGAGTCGTGCGCGTTGGAGGAGCCATCCTGAACAGGTTGACCACCATTAGCACATTGATAGACAACAATATAGAAGCTGAATCCAACGGAATGAAAATTGCAACAAATAGTCTTCACATCCGAACAAAATGAACGAATGCATTCCTCTTCAAATGGTCACATATCCATAAACTGAGAAGCCACGTAGAATTAAGGAAGAGAAATAATTCAACAAGGTACGGATCAAGAACGAATAATCGGTAAGAAATCCCAATCTCAAACCAATATCCGTGGAAGAAGAACTAGAGCTACTAGAATTCCCACCTATGAAACTCCCGAACCTTTCCGGTTATGCAATCAGGTGTTGGGGATACAGGGGAAGCACAATATCTCACCCAAACTAGCAAATCCTACATCCAGCTGTATCCATCCTTCAACACATAACCAGGAAAACTTCGGAAACCATCTATCTCAACCTTCGAAAAGCATCCGTTATACAAGTTATGGCGATACTCCCGAACTCCCGCCCCAGTACTGGGTGGCGTCGAGGTTATCTCACCAACGAACTGCATAAAAGAGATTTCCGATGTCGCGCACATATCTCAAGTATACCAGAATTGCAACGATAAAATTGTGACGACAACACCTCGGAGCTCAACTCCCCGGGACACTGCCACAACCCCTAAAGACAGGAGGCACCAAGAACAATGTTCTCGTCACAAAACCATCGGAACAAAACCAAAATACTCGCGTGATCCTAAAAAAAAATTTAGTGAAATTTGAGAAGAGAAGAGTCAAAACTCTACGCCAGGATGCCTTACCAGAGCGATGAGGAGACTGGGAAGTAAAAAGAATTCCTAAGCTCTCCGATATATAATTCCTAAGGACTCAAAACATTTTTTTTCTAGACACAACTCGGCTGCTAAAAACGATCAAGCAATGGGGGCTCCTAAGGTCGGGGAAGGCTCTGATTACCAACTTGTAACGCCCTCGATGCGGCTATAGCTCCCACGTGTCGAGGCATGACTTAGAGGCATAACCGCATTGAAAGCAATGTCGCAAGTCAGGCAATCATTACAACATCCCATGTAATATATAATAAAAGGGGGAGATAACATAGTTGGCTTACACTCGCCACGTCATATCAGAGTACATAAATAACATCCATCAAACAAACACTCATGGCCCGACTACGGCGCCAAAATAGAAAAGAACCCAACGTGCGACAAGGTCCTGAATCGATAACCCCAACTAGGCACCACTACTGATCATCCGGAAAAGACACATAGTATCGCTGAGAGTCCTCGTCGAACTCCCACTTGAGCTCGTAATCGTCAACTGGAGCAGAAACACCTGGACCTGCATCTGGAGTTGTAGTATCTGTGAGCCACAGGGACTCAGCAATCTCACACCCACGCGATCAAGACTATTTAAGCTTATAGGACAGGTACGGCAATATAAGTGGAGCTGCAGCAAGCGACTAGCATATGTGGTGGCTAACTTATTCGCAAAAGAGAGCGAGAAGAGAAGGCGAAGCACGAGCGAGAAGCTAAAGGAACAACCTGCGCAAGCATAACTCCAACACCGTGTCCACTTCCCGGACTCCGCCGAGAAGGGGCCATCACGGTAACACACACGGTTGATTCATTTTAATAAAGTTAAGTTAAAGTTATCTACAACCGGACATTAACAAATTCCCATCTGCCCATAACCACGGGCACGGCTTTCGAAAGATCAATCCCTACAGGGGGGTCCCAACTTAGCCCATAACAAGCTCTCACGGTCAACGAAGGAATAGACCTCCACCCAAGACACACCGATCAGACTCGGTATCTTGGTACAACAAGATGATTCGACAGGTTAAAACAAGTCCAGCAACACCGCCCGAATGTGCCGACAAATCCCGATAGGAGCTGCACATATCTCTTTCTCAGGGCACGCTCGGATAGGTCAAGCTACGAGTAAAACCAACCCTCGAGTTTCCCCGAGGTGGCCCCGCAGGCTGCCTGGTTCGGACCAACACTCAGAGGAGCACTGGCCCGGGGGGGGGTTAAAATAAGATGACCCTCGGGCTCCGGAAACCCAAGGGAAAAAGAGGCTAGGTGGCAAATGGTAAAACCAATGTTGGGCATTGCTGGAAAAGCTTTAATCAAGGCGAACTATCAAGGGGTTCCCATTATAGCCCAACCGCGTAAGGGACGCACAATCCGGGAACATAACACCGATATGACGGAAACTAGGGCGGCAAGAGTGGAACAAAACACTAGGCGAGAGGCCGAGCCTTCCACCCTTTACCAAGTATATAGATGCATTAAGATAACATAGCAATATAATGATATCCCAACAAGTAAAATAAATGTTCCAACAAGGAACGGCTCCAACCTTCACCTGCAACTAACAACGCTATAAGAAGGGCTGAGCAAAGTGGTAACATAGCCAATCAACGGTTTGCTAGGACAATGGGGGGTTAGAGGTTCAACATGGCAATTGGGAGGCTGACAAGCAAATGGTAGGCATCGTAGTAGTGGCAAAGCAAAAGAGCGAGCAACCTAGCATAGCAAAGATAGTAGTGATTTCGAGGGTATGATCATCTTGCCTGCACAGTTGTCAGAGTTGACTGGATCCTCACAAGCAAACTCAACGGGCTCCTCGGTAGCGAACTCGTCTCCCGGCTCTACCCAACAAGACAAACAAGCAACAAGGATACAATCAACCACGGGCAAGACCAAGCAATATGATGAAATGACGATATGCTATGCGGGATGCGATGCGGGATGCAAAATGCAAGATATGACAGGAAATGCATGAACCTGGCATCAACTTGGAAAACCAAGTGTGCCACTGGATAGAGGGGATGAAATCGCTTGAAAACGATATAAAGATCATTGGAATCGGAGCTACGGTTTGGAAATGGCAAGCGTTTTAAGATATGACACCGGTATGCGATTTACAGCAAGTAGGCATCTAAATGCAACGAAATGAACATGCTAAGGCCACCAAACATGAAAACAAAATACATGGCAGTGATATACACAAGATGGTTGACAAAACACTAGCACTGAGCCACGGCCAATTCATCCATTAAGAGGTTCAAACAAGCATGGCTAAAACGCAAATGCAAAACAGATTCCAGACTTAGTGAAATTAACACTAGTCTGAAATTTCAGATCACGATGCTCTCTTCGGAGCAGCAAAACAACATGATAGAAAACCTGAACATGACAAGTAAGAACATGGCATGGAGCTACTCAACAAGCTTAACAAAACACCCAAAGTGACCTGGGGCCAAAGGGGTTCACAAAATACTCTACCGAGCTCACGAACATAGCTCGAACACAATCAGTTTTCAGACTTAGTGAAAACTGAGACATGCTGAAATTTAACTCACGAAGGCATGTAAACGAGCTCGATGCACTCACTACGGTGCAAGTCATGGCAAGGAAAGCATATAACCAGCAAGAAGGCACAATGTGCTAGCTACACATGGCAAGAACGAAGGCATAGCATGAATGGAACACTAACGGTAGCATCGGCAAAATCGCAAACAAGTTGACGATCTGCCCAGATTAACAACGAAGCAAAAGTTGAGCTCGATTGAGTCAACCTAGAGCACTCCACATATGCCAACAAAGACATGGATGGATAGAGCATAACATAAATATCAAAACTCCCTTACTGATCATCCTCAAAAGAGGCACGGATCACTAGGAAACAAGCTGGACATATAGCATCATGAACTAAAATATCCCAGACTTAGTGAAAATCACTAAGTCCCTGAAATCTGCAATCTCAGGTACCTCTCTTCGCAAGCTTGCACAAGACAACACACACATCCTAAAAATGCATGGGTGGCACCTCTGGAAATAAGACAAAATGCTTAACAATTCATCCCAAAGGGGCACAGGCATATCATGCACGAATTAAACATGGCAAAAATGACAAAAGTGCATGATGAACTAACGGATCTGCGATTTAACTCACGAAGCCTCCTTCTAACAGAACTTTGGGTATCAAGATGACCTCAAACGCAAATGATGCAATGGAATGAAATGATGTACATGTCGAGACGAAGATTTTGGTATATCATATGCCCAAAACGGATCTACGGTTGCGGAGATACAAGCAGTCAAAGTTAGCACGAAAATTAGGGTTTCGGGGGAGAGAGGTCAACCCAGATCTAAATCCAGCCGCACTGTAGCAAACACTGTAGCAGTCCGGTCCGAAGTCGCCGGAAATGGCCGCGGCAGCGGCCGGCGTGGAGGAAGGAGACCGGAGAAGGACGCCGGCGGCGCGGGGAGGACCTTGGGGCGGCGCGGCCGGCGATGAGGAGCCCCGGCGGAGTCGCGGCGTGGCGCGGGGCGGCGATGAGGCCGGAGGCGAGGTCGGGCGCGGTGGAGCGGCGAGCTCCGGCGATGGCGCTCGCGCCGGCGCGGGCTGCCGGAGCCGGAGAAGGGAGCGGCGGGCGCCGGGACGCGGGTGGCGGGCGACGTGGGCCGGGAGGCGGCGCGGAGGGCCCCGCGTGGGCCTGCGGGCCGGCGGCCGCGGCGATGTGGTCCTGCCACGTGGCGGCACCGGAGTGGTCGGGGGCGCCGGCGGACGTGTCCGGTCAGGCGGCGGACATGTCCGTCGGTGGCTGGGAGCTTTTTTTTAGCTAGGGTTTGAGACGAGGGGATTGGGGATTTGGAGGAGGGGGTCTATATATAGGCATAGAGGGAGCTAGGAGAGTCCAAATGAGGCGCGGTTTTCGCCCACACGATCGCGACCGAACGCTCTAGGACATGGAGCAGAGTTTGGTGGGTTTTGGGCCAAATTTGGGGGGTGTTGGGCTGCAACACATACGAGGCCTTTTCGGTCCCTCGGTTAACCGTTGGACTATCAAACGAAGTCCAAAAGGTACGAAACTTGACAGGCGGTCTACCGGTAGTAAACCAAGGCCGCTTGGCAAGTCTCGGTCCAATCCGGAAATGTTTAATTCCCAAACACGAAAGAAAGCTAGAAATGACCACCGGAGGAGAACGAAGCGCCGGAATGCAAAACGGACAATGGGGAAAATGCTCGAATGCATGAGATGAACATGTATGCAAATGCAATGCACGAGATGACATGGTATGAGATGCATGAAAACGAAAACAACACACGGAGACAAAGACCCGAACCCGAGAAATAAATATAACTTGACACCGGAAACGGCAAGAGTTGGAGTACAAATAGGGAAATTATAACTGGGGCGTTACAACAGATCATTCAATATTTTCATAATCAGAAGACTTGGAGGCTAGCAGGGTATATAACTTATATAAGCCGGAGAACATACCTCATATTTTTGGTGCATCTGCTTGACCATTTCAATTTCTGAATCATGGCTGGAATGCACTTGACTGAGATAATGAAAGTGCAACTATCCCTAGGTGGTTTTGGTGATTCATAACAACATATAGCTCATTGAGCTAATGCTATTCCAAGATGATTATTTCAGGAAAGCTCAATGATTGGCATGGCATGGATGTGAAAGTGGAACCCTCAGAATGCTAAGGACAAAGGATTGGCTCAAGCTCAAAAGCTCAAGACTCTTCATTTTATATTTTAGTGATCCAAGATCACATTGAGTCTTTAGGAAAAGCCAATACTATCAAGGAGGGATGAGGTGTTGCTTAATGAACCTCTTGCTTCATGTGCTTAGTGATATGCTCCAAAACCCTCAACTACTTTCTCATATCCACATATGACCTAAACCCTAAGCCAAACTCGGTCCTACCGATTCTTCCTATCCGGCGCCACCGAGTTTTCATTTGTCATAAGCCACTGCCAAACCCTAGCAATTCGGTCCTACCGATAGGGATCTTGGTCTCACCGAGATGGGGTTGCAAACTCTCTGTTTCCCTTTCGTAACTTTTCAGTCTCACCGAAAGAGCGAATCGGTCCCACCGAGATTGCAATGTAAATTCAGTGTTTCCCCTTCGTAACTTTTCGGTCTCACCGAAAGAGCAAATCGGTCCCACCGAGTTTGCCTGACCAACTCTCTGGTTAGCTAATTACCAAATTCGGTCTCACCGAGTTTGTGTAATCGGTCTCACCGAGATTACGTTATGCCCAAACCCTAACCATATCGGTCCTACCGAGTTGCATGTCAGTCCCACCGAAAATCTCTAACGGTCACTAGGTTTACATTTTCGGTCTGACCGAGTTTATTGATTCGGTCCCACCGAGATTGAAAACTGTGTAACGGTTGGATTTTGTGTGGAGGCTATATATACCCCTCCACCTCCTCTTCATTCATGGAGAGAGCCATCAGAACACATACACCATTCCAACTCATATGTTCTGAGAGAGAACCACCTACTCATGTGTTGAGACCAAGACATTCCATTCCTACCATATGAATCTTGATCTCTAGCCTTCCCAAGTTGCTTTCCACTCAAATCTTCTTTCCACCAAATCCAAATCCTATGAGAGAGAGTTGAGTGTTGGGGAGACTATCATTTGAAGCACAAGAGCAAGGAGTTCATTACCTACACACCATTTGTTACTTCTTGGAGAGTGGTGTCTCCTAGATTGGCTAGGTGTCACTTGGGAGCCTCCGACAAGATTGTTGAGTTGAACCAAGGAGTTTGTAAGGGCAAGGAGATCGCCTACTTCGTGAAGATCTACCGCTAGTGAGGCAAGTCCTGTGTAGGCGATGGCCATGGTGGGATAGACAAGGTTGCTTCTTCGTGGACCCTTTGTGGGTGGTTGCTTCTTCGTGGACCCTTCGTGGGTGGAGCCCTGTATGGACTCGCCCAACCGTTACCCTTGGGTGGAGCCCTGTGTGGACTCGCGCAACCGTTACCCTTTGTGGGTTGAAGTCTCCATCAACGTGGATGTAGGATAGCACCACCTATCCGAACCACGGGAAAAACATTCGTGTCTCCAATTGCGTTTGAATTCTCCAAACCCTTCCCTTTACATTCTTGCAAGTTGCATGCTTTACTTTCCGCTGCCTATATACTCTTTGCATGCTTGCTTGAATTATGTGATGATTGCTTGACTTGTCCTAAATTAGCTAAAATCTGCCAAGAACTAAAATTGGGAAAAGGTTAAGTTTTTATTTGGTCAAGTAGTCTAATCACCCCCCCTCTGGACATACTTTCGATCCTACAAGTGGTATCAGAGCTTTGGTCTCCATTTGCTTTGATCTCCATAGCTTTGGTGGTCATAGCCTTGGTTTCACAACCTAGGAGAGTATGGCGTCTAGCGAAGGAAATTATCACCGTAGAGGTCCTTACTTTGATGGTACTAATTTTGCTAGTTGGAAGCATAAAATCAAAATGCATATTCTTGGACATAACCCCGCCGTTTGGGCTATTGTGTGTGTTGGCTTGCAAGGTGACTTCTTTGATGGGAGAGAACCAAACCGTGAAGCTACCGCAGATGAGTTGAAGATGTTGCAATACAATGCTCAAGTTTGTGATATTCTCTTCAACGGATTGTGCCCCAAAGAATTCAACAAAATCAGCCGTCTTGAGAATGCAAAGGAAATTTGGGACACTTTGATTGATATGCACGAAGGTACCGACTCCGTCAAGGAATCCAAGTTGGATGTGCTTCAAAGCCAACTTGACAAGTTCAAGATGAAGGATGGTGAAGGTGTCGCTGAAATGTACTCTAGGCTTACTCTCATCACAAATGAGATTGTCGGCTTAGGAAGTGAAGAGATGACCGATAAATTCATCATCAAGAAGATTCTAAGAGCCTTGGATGGAAAATATGATACCGTGTGCACATTGATCCAAATGATGCCCAATTACAAAGATCTCAGGCCAACGGAGGTGATTGGAAGAATTGTTGCTCATGAGATGTCACTTAAGGATAAAGAGGAACTTCACAACAAATCAAGTGGTGCCTATAAAGAGTCATGTGAAGCCCCTACATCATCAAGTGAGAAACAAGACTTCAATGAAGAATTGAGCTTAATGGTGAAGAACTTCAACAAGTTCTACAAGAGTAGAAGCAAAGATAAAAGCTTCAAGTCAAGGTCCTACAATGACAAAAGATCTTCTAGTCGAGAGCGAAACTGCTACAATTGTGGAAGACCTGGACACTATTCCAATGAGTGTACGGCTCCCTACAAGAGAAGAGAAGATTCTCCAAGAAGAAGAAGCAAAGAATCACCACCAAGAGAGAGAAGGAGTAGAGATGATCCTTATGAACGAAGATACTCACGGAGAAGCAATGATTCAGAAAGGAAGGAAAAATCATCAAGGAGCTACACAAGACAAAGACATCAAGCTCATGTTGGTGAATGGGTATCCGGCTCCGACTCCGACAGCCACTCCGAGAGAAGTTATCACTCCGACTCCAAAGATACTCAAGATGAAGGTGTTGCCGGTCTAGCACTTGTGTCAACCAACTCCTACGACATATTTGACTCACCAAATGAAGGAATTGGAAGATGCTTCATGGCCAAAGGTCCTAAGGTAACACACCCCGAGTATGTTGATTTCAATAGTGATGAAGATGACTTGTTAGGTGATGATTTGCTTGTTGACAACTCTAGTGATGAATACTATGATGAAATGTCAATTAAACATGCTAATCAAGATAAAACGAATAACAATGATAAGGAGAAGATTAAGGCCCTAACTAAAGAACTAAACACTCTTAAGTAAGCTCATGAAACCATCTTCGAAGATCACCAAGAACTTTTAAGAGCTCATGAGAAATTACGCTTTGAAAAGCTCAATCTTGAGCAAGAGCATGAGTTCTTAAAAGCAATCAATGATGATCTCCGCAAGAAAAGTTCTTCTTACATTGCCAAGCGTTTACTCTTATCCACTTACATGCCTCAAGTCAAGTCTAGTAACAAGAACAAGAAAGATTCTTCCTCTAGTAGTAACAATGATCCTGCTAAATCCAATATTGTTACTTCTAGTAGCTCTCTTGATTCCACTAATGATTCTCTTAGCCAAGTTACACTTGAGCAAGAAAATAGTTTATTGAAAGGAATTATAGAGAAAGGAGTGTACAAAAGCCTTGCCGGGAGTAAGCAATTTGAGGAAATTGTGCGCAAGCAAGGAATGCACCGGAAGAATCAAGGTGTTGGTTTTGAACGAAAGTTCAATGCCAATGGAGTTGAGTGGGAAGAAGATCAATACCCCAAGACAAAGTTTGTCCCTCAACAAGAGAAGTATACTTCTTTCAAGGGGACACAAGCTCAACATGATCTTCCACCACAAGACTACAAGCAAAAAGGCAAGCACAAGCTTCAAGAGGAAATTGATGCATTTGAAGAAGCTCCAAAGACCTTAGTCAAGTGGATTCCCAAGACTACTTCAAGTTCCACTTCATCAAGTACGACTACAACTCCAAGGATTCCCATCAAGATGATGTGGATCCAAAAGAAGAAGAACTAGAGAGTTCTTGAGGGTGACTCCGCCAACATACTTCACTCTCATCATTTTGGCAAGAACAAGTGCAATCAACTTCCACATCGTGCACTAGTTCAAGGAGTCACAAACCCTCTTGTTGGTAAGACAAGGGATAAGGTAACCTAAAAGTTTTCATGGACATCATCTTTTGTGTGCATCACTCTATGTCTATGGATATCCTTGTTTGTTCCTTGTGGGACTAACCCATGTAGGTGTTGAAAGTGCAATTCACTCAAATGGATAGCTCCAAGTGATCTACATCAACATTGAGCATCCACATCTTCAACATCTACATGAAGTCATCATCGACAAAACCCAAGGTTAGTTCATCCCTCTTAGGGGGGATATCACATCTAGGGGGAGCTTTACTCTAAGACTTGAGCTAAAGCAACTCTAAAGATGTGAACACAATAATGCTTTATGTAAAAGTGGTAACCCCACTTGAGCTTAAACGATGAGTATGACCTATGATCAAGTGTTCTCACTTGACTCCTAAGTCAATATACTCATATATAGATGACCTAGTCATCGCAAATTGCTTGATAGATGCTAGAATTGGTTGTGCATGCCTAGTCACATATTTCATTTGCCATCTTATTGTGTGAGCATGCTGGTTGCATCTTTTACTCATTCGAGGACATCCACTTGTTGTTTTGATTGTTTGGTTTTATCTTCTTCTGCCAAGTGGATGGACAAGAATGCCTAAGAACCTCCTCTAGCTATCTATGCTTTTCTCGTCTCAAACTCTATTCATGCTGCATCACAAAATTTGATCAAGTCAGATTCGAACCACTCTGTGTTAGGAGCGCTCGGAGTCCCTGATTTGTCATAGACTTAAACTTCCAAAACCTCTTTATGATTCTCGGTCTGACCGATACCCCACTTTCGGTCCTACCGAGATCATTAAGTTGATCTAGGTTTTTGATCTCGGTGCAACCGATTTGAACATTTCGGTCACACCGAGTTTCAGTAACTGCCTGCAGTTATGAATCTCGGTGCCACCGAGTTGTTCCACTCGGTCACACCGACAGGGTCGGGCTATATATAGTCACAGGCAAAATTTGGAAATTTCTCCGAACCCCTTCGCCCACGCGATAGCCTGCTCTGCCAACATGGTCTCCGGATCGTCTTCTCGCCGCCAGCCGCCTCCAGTCGCTGGTCTCCGTCGCCATCAACGGGAATTCTGCCCCGCCATTGCCGCCGTAGCAAGTCTCCGCCGAACTAGGGTATGGACTTGATCATAGTGCTATTCCCCGTCCAATTCCTAGCACATTGTGTTCTTCATGATTCTTGCCACGATTGAAACACTCCTATCCAGTCAATGCGCCCGTAGATTAGCTTTGATTCGAAAATTTTAGGGTTAGGTTTCCGCCGAAACCATCTCGGACCCACCGAGTTGAAAAACTCGGTCCCACCGATTTGGCTTATGCCATTGCACAAGTGAGACTCGGTCTGACCGAGAATTACTTATCGGTGTGACCGATTTTGGAACTCAGTGAAACCCTAGCAGTCTCGGTGCCACCGAACTGTGACTCGGTCTGACCGAGTTCACTAGTTTAGGTGCCAAAACTGCTTCGGTATCACCGAGTTTAAAAATCGGTAGATCCGAGATGATTTCAGTGGGAAACTAAAACCAAGTTTTTGGATCATTCTTTTGCAAAAATCTCTGCATTTTGTGATGCTCATCTAGTCTATCTCATCTATAAACTATTCACAGGGTCAGCAGTCAGTTTGCAGCATGTCTGATCAAAGTGATAGCCAGAATAAGTCAGAGCAGCAGGTGCACATGAGTGAGGGCACTAGTCCCTCCAGCTCTTCTGATGAAGGCAGCAGGAGCACTCCTAGCAATTTGCCAAAGGCTGCCACAAGACAGAAGAAGAAGAGGACTTCAGATTCCGAAGATGAGGACTATGTGGCAGAGGAAGAGGCCACTTCCAAGAGAGTTGAGCCAGCTCAAGGCACAAAGCCAGGGCTGAAAATCAAAAGGCCAGCAGGCAGGCAGCCAATGTCAAAGGCCAGAATGTCAACTGAGAAGCCCATAGAGCCAGTTGCAGCTGAGGGCAAGAAAAGAAGGGAAAGGGTGAAGAAGACTGTGGCTAGAGTGCTTGGCAAAGCTTCCATCATGGAAGAGGAGGAAGAAGAAGAGGTAGCTGCACCAGCGCCCAAGGCACCCAAGCTAATGGGAGATGCCATAAAATCAGGGGAAGCTGCTTCCAATGCCAAGCCAGCTCCAAAGCCAAAGCCAAAGAGGAACACAAGAAGCATTCCTGCAGCTGAGAAGAACAAGGCCCCAGTGCCTGAGACTGTTGCTGAAGAAGAGGATGAAGAGCAAATTCTGAGAAAGCTAAAGCCCAAGATCCCAGACCACAACGATGCTCATCCTGTGGCTGAGGACATGAAGCTCAGGAGAGATTCAGGGCTGAGGAAGTGGAGAGAAGCAGATCCGTATGCTTCAAGGAGAAGGACTATCATGGATTACAGATTTCACACCAAGGAACAGCAGGACTTCTATGAGACAGTGCTGCTAGATAAGAAGCCCATTGTTTGTGACATGAGATGGGTCGACTGGACCTACATGAGGGAGAAGGAGGAACACTACCCGGGAGTATATGACAGCTTTAGTGCTTGTGGAGTTGCTGACTTTGTTGGGCAGAAGCTCACAAAGTGGAACGAGGAACTGATCATGCAATTCTACTCCACGGCACACTTTTACCCAGATGGAAAGATCACATGGATGTCTGAGGGTACAAGGTACCAATCTACAGTGGCTGAGAGGGCACAGCTCATTAATGCCCCAGAGGAGCATGATGATGACATGGACATATATGCCAAGAATAAGATGGACCACAACTCAATGTCCAATATGTACAAGGAGATCCCAAATGAAGCACTTGATACTTTCAAGTTTGGCTCAGTGCATTATCTTCTGTCAGGTCTGCCTATGATCAATTGGATACTAAGGCACACCTTGTTGCCCAAGTCAGGTGATCACAAGATGATCAGAGGCCATGCGATCAACTTGCTACATGTATTTGATGTGCCTCAGAAGTTCAAGGTGATGAGCCTCATAGTGGAAACAATCAAAAGGACTGCAGCAGATCAGAAGAGGAGTTGCGGATATGCCCCTCAGATCCAGGAGCTCATCAACTCCAAGATGGGCACGGGCATATACTTATTGGACAAGGAACATTTGCCCATCGGTCCAGATTTTGAGGATAACCAAGTGGTCATGACTGAGAATGAGCCATCATCAGTTCAAGCACAAGCAAAGAAGGAGAAGGCGAGAAAGGAGAAAGCTGCCAAGATGCCAACTCAAGAGGAGGCATCTGAGTATTTCTTGAAGACTAAACAAGAGCAGCTTGGTTACTTGATTGCATCCATGCTGAGGATTGAGCAAAGTCTGGCCACCCTCACTCAGAATCAGCAGAGCCTAGAGAGAATCATGGAACAGAAGTTCTATGACTTGGATGTCAAAGTAACGGAAGTTCAGTCTGCAGTGGAGCAGCTCCAGGAGGACATGCAGGAGAGGAGAGGCAGGACTACCACTCATGCCTTTGCCAGAGTGCCACAAGGCCCGAGGTCATCTGCCGTGCCAGTTGCTGACACCAGAGCCACCACTTCAGCACCAGCTACAGCCTCAGTTCCACCAGCTCCAGCATCTACTTCAGCTCCAACTCCAGCGTCTACTTCAGCGTCTACCGAAGCCTTCATCCTTGGAGTGATCCGGACTCCATCACCACCAGAAGATCAAGCCTGAGCATCGATCTAGCACTATGCATTTTCTAGGAACTTTTTGGTAACTTGTTGCCAAAGGGTGAGAAGATGTATAGATCATAGGCTTCGAGAGAGAGAGAGTGTTGCTTTTTCTCTCTTGCTTTATTTGGTGGTTTTTCGAACTTGTTTGCTTTTGAGTGCTTGAGATACTATGCTTGTGAGACATTGATGATCATGTGTTTGATCATATGCTATACTTAATGTTTGCTTAATGCTATTATCTTATCTATCTTAATGCTATATGTTGTCATCAATTACCAAAAAGGGGGAGATTGAAAGTGCAACTATCCCTAGGTGGTTTTGGTAACTCATAACAACATATAGCTCATTGAGCTAATGCTATTCCAAGATGATTATTTCAGGAAAGCTCAATGATTGGCATTGCATGGATGTGAAAGTGGAACCCTCAAAATACTAAGGACAAAGGATTGGCTCAAGCTCAAAATCTCAAGACTCTTCATTTTATATTTTAGTGATCCAAGATCACATTGAGTCTTTAGGAAAAGCCAATACTATCAAGGAGGGATGAGGTGTTGCTTAATGAACCTCTTGCTTCATGTGCTTAGTGATATGCTCCAAAACCCTCAACTACTTTCTCATATCCACATATGACCTAAACCCTAAGCCAAACTCGGTCCTACCGATTCTTCCTATCCGGCGCCACCGAGTTTTCATTTGTCATAAGCCACTGCCAAACCCTAGCAATTCAGTCCTACCGATAGGGATCTCGGTCTCACCGAGATGGGGTTGCAAACTCTCTGTTTCCCTTTCGTAACTTTTCGGTCTCACCGAAAGAGCGAATCGGTCCCACCGAGATTGCAATGTAAATTTAGTGTTTCCCCTTTGTAACTTTTCGGTCCCACCGAGTTTGCCTGACCAACTCTCTGGTTAGCTAATTACCAAATTCGGTCTCACCGAGTTTGTGTAATCGGTCTCACCGAGATTACGTTATGCCCAAACCCTAACCATATCGGTCCTACCGAGTTGCATGTCAGTCCCACCGAAAATCTCTAACGGTCACTAGGTTTACATTTTCGTTCCGACCGAGTTTATTGATTCGGTCCCACCGAGATTGGAAAACTGTGTAACGGTTGGATTTTGTGTGGAGGCTATATATACCCCTCCACCTCCTCTTCATTCATGGAGAGAGCCATCAGAACACATACACCATTCCAACTCATATGTTCTGAGAGAGAACCACCTACTCATGTGTTGAGACCAAGACATTCCATTCCTACCATATGAATCTTGATCTCTAGCCTTCCCAAGTTGCTTTCCACTCAAATCTTCTTTCCACCAAATCCAAATCCTATGAGAGAGAGTTGAGTGTTGGGGAGACTATCATTTGAAGCACAAGAGCAAGGAGTTCATTACCTACACACCATTTGTTACTTCTTGGAGAGTGGTGTCTCCTAGATTGGCTAGGTGTCACTTGGGAGCCTCCGACAAGATTGTGGAGTTGAACCAAGGAGTTTCTAAGGGCAAGGAGATCGCCTACTTCGTGAAGATCTACCGCTAGTGAGGCAAGTCCTGTGTGGGCGATGGCCATGGTGGGATAGACAAGGTTGCTTCTTCGTGGATCCTTTGTGGGTGGTTGCTTCTTCGTGCACCCTTCGTGGGTGGAGCCCTGTGTGGACTCGCGCAACCGTTACCCTTGGGTGGAGCCCTATGTGGACACGCGCAACCGTTACCCTTCGTGGGTTGAAGTCTCCATCAACATGGATGTAGGATAGTACCACCTATCCGAACCACGGGAAAAACATCCGTGTCTCCAATTGCGTTTGAATTCTCCAAACCCTTCCCTTTACATTCTTGCAAGTTGCATGCTTTACTTTCCGCTGCCTATATACTCTTTGCATGCTTGCTTGAATTATGTGATGATTGCTTGACTTGTCCTAAATTAGCTAAAATCTGCCAAGAACTAAAATTGGGAAAAGGTTAAGTTTTTATTTGGTCAAGTAGTCTAATCACCCCCCCCCCCTCTA
>NC_041386.1:126195735-126201038 GCF_002162155.2 Triticum dicoccoides | reverse complement strand
TACTTTCGATCCTACAGATAACCAGATAAAACTTCACTAATACTCAGGTGAGTATAGTGGGAGATGTCAAACCTCACCTTCTGCCTTTCCATAACTTCTTGTTTGGCAGAGTGTCTGGCCAGAACAGTTGGGTTCCCCGGTTCAACAAATCTGGTACCAATAATTAAAATGTCATCACTGTGTTTCTCCAGCGGGTTAGCTGAGCTTGACGGATCAATACTTGATGGGTCGACAGCAGTTTCATCCGCAGATGGTTCAGGTACATCTGGTTAAACGTTGAAGGCAGGGTCCTCTGGTTGTTCAGCGTGTTCTGGCACAAAAGTTGACTGCTCTGGTTCCTCGGGATGTTCTGGTACAAGGTTTGGCTGCTCCGGTTTAGTGGTTTTTGGATTCTTAGCCGGCTTTGTCACCTTTGCTTTCTTCGGCTTTCCTTGACCGCTAAAAAGGATTTAGACAAGTCAGTATAATGATGCATATATAAACGTATATAAGAAGGGTAGTTATCTTTACCCCGGGGCAATCTTCAAGGCCAGCAATTGAGTTTGTGATGAATCTCCAGAGGAGGAACAGGAAATCTCCTGCAAAGATGGAATCGAAAATGAGTAATCAAGGTAATTTATTGAACAAATACAAGGGTTAAAAGATCAAAAGGAACCTCATTCTGGCGTTTCCGAGGAGTTTTTGGTAAGCCGGAGGGTAAATCGTCATCTCCACCGGTCCGGGTCTACTGGCGGCTCTCATGTTGTTGTCGTTTCAAAAGAAAATGAGGATCTAAATAAGCCAAGGGGTATGAAAACCTTACTTTCCGGGTGACCCGCCGAAGTTTCTGCCTTGGTAAAGGTTCTGAGTCAGAGGAAATAAGATTTACCTCTTCTTCGACTGCCTGGCTGGTCCCCGTGTCATCCTGGCAATAGTCAGTGTCAACAAGGTTGTTAAAAAACAGGCCAAGAGAGTCAAGGGCTACCTCCGACTCAGAGATGTCATCCAGCTTGAGTAAATCAGAGGCAGTTTGTTTCTTAAATTTTCCGATGGTCTTCTTGGCAGCTATTGCAGCAGCTCTAGCTTTTTTGGCAGCCTCATGGTCGTATTTTTCTTTCCAAAAGTCAGATTTGGCCTATGGAAAGATAACATGTTGAAATTCATGCCAATACTTAACTGCTGAGGAAAAAGAAGTCAAGAAGATTTTCCTCTGGCGCCGGGTTAAGCTTGCAGAAAGGATTCAACCCTACTATGCTGCAGTCTTCATACTTGCTATTGATAAGAGTGGTTGCCATTTCAACAATAGCCTCTTCAGTCAAACGCACAGAGCAATGACGTAAAGGATCATCAGTTCCTACGGTGTATAAACACATCAAGCCGGATCGGTGGCTTAAAGGTATAATCCGCCATGCGACCCAGTAGCAGATCAAATCAACTCCGGTCAAGCCATTTCCTAACAAGGCTTGGACTTTTCTGATTTTGGGGAGAAGCTTCTTGCGTTTGGCAGGTGTGAGTTTATCAGGAAGTGGGTGCTTTGCGTCAAGACGATCAGCTCGATAACCCGGCATCGGATTTTCATCAGACGTCGAGGTATCTTTGTAGTAGAACCATGTTTGATTCCAGTCCTTGGGATGGTTTGGCAGAACTAGTAGAGGGAAGATGGCATCTCGTCTGAGTTGAATTGAAATCCCGCCAAGTTCCAAACTGGGACCATTGGTGTACTCATTCTGGCAGTTCAGGTAGAAGTATTCCCTGAAGAGTTCAACGGTAGGTTCTTTTTGAAGGTAAACTTTGCAAAAAACTTGGAAGTTACAAATATTAGATACGGAATTGGGTCCAATATCTTGCGGATGGAGTTTGAAAAAGTGTAGAACATCCCTGAAGAATTTTGAGCCGGGCGGTGAGAAGCCCCGGGTCATATGGTCAGTAAAAACAATGATTTCACCATCTTTTGGCTGAGGTTTCTCTTCAAGGTCAGGAACACGATAATGCATGACACTCTTCTCTGGTAAGAATCCCACAGTGACAAAATCCTTCAAAGTACTCTCGGTGACTATGGAAGGAACCCAGTTTCAAGTTGTCATCGTCTTCGACGGCATGGTGAAAGGATAGTCTAAAAAGAAAATAATTGGCCGGTTCAAATCAGTTGATGGGATTGCAAGTTAAACAATTACAGTGCATGTTTATGATGGCAGCTTAAGCAAGGGCTAATGATATATGAAGAAAGGATAAGCTGACAGTATAAGCCGCCATGACTAAGATGTTCAAAGAGTTGTCGGAAGCAACATTGGCTAAGTACTGAGACAAACAAGTTCCGCAGATGGAGGTTACAAATTTGGATCTACCACTGTTTAGCAAAAAGGATAAATTCATCTACAAAAGGCGACAGTAGAAAAACACAAAAGCCCTAGAGGAGATCTATCATGGTGGGGATGCGACCTAGTATTAAAACAAGTGCTAAAACTACGGCCACGCAAGATTCCCATATCTTTTGGATCTAATACGTGGATCTAAATAAAGGAAAAGAAGGACGACGATGAACGCAGATGAACACTGAAGAACACCGATGAAACCCTAATGGCAGATTGGTGACGAACAAAGGAAGACTTACTAGAGCTGTAAGAGCAGTGGAGTAGCGCCACAGTTCTCTGGTCTTCTCAGGGCGATGCGGCGGCCGGAGTCGAGGACAAGTACGGAGGTCGACGGCAGCATGGTTCATGCAGGGACGATGCGTTATGAGGAAGGAAGGAGAAGGAGAAGAATGGAAGATGGCTTTCAGGTCCTATTTATAAGGAGACAGGAAACAGGCAGGCGCGAAAGACGAGGAGGCCAAATGATGGTTATCCAGCTAATTGGACGCCTCGATTTCCGGGAAGACATTAAGATAAAGATTCGTTAAACATGATGTTGTGGCGGGTTTTCGAAATTCCTAGAGATGACTTCATGGAGGGTTACAAATTTTTTTACAGCGGATATGGAAGGATTTTTCTAAGTCTTGAAGGTTGACATGAACAAGTCCAAATCAACCTGGGGCCTAATGTTGGGGATATAACTATTAGGTATGACCCGCCCAGGAGGGGCCGGGTCATCTCTATGAAGATCAACACAATGAGGCCCAAGGTCACATGGCGATTCATAGATAGGCTTAGTAGAGGGCCTAGACCCGAATGCGGCTTAAAGCCCATGAGTATAAACCGCCATGTAAGTAAACTTGTATTGTAAGGCATATGTGAAAGGTCACCGAGCCGGATACGTTGTATAAGCCGGTCGAGACTCTGAGGGCCGCAGGGCGTCAACCCATGTATATAAGGGGACGACCGAGCGGCGGCTTAGGACAAGAAACAAGAGATCGAGAGCCGGATCAAGCGTATTCGCTCCCTGCTCATCGAAACCTTAGCAATACCAACCTCAAACTGCATTAGGCTTTTACCTTCATCGTAAGGGGCCAAACCAGTATAAACTCCTCATGTCCTTTGTCCTGATTAACCCCTTTAAGCTAACCTCAACGCGATGGCTCCACGACTAAGTCCTCACACTAGGACATCTGTCGCGACAATTCCACGACAGACCCCAAAGTTTCCGTCGGATAAAAGATAATAAAAACGTGCATCAAACCCTATGCATAGATTACCCCAATATCACCGCGGCAATCCACAAGTTTAGTGCCATAACATATAGCAAGTAAATCAATAAGATACCCCAATTTCACCTCAAGTATTCATACCTCAAGACATACATCATGTGATCTCAAACTTTTTCAACTTTCATGCAATACATGAGCGTGAGCCATGGACATAGCACTATAGGTGGAATAGAAGGTGGTTGTGGAGAAGACAAAAAGGAGATAGTCTCACATCAACTAGGCATATCAATGGGCTATGGAGATGCCCATCAATAGATATCAATGTGAGTGAGTTGGGATTGCCATGCAACGGATGCACTAGAGCTATAAGTTTATGAAAGCTCAAAAAGAAACTAAGTGGGTGTGCATCCAACTTGCTTGCTCATGAAGACCTAGGTCATTTTGAGGAAGCCCATCATTGGAATATACAAGCCAAGTTCTATAATGAAAAAATCTCACTAGTATATGAAAGTGACAATATAGGAGACTCTCTATCATGAAGATCATGGTGCTACTTTGAAGCACAAGTGTGGCAAAAAGGATAGTAACAATGTCCCTTCTCTCTTTTCTCTCATTTTTTTGGGCCTTCTCTTTTTTTATTTGGCCTTTCTATTTTTTCCCTCACATGGGACAATGCTCTAATAATGAAGATCATCACACTTTTATTTACTTACAACTCAAAAATTACAACTCGATACTAGAACAAAATAGGACTCTATATGAATGCCTCCGACGGTGTACTGGGATGTGCAATGAATCAAGAGCGACATGTATAAAAAATGATGAACAGTGGCTTTGCCACAAATACAATGTCAACTACATGATTACACATAGCAATATGAAAATTATGGAGCGTGTCATAATAAACGGAACGGTGGAAAGTTGCATGGCAATATATCTCGGAAATGGCTATGGAAATGTCGTAATAGGTATGAATGGTGGCTGTTTTGAGGAAGGCATATGGTGGGTTTATGGTACCGGCGAAAGTTGCACGACACTAGAGAGGCTAGCAATGGCAAAAAGGTGAGAGTGCGTATAATCCATGGACTCAGCATTAGTCATACAAAACTCACATACTTATTGCAAAAATCTATTAGTCATTAAAACAAAGTACTACGTGCATGCTCCCAGGGGGGTAGATTGGTAGAAAAAGACCATCGCTCGTCCCCGGCCTCATCTCATAAGGGAAGATAATTAAAAAATATATCTCATGCTCCAACTTCGTTACATAATGGTTCATCATATGTGCATGCTACGGGACTCACTCTAACGTCCCGGATGTAACATTCCATAATTGTAACTCCAACTCTTGCCATTTCCGACAATGTTATATGTTATATCCTCTGTGGTTGGGTTTTGTCCTCATCTTGCATTTTGTTCATGTCATGCATGTCATCTCATGTTATCATGTGCATCTCATTTGCATTCGTGTTTGTCTCATGCATCCGGTCTTATTGATCCGTTTCGGGATCCGACACTCACACATGCACTCGTTGCACCTCTCAGATCTCGTTTCGTGAGCCAGAGAAAACATTCTCGGAATGGGCCGCCTGATCGCTCGCCTCCTGCGCTGCCGCCCGCTCGCCTCCCGCGCCGCCACATGCACTTGTTGCACCTCTTAGATCTCGTTTCGTGAGCCGGACATGTCCGCCGGCACCGGAGGCGTCCAGCCGCCGCCCCGGACCAACCGCCCGCCGCCACG
>NC_041386.1:126109774-126195292 GCF_002162155.2 Triticum dicoccoides | reverse complement strand
GGGGCCCTCCTGGCCTGCGCGCCCGAGCCGTTGCCCGCTCGCCTCCCACGCCGCCGCCGCCCGCACCAACCGCCGCTGCCGCGCCTCGCCTGCCGCCGTCCTCCACGCCGCCGCTGAACGCGCCGGCCACTGCCTCCACCTCATCACGCGGCGCGCGCTGCTGCCTACTCGCCGCACCTCCGGCCAGATCCGGGCCGGCGCCGCCCGGATCCGCGCCGCCCGACCTCCTCCCAGCGCTCGCTGCCCCCTGGTCACCGGAGAAGCCGCTGCCGCCGTCGTTGACCTCGGCTTTCGTGCCCGAACCCCAGATCTTGAGGTCTATTTTTCTTCCAAGTCCCTGAAATCCAATTCCATGTGTGCCCCTTCATCATGTCATAACTCTGTGCTCGTAGCTCCGTTTTGCGTGTATGTTATGTCAAAATGTTCATCTCGTGATGCTCTCCATGGTGATATAATTTGGATGCATGTTACTGTCCATTTTGTTGCCCTAATCATCATTGCAAAAGTGCTATATGATGTGATCTGCTCGAAACTATCATAACTTGTGGTTTTGTCTTTTTCATAGCATTTTGTGTGTTTATCTTTTTAGCATCATGTCTACATGTTTTAGGAGCATCTTCATGCCATCTTTATAGTGGTGCAATCCCTGTATTTTTATGTGCCCTGTGGTGACTAGCACAAGTAGGCCACTTGATGTTGCTGATTTCAGTGACTTAGTGTTTTCTACTAAGTATTATCCTGCTACATTAGGTTGCCATGTTAACTCGTTGCTACTAGTGAATCCATGCATATTTTGATGAAGTTCAGTAAGAATGTTTTGTAGATATTGCTATGCTCTATCAATCCATGCCTTTGTTTGTAATAATGGAGTACTGTAGCTTGTCATTACCATGCTCTCTTTTTGCCAAATAATATTGTTGTCAGTCTGTTAACAGGAAGTTCATTTTTGCCATGTGTTTTGTTAGTGATCCATGCACCCTATGTCCATGCTATTGCCATGTTTAGCTTCATAAATGTGTCTTCTTATTGTTGGTTGCTTTGTTATGCCATGAAATGCTTTGTGGTGAGTTGCACAAGCTCGCAAACATGCCAACATGAATCTGCCTCTGCCATGCCATGTATTTCTACTAAGTCTGAATCTGTTCATATCACTTGCCATGTGCATTGATGCTACCATCTTTTCTGTGGATCTTTGGCTCAAGTTCATTAAGGGAGTTTTGTTCATTGCCTTTAGTACTAGCATGCCATGCTCAAGTTCGCATGATATGTTCCTGTAGCATGTAGTTTACTAGCTCTAAACTTTGCTACCTGATTCTGTTTCTACCATGATTAGTGAATTTCTGCTAAGTCTGTTAAACTGTTGTCATTTGCATTTTTGCCATGCTTTTTTAGACTTGTTTTAGTGAGTTCTACTAGTAGCTCGGTATTCATGATTTGTAGAGCTTCACCCGTACTTCACTACCATGAGTTTTCTTTTTATGTTGGAATGTTGTAGCATATTTTCATGATGCATCTTAAGTGCTATGTTGCTGTTAAGCGCAGTTTTGCATTGTTCTTGTTTTGCTCGTCATTTTGCAAACCGTGCATCCATTGCCGGTGATTTTCATATCGATTTCAACCGAAATCTCCCAATCTATCCAGTGGCATGTTTGGTTTTCCAAGTTGGTGCCACATTCATCTTTTCCCTTCCGGAGTACCCATATGCATTGCTCACCATATATTGCATTCCATGCCACATCTTGCATCATGTTGCTTGTGCATTGCATCGTGATTGATTGATGTTCCCTTGCTTGTGTTCTTGCTTTGGGTAGAGCCGGGAGACGAGTTTGTGAACGAGGATCCTATCAAGTATGTTTACGAGGAGCAAGCTTTCGACAACCCTGAGAACTTTGGAGGCAAGATGATCATTACCCCTGATATCACTTCTATGTTTGCTTGCAAGTTGTTCGCTCTATCGCTATGCGCTACCTACCACTTGTTTATCAAGCCTCCCATATTGCCATTACAAGCCTCTAACCCACCTTCCTAGCAAACCATTGTTTGGCTATATTACCGCTTTTGCTCAGCCCCTCTTATAGCATTGCTAGTTGCAGGTGTAGTGAAGGTCGTTCCATGTTGGAACATGGATATGTTGGGATATCACAATATCTCTTATTTAATTAATGCATCTACATACTTGCCAAAGGGTGGAAGGCTTGGCCTTTTGCTTGGTGTTTTGTTCCACTCTTGTCGCCTTAGTTTCCGTCATACCGGTGTTATGTTCCTTGAATTTTGCGTCCCTAACACGGTGAGGGTTTATGGGCCCCTCTTGACAGTTCACTTTGAATAAAACTCTTCCATCAAGGCCCAACATTGGTTTTACCATTTGCGTAATAACAACTAAAATATGCATAGGGAGTAATTAACTCGAGGATTCTTAATCGACAACCCGGGCCAGTGTTCCTCTGAGTGCTGGTCCAACCTGGGCAATGTCCGGTGCCCCCTGGGCAACTAGGGTCTCAGCCAACCCGATGTCTTGCGCATCGGTGTGTCCTGAGAATGAGATACGTGCGACTCCTATCGGGATTTGTCGGCACATCGGGCACTCTTGCTAGTTTTGTTTTACCATTGTTGAAATGTCTTGTGCACCGGGATTCCGAGTCTGATCGGAGGGTCCCGTGATGGAGGATTGTCTCCGCGGATCGTGAGCTTGTCATTGGCTAAGTTGGGACACCCCTGCAGGTTTTAAACTTTCGAGAGCCGTGCCCGTGGTTATGTGGTAGATGGGAATTTGTCAATATCCGGTTGTAGAGAACTTGACATTTGACTTAATTAAAATGCGCCAAACCGCATGTGTAACCGTGATGGTCTCTTTTCGACAAGGTTCGAGAAGAGAACACGGTGGGGTTATGTTTGAATGTAAGTAGTTCAGGATCACTTCTTGATCAATTCTAGCTCTGTGTCTGTTGTGTAGTTTCTCATCTTACTCTTATACTCGTATGTCAGCCATCATATTTGCTTAGTGCTTCCTGCAGCTCCACCGTATTACCACATCCTACCTTTAAGCTTAAATAGTCTTGATCTCGCGGGTTTTGAGATTGCTAAGTCCTCGTGACTCACAGACACTACAAACACAATTGCAGGTGCCGATGATACCGATGCAGGTGATGCCATTGAACTCAACTGGAAGTTCGACGAAGACCTATGTCATTACTATGTTTCCTTTCCAGATGATCAGTAGTGGTGCCCAGTAGGGACGATCGGGACTTAGCATGGGTGGTTGTCTTCTTTTCATTTGGATCCGTCCATAGTCGAACCATGTGTGTACTCTGATTGATGTATGAATAATTTGATCATTGTGTGACGTGGTGATTGTAAGCTAACTATTTACTTTCTTGTTCATTTACATGGGAATGTGTGAAGATGACCCTTCTTGCGATCATACCAAAATGCGGTTATGCCTCTAAGTCGTGCCTCGACACGTAGGAGATATAGCCGCATCTTGGGTGTTACAAGTTGGTAATAAGAGCCATCCCGACTTAGGAGCCCCCTGCTTGATCGAACCGCTGATGTTGTTAAGTGTAGAACAAAAAAATTGAGTCTTAGGATTATATATATCATTGAATAGGATTCTTTTTACTTGTCGCCCCCCTTCGTCGCACTGGCAAGGACTCCTGACGTAGATGTTTTGACTTTCCTCTCCTCATTTTCACTAAAAAAATTAGGATTGCACGGGTATCTTGGGATCGTTCCGATATTGTTGTTGACGAGAACATTGTTCTTGGTGCCTCCTGACATTTAGGGGTTGTGGCAGTGTCCCGGGGAGTTGAGCTCCGAGGTGTTGTCATGACAATTTTATCGTTGTTGTTCCGGTATACCTTAGCTCGCCGACATCGAAAATCTCTTTTATGTAGCTAGTGGTGAGATAACCTCGACACCACCCAGTACTGGGGAGGGAGTTCGGGAGTATTGCCATAGCTAGTATAATGGATGCTTTCCGAAGGTCGAGGTACATGATTTCCAGAGTTTTCTTGGTTATGTGTTGACGGATGGATACAGTGGAGCAGAGGGCTTGTTAGTTGTGTGATATATATTGTGCCTCCCTGTATCCCCAACACCAGATTGCATAACCGGAAAGTTTCGGGAGTTAATACATGGGAATTCAAGTAGCTTTTAGTTATTCTTCCGACAGATAATTGGTATGGGATTGGGTAATCCTTACCATTTATTTGTTCCAATCGTACCTTGTTGTTTCATTCGTCAACATTTGTCCAAGTGGCTTCTCACCTTAATGGTCTTGTAATGTTAACTTTGGAATTCATTCGTTCAATCTATGTTCGAATGTTTATTGTGAAGACTTCTTTGCACATATATGTCCGTTGATTCACCTTGTCTATCATGGTTCTAACGGTTGTCACCTCTTCAGGGTGGCTCCCCCAACGCGTCTGAATCTGCAATGTACTGATGGAGAGCAGTCCAACCCTCCGCCACCTCTTCCGCCTCCGGAGGCATGGCAAGCTGTGACAGCGTCACCAACACCAATACCCAGATGCTTCTTCAGCTCTTGCAAGAGCGCAACCAAGGTCAAGGCAACCAAGGAAATCAAGGCCAAGGGCAATTCAACAATCAACCTTAGTTTGCTACCCTCAACCAGTTTCTTGCAAATCAGCCAAAGTCTTTCAATGCTTGTGCCGAGGCCATGGACGTTGATGATTGGCTCGTCGACATCAACAAGCATTTTGAATGCAGCAATGTCAGGCCTCAGGACTACGTCAAGTTCGCTTCTTTTCGGCTCAAGGACCAAGTAGCAGATTGGTATCAGCAGTACAAAGATTCCAGAGGGGCTGAGTGATTACTAGGACTGACTTATGCCGGGACTTTCGAGCTCATCACATTCCAACAAGTGTTGTCGAGAGCAAGCATCAGGAATTCCGCAATCTCAAGCAAGGAAGCATGTCCGTGCATCAATACAACATCCAGTTTCAGAAGCTTGCTCGCTTGGCAAGGCAGGACGTTCCTGATGAAAAGAGCATGGTCTATCACTTCAGGGGTGGCCTCAGAGAGGATCTGCAATTAGCTCTCGTTCTTGTTGAGCCTACTCTGTTTGATCAGTTCTACAACATGGCCCTCAGGCAAGAAGTTGCTCAGCTCAGGTGTGAGGATTCAAAGAAGATAATCAGGGATGCAGTTCACTCGTCTTCTTCCTCTCAAGTGGAAGCTAAGCAACAAAAGTTCTGGCTTCCTCCACCTCCTCCGTTTCGTCAGCCCTACCAGCAGAAGAACTCAGGTGGTCGTGGATCTTCCCACCCACCCAACCCAGGCTATCGCAACAAGTCTCAGGCTCCAAGGACAGGTGGTCCTACTCTGCCACCTTTCCGTCCGCTTTTAGAGGTCACTTGTCACAAGTGTGTTATGAAGGGTCACTATTCCAATAAGTGCTTCAACCAAAGGCGCCTTCCGCCTCCTCCTCCTGTCCGGTCAGCAAGCAATGCAGTTGTCAAGCACAATCCCAAGGCGGCAAGGGTGAACATGATGAATTCAGCTCAAGCATAGGGTTCTTCAGAAGTGATCATGGGTAATCTCCCAGTTCATGATATTCCTGCAAAAAAAATATTCGATAATGGTGCATCTATTTCATTCATATCAAGGCCTTTTGCAACCATGCACAATTTACATATTGTTGATCTACCTAGGCCGTTATCGGTTTCCTCTCCGGGTTTGTTCATGCATACCAAAATGATGGTTCCGAATGTTGGCATCAGAATGGGCAATTATAAATTTATGGCTTCTCCAATGGTTCTTGGCGACTCTGATATTGATCTCATTCTCGACATGGATTGGCTTTCTCAGCATAAGGCCTTTCTTGATTGTGCTTCTAGGGAGATTAAATTGACGCACCCTTCTGAAGATGTGATCATCTATGCTGCTCGTGATGAAACCGTTCGGTTGTTCTCTGTCAATGAGAAGGGAGAGTTAGACGCTATTTCTCAGATTCCAGTGGCTTGTGAGTATCAAGATGTCTTTCCAGAAGAGCTTCCGGGTATGCCTCCTCACCGACCAGTCGAGTTCGTTATTGATCTTGAGCCCGGTACAGAACCCGTTTGCAAGCGCCCATACAAGCTTGGGCCAAAAGAGATGAAAGAATTGAAGAAACAGCTTGGTGAACAAGAGCGTCTGGGTCTGACCAGACCAAGTTCATCTCCGTGGGGTTGTGGTGTTCTTTTTGTCCAGAAGAAGGATGGCACGGACTGACTTTGCGTCGATTACCGCCCATTGAACAAGAAGACAATCAAGAATAAATACCCACTTCCCAATATCAATGAGCTATTCGAACAACTCAAAGGTGCAAAGGTGTTTTCCAAGCTTGACCTCCATATGGGTTATCATCATATTCGCATTTGTGAAGAAGATATCCCAAAGACAGCATTCAGAACAAGCTTTGGTTCTTATGAATATACTGTCATGTCCTTCGGGCCTGTTAATGCCCCTCCAACTTTCTCTCGCATGATGAACTTCATCTTCAACCCCTACACCAATGAATTCGTCCTGGTGTATCTCGACGATATCCTAGTTTTCTCCAAGAATAAGAAGGATCATGCCAAACATTTGCAATTGGTGCTCGACAAGCTCAGAGAGTATCAATTCTACGCAAAGTTCTCCAAATGTGAATTTTGGCTTGATAAAGTTCTTTACCTTGGCCACATCATCCCCGCCAAGGGCATTTCTATTAATCCGGAGAAGGTTTCTGCAATTGTGAACTGGGAGCCTCCTCAGAACGTCAAGCAGCTCCGCAATTTCCTTGGGCTTGCAAGCTATTGCCGGAGATTTTTTGAGAATTTCTCAAAGATTTCCAAGCCTCTTTCCAACCTCATCCAGAAGCACGTCAAGTATTCCTGGACTCCTGAGTGTGACGTTGCCTTCAACACTATCAAAGAGAAACTCATCTCGGCTCCTGTCCTAACTCCTCCTGATGAGTCCAAGCCATACGAAGTTTTCTGTGATGCCTCATTGCAAGGTCTCGGTGTTGTGTTAATGGAAGAGAAGAAAGTTGTGGCCTATACTTCTCGTTATTTGAAGCCAAATGAAAGGAACTACCCCACTCATGATCTTGAGTTGCCGGTAGTTGTCCATGCATTAAGAACATGGAGACATCTCATGTTGGGAAGGCAAGTGGACATTTTTCACCGATCACAAGAGCCTCAAATATATCTTCACTCAACCCAACCTCAAACTCTAGCAAGCTCGTTGGGTCAAAATGATTCAAGAGTACAATCCAATCATTGAGTACACTCCAGGCAAGGCTAATGTGATTGCAGATGCTTTGAGCAGAAAGGCTTATTGCAACAGCTTAATTCTCAAGCCATTCCAACCGGATCTTTGTGAAGCATTTCGAAAGCTCAACCTTCAAGTTGTTCCTCAAGGTTTTCTTGCCAACTTTCAAGTCACTCCAACTTTGGAAGATCAAATTCGTGAGGCACAACTCCTTGATACCAAGGTGAAGAAGGTGAAACATGGTGTTGCCAAGGGCTTACCCAAATACAAGTGCTATCGCATAGATGACAAGGACATCTTATCCTTCGAGGACCGGATTGTGGTTCCTAAAGGTGATCTAAGGAAGGTCATAATGAACGAAGCGCACAATTCTCTTCTTTCCATCCATCCAGGCAGTTCGAAGATGTACTATGACCTCAAGCAGTCGTATTGGTGGACTCGAATGAAGCAAGAGATTGCTCAATTCGTGAAAGAATGTGATGTCTATCGAAGGGTGAAAGCAGAACATCAACGACTAGCTGGTCTCCTCCAACCTCTTGCTATTCCATAATGGAAGTTTGATCATATCGAAATGGACTTTGTCACTGGCTTTCCAAAGTCCAAGCGAGGGAATGATGCTATCTTCGTTGTCATTAACAAGCTTACAAAAGTGGCTCATTTACATGCAATCAAAGAATCTATCACGGCAGCTCAGTTGGCAGAGCTATATACCTCCAGAATAGTCTCATTGCATGGGATTCCACAATTGATCTCTTCAGACCGCGGAAGCATTTTCACTTCCAAGTTACGGGACTCCTTCCAAAAGGCCATGGGCACCAACATTCGCTTCAGCGCGGCTTTTCATCCTCAAACAAGTGGCCAAGTTGAGAGAGTCAATCAAATCCTCGAGGGCATGCTCAGAGCTTGTGTCATCTCTTTCGGTATGAAGTGGGAAGACTGCCTCCCATATGCCGAGTTCTCCTACAACAATAGCTTCCAAGCAAGTTCGGGCTAGGCCCCATTCGAAATTCTTTATGGCAGAAAGTGTCGTACTCCTCTCAACCAGTTCGAGACTGGTGAACGCCAACTTCTTGGCAATGACTTGATCACAGAAGCTGAAAAAATGTATAAAGTCATCCGTGAAAATATCAAAGCCGTGCAATCGCGCCAGGAGAGTTACTATGATAGCAAGCACCATGACTTGGCTTTCGAGATCAGAGACCATGTCTGTCTCCGCGTCTCTCCCATGAAAGGCACTCAATGCTTCGGTATCAAAGGGAAGCTTGCCTCTAGATATGTGGGTCCTTTCAAGATCATTGGCAAAAGAGGCGACCTTGCTTATCAGATTGAGCTCCCTTCTAACTTCTCAAATGTGCACGATGAGTTTCACGTGTCAAAACTTTGCAAGTGCTTCAGGACACCCGAGCGCACTATCAACTTCGAAGAGATTGACCTCCAAGAAGACTTGTCTTATCATGAGCATCCCGTTGCCATTCTTGAAGAAATCGAGCACAAAACTCGCAACAAGTCGATCAAATTCCTCAAAGTTAAGTGGTCTCACCATTCCGACCGAGAAGTTACATGGGAGCACGAGGATCACCTCTGTTCCGAATATCCAGAATTCTGTCCTAGATCTCGGGTCGAGATCCTCTTGTAGTGGTGGAGAGTTGTAATGTCCCGGATGTAACATTCCATAATTGTAACTCAAACTCTTGCCATTTTCGGCAATGTTATATGATATATCCTGTGTGGTTGGGTTTTTTCATCGTCTTGCATTTTGTTCATGTCATCATGTGCATCTCATTTGCATTCGTGTTCGTCTCATGCATCCGGTCTTTTTCCCAGTTGTCCGTTTTGGGATCCGACACTCACACATGCACCCGTTCCACCTCTCAGATCTTGTTTTGTGAGCGGGATAAAAACATTCTCGGAATGGACCGAGATTTGTCGAGTGGCCTTGGTACATCACCGGTAGGCCGCCTATCAAATTTGATTCCATTTGGAGGTCGTTTATGCCCAACGGTTAACCGTGTAACCGCCAAAAACCCCTCTCTTCGTGCAACCCAGCACCCCTCCACAACAGCCCACTAGCCCATCTAAATCTCCTCCATGCTCTCCGTCGTTGAATCACAATCGTGTGGGCGAAAACCGTACCTCAATAGCCCTCTCCTAGCTCCCACAATTTATAAATAGGCCTCCCCTGTCCAAATCTCGGGCAGGAAAACCTAGCTCCACCTTCTCCCTCCATGTCGGACACGTCCGTCGGCGCCGGACGGGTCTAGCCGCCGCCCCGGACCAACCGCCTGCCGCTACGTGTCCCACCTCGCTGCACCACCGCCGGCCCACCAGGCCCGCGCGCCCGAGCCGCCGCCCGCCGCCGCAGCGCCTCGCCCGCCACCGCCGAACGCTTCAGCCACCGCCTCCACCTCGTCGCGCGGGGCGCGCCGCCGCCTCCTTGCCGCACCTCCGACCAGATCCGGGTCGGCGCCGCCCGGATCTGCGCCGCCCGGCCTCCTCCCGGCACTCGCCGCCCCTGGTCTCCGGAGAAGCCGCTGCCGCCGCCGTTGACCTCGGCTTCCGTGCCCAAACCCTAGATCTCAAAGTCTATTTTTCTTCTAAGTCCCTGAAATCCAATTCCAATGGCGCCCCTTCATCATGTCATAGTTCCGTGCTTGTAGCTCTGTTTCACGTGTATGTTATGTCGAAATGTTCATCTCGTGATGCTATTCATGGTGGTATAATTTGCATGCATGTTACTGTCCATTTTGTTGCCCTAATCATCGTTGCAATAGTGCTATATGATGTGATCTGCTGGAAACTATCATAACTTGTTGTTTTGTCTTTTTCATAACATTTTGTGTGTTTATGTTTTTAGCATCATGTCTACATGTTGTACGGGCATCTTCATGCCATCTTTACAGTGGTGCAATCCTTGTATTTTTATGTGGCCTGTGGGGACTAGCACAAGTAGGCAACTTGATGTTGCTGATTTCAGTGGCTTAGTGTTTTCTGCTAAGTATTATCCTGCTACATTAGGTTGCCATGTTAACTCGTTGCTACTAGTGAATCCATGCATATTTTGATGAAGTTCAGTAAGAATTTTTTGTAGATATTGCTATGCTCTATCCATCCATGCCTTTGTTTGTAATAATGGGGTACTTTAGCTTGTCATTACCATGCTCTCTTTTTGCCGAACAATATTGTTGTCAGTCTGTTAACAGGAAGTTCATTTTTGCCATGTGTTTTGCTAGTGATCCATGCACCCTATGTCCATGCTATTGCCATGTTTAGCTTCATAAATGTGTCTTCTTACTGTTGGTTGCTTTGTTATCCCATGAAATGCTTTGTGGTGAGTTGCACAAGCTCGCAAACATGCCAACATGAATCCGTTTCTGCCATGCCATGTATTTCGACTAAGTCTGAATCTGTTCATATCACTTGCCATGTTTGCATTGATGCTACCATCTTTTCTGTGGATCTTTGGCTCAAGTTCAGTAAGGGAGTTTTGTTCATTGCCTTTAGTGCTAGCATGCCATGCTCAAGTTTGCCATGATATGTTCTTGTAGCATGTAGTTTACTAGCTCTAAACTTTGCTACCTGATTCTGTTTCTGCCATGATCAGTGAATTTCTGCTAAGTCTGTTAAACTGTTGTCATTTGCATTTTTTCCATGCTGTTTTAGACTTGTTTTAGTGAGTTCTAGCAGTAGCTCAGTGTTCATGATATGTAGAGCTTCACCCGTAGTTCACTGCCTTGAGTTTTCTTTTTATGTTAGAGTGATGTAGCATACTTTCATGATGCATCTTAAGTGCTATGTTGCTGTTAAGCGCAATTTTGCATTGTTCTTGTTTTGCTCGTCATTTTGCAAACTGTGCATCCGTTGCTAGTGATCTTCATATCGATTTCAACCGAAATATCCCAATCTATCCAGTGGCATGCTTGGTTTGCCAAGTTGGTGCCACATTCATCTTTTCCTTCCGGAGTACCCATATGCGTGGCACATCATATATTTCATTCAATGCCACGTCTTGCATCATGTTGCTTGTGCATTGCACCGTGATTGATTGGTGTTCCCTTGCTTGTGTTCTTGCTTTGGGTATAGCCGGGAGACGAGTTCGTGAACGAGGATCCTGTCAAGTACGTTTACGAGGAGCAAGCTTTCGACAACCCTGAGAACTTTGCAGGCAAGATGGTCATTACCCCCGACATCACTTCTATCTTTGCTTGCTAGTTGTTCGCTCTATCGCTATGTCGCGCTACCTACCACTCGTTTATCAAGCCTCCCATATTGCTATGTCAAGCCTCTAACCCACCTTCCTAGCAAGCCGTTGTTTGGCTGTATTACCGCTTTTGCTCAGTCCCTCCTATAGTGTTGCTAGTTGCAGGTGCAGTGCAGGTTGTTCCATGTTGGAACATGGATATGTTGGGATATCACAATATCTCTTATTTAATTAATTCATCTATATACTTGCCAAAGGGTGAAAGGCTTGGCCTTTTGCTCGGTGTTTTGTTCCACTCGTGCCGCCTTAGTTTCCGTCATACCGGTGTTATGTTCCTTGAATTTTGTGTCCCTAACACGGTGAGGGTTTATGGGCCCCTCTTGACAGTTCACTTTGAATGAAACTCTTCCATAAAGGCCCAACATTGGTTTTATCATTTGCCTAATAACAACTAAAATATGCATAGGGAGTAATTAACCCGAGGATTCTTAATCAATAAACTGGCCCAGTGTTCCTTTGAGTGTTGATCCAACCTGGCCGATGTCTGGCGCCCCCTGGGCAACCAGGGTCTCAGCCAACCCGACGTCTTGCCCATCCGGTGTGCCCTGAGAACAAGACACGTGCGACTCCTATCGGGATTGGTCGACATATTGGCCAGTCTTGCTGGTTTTGTTTTACCATTGTCGAAATGTCTTGTGCACTGGGATTCCGAGTCTGATCGGAGGGTCCCGCGATGGAGGATTGTCTCCACGGATCATGAGCTTGTCATGGGCTAAGTTGGGACACCCCTGCAGGGTTTAAACTTTCGAGAGCCGTGCCCGTGGTTATGTGGCAGATGGGAATTTGTTAATATCCGGTTGTAGAGAACTTGACACTTGACTTAATTAAAATGCGCCAACCGCGTGTGTAACCGTGATGGTCTCTTTTCGACGAGGTTCGGGAAGAGAACACGGTGGGGTTATGTTTGAATGTAAGTAGTTCAGGATCACTTCTTGATCACTTCTAGCTCTGCGTGTGTTGCGTAGTTTCTCATCTTACTCTTGTACTCGTATGTGAGCCACCATATTTTCTTAGTGCTTGATGCAACTCCACCTTATTACCACATCCTACCTTTAAGCTTAAATAGTCTTGATCTCGTGGGTTTTGAGATTGTTGATTCCTCGTGACTCACAGACACTAGAAACACAGTTGCAGGTGTCGATGTTACCGATGTAGGTGATGCCATTGAACTCAACTAGGAGTTCAACAAAGACCTATGCCGTTACTATGTTTCCTTTCTGGGTGATTAGTATTGGTGCCAAGTAGGGACGATCAGGACTTAGCATGGGTGGTTGTCTTCTTTTCATTTGGATCCGTCTGTAGTTGGACCTTGTGTGTACTCTGATTGATGTATGAATAATTTGATCATTGCGTGACATGGCGATTGTAAGCCAACTATTTACTTTATTATTCATTTACATGGGAATGTGTGAAGATGACCCTTCTTGCTATCATATCAAAATGCGGTTATGCCTCTAAGTCGTGCCTCAACATGTAGGAGATATAGCCGCATCTTGGGCGTTACACTCACAAACCTTAACACAAGTATTTCTCAAATTCACAACTACTTACTAGCATGACTCTAATATCACCATCTTCATATCTTAAAACAATCATAAGGAATCAAACTTCTCATTGTATTCAATGCAATTTATATGAAAGTTTTTTATTATATCCCTCTTGGATGCCTATCATATTAGGATTAATTTTATAACCCCGGCAAATTCCATGTTGTTTTAAAGACTCTCAAAATAATATAAGTGAATAGCAAGAGTTCATCAATATCTATAAAATAAAACCACCGCCGTGCTCTAAAAAGATAAAAGTGAAGCACATAGAGTATTCTAATAAATCACGATTCATACGTGTCTCTCTCAAAAGGTGTGTACAACAAGGATGATTGTGGCGAACTAAAAAGCAAATACTCAATTCATAAAAGACACACCAAGCAAAATACATATCATGTGGTGAATAAAAATATAGCCTCAAGTAAAGTTACTGATAGACGAAGACGAAAGAGGGGGTGCCTTCCGGGGCATCCCCAAGCTTAGGCTCTTGGTTGTCTTTGAATATTACCTTGGGGTGCCTTGGGCATCCCCAAGCTTCCTTATTCCATAGTCCATCAAATCCTTACCCAAAACTTGAAAACTTCACAACACAAAACTAAATAGAAAATCGCATAAGCTCTATTAGTATAAGAAAATAAATCACCACTTTTGATACTGTTGTGAACTCATTATTTATTTATATTGGTGTAATATCTACCATATTCCAACTTTTGCATGGTTCATACCCCCCAATACTAGCCATGATGCATCAAAATAAGCAAACAACACGCGAAAAACAGAATCTGTCAAAAACAGAATCTGTTAGAAACAGAACAATGTGTAGCAATCTGGAGATTTCGAATACTTAAGTAACTCCAAAAATCCTGAGAAATTAGGATGGCCTAAGCAATTTGTTTATCAGTCCTCTGCAGAATGGATGAGTATTTTATCGCGCTTCTGCTAAAAATGAAAACTAATCTCCTGAGTGCAAAAGTTTCTTTTTTTCAGTAAGATCGAATCAACTATTAGGTTGATCATGGTGGAAAATAACTTACACTACTAACATGCATATTTTTGTAATCTATATATGCTAATACCTCTATAATGGATACGTAGTAATTTATGTGTGATGTCATGCAATATTTTTTTATTAGGTTATAGACTCATCTTATTTTGGTATGTGTGATATTACGGTAACATATTATGTTATCATAATTTTTTTATATTAATTAGTTGCCACATCACCTATTTTGCCTATTTATATACCGTAAGCTATCCCAAAGGTCTTACTTGGCACAAACACTAATTAAAACATAAAACCACATCTAACCATAGGCTAGATTAATTACTAAATGCAAAACAGAACCTAAAAACCAAACACAAAAATAAAATTGGGTTGCCCCCAGCAAGCGCTATTGTTTAACGCCCGTAGCTAGGCATAAAACACGAATAGATCTAAGTGTTATCATCTTTGGCATGTCGTCCATAAGTGGTTCTCATAATAGATTCATACGGCAACTTAATTTTTTTTCTTGGAAAGTGTTCCATGCCTTCCTTAACGGAAATTGAAATCTAATGTTTCCTTCTTTCATATCAATAATTGCACCAATCGTTCTAAGGAAAGGTCTACCAAGAATAATAGGACATGTAGGATTGCAATCTATATCAAGAACAATGAAATATACGGGAAAATAATTCCTATTTGAATAATAAGAACAACATTAATCCTTCCCATAGGTTCCTTAATAGTGGAATCCGCAAGATGCAAATTTAAGGAACAATCATCAAATTCACGGAAACCTAACACATCACATAAAGTTTTTGGAATCGTGGAAACACTAGCACCCAAATCACACAAAGCATGGCATTCATAATCTTTAATCTTAATAGTAGGTTCCCACTCATCATAAAGTTTTCTACGATAGAAACTTCCTATTCAAGCTTTTCTTCAAAAGATTTCATCATAGCATCAATGATATGTTTAGTAAAAGCTTTGTTTTGATTATAAGCATGAGGAGAATTCAACATGGAATGCAACAAGGAAATAGAATCTATTAAAGAACAATTATCATAATTAAATTCCTTGAAATACAAAAGAGTGGGTTCATTGCTATCTAAAGTTTTGACCTCTCCAATCCCACTTTTATCATTTTTTGCATCAAGATCTAAAAACTCTGAATCATTGGGACGCCTTCTAACTAAAGTTGACTCATCTCCAGTCCATCTTTATCAAAATTTACATTGGAAAACAAAGATTCAATAGGGGTCACATCAAACACTTGAAGATCTTCATCATTATTCAAAACCTCTGGTTTGGCGGCCATTTTGTTTAGTAAAGTAGCTTGTTTATCAGAAATTTGACCTACTAAATTTTCAAGATGCGCAAACTGAGATCTCAAACCATAAAATTCCTTAGACATATCATCAAGTTCTTTATTCATGTGTTCCATAAAACTTTTATGCTCCTTGAGCTCATTTCTAAAGAAGTTGTTATGCTCAAATTGTAAAGACATGAAGCTTGTAACATTATTTTCAATTTGGTCTAACCTCCTAAGGTGAGGGTCAACGTTTTTGGGAGGAGTCATGGTGACAAGGCAATCAATCCAACATACGAGCACACAAAAAGCAACCGGAGAAGACGGACGGAAGAGGGGCAAAGAAAAGGCAATTTTTTAAATCGTTTCAGAAGTGATGGAAAGGAAAACGAGAGGCGAATGGAAAATAATGTAATGCGAGGGATGAGAGTTTGTGATGGGTACTTGGTATGTCTCGGGTTGGCGTAGATCTCCCCGGTGATAGCGCCATAAATTCTTCCTGCTACCTCTTGAGCTTGTGTTGGTTTTTCCCTTGAAGAGGAAAGGGTAATGCAGCAAAGTAGAGTAAGTATTCCCCTCAGCTTTTGAGAACCAAGGTATAAATCCAGTAGGAGAGAATGCACATGCCACCGAATACCTGCACAAACAAACACCAACTTACACCCAACGCGACAAAGGGGTTGTCAATCCCTTCATGATTATTTGCAAAGTGAGATCTGATATAGATGGATAAACGGTAAAGTAATATTTTTGGTTTATAGATCGAAAATTAAATGATTGCAAAGAAACTAAATAGGAAACTAAAATTGTAGATTGGAAACTTATATGATGGAAAATAGACCCGGGGGCCTTAGTTTTCCCTAGAGGCTTCTCGCAAGATAGAAAATATTATGGTGGGTGTACAAATTATTGCTGAGCAATTGATAGAAAAGCGCGAAGTTATGACGATATCTAAGGCAATGATCATGAATATAGGCATCACGTTCGTATCAAGTAGACCGACTCCTGTCTGCATCTACTACTATTACTCCACACATTGACCGACTCATGCCTGCATCTAGAGTATTAAGTTCAAATAACAGAGTAACACATTATGTAAGATGACATGATGTAGCGGGATAAACTCAAGCAATATGATGAAAATCCCATCTTGTTATCCTCGATGGCAACAATACAATACGTGTCGGTTCCCCTTCTGTCACTAGGATCGAGCACCGCAAGATTGAACCCAAATCTAAGCACTTCTCCCATTGCAAGAAAAACCAATCTAGTTGGCCAAACCAAATCGATAGTTCGAAGAGACTTGCAAAGATATCAAATCATGCATATAAGAATTTAGAGGAGATTCAAATAATATTCATAGATAAGCTGATCATACATCCACAATTCATCGGATCTCGGCAAACACACCGCAAAAAAGTATTACATTGAATAGATCTCCAAGAACATCGAGGAGAACATGGTATTGAGAATCAAATAGAGAGATGCATCCATCTAGCTACTAGCTATGGACCCGTAGGTCTGAGGTAAACTACTCATGCTTCATCGGAGAGGCAATGGTGTTGATGTAGACGCCCTCCGTGATCGAATCCCCCTCCGGCAGGACTCCATAAAAGGCCCCTAGATGGGATCTCGCGGGTATAGAAGGTTGCGGCAGTGGAAAAGTCGTGGCGAGGGGCCCACAAGGGTGGGGGCACACCCTATCCCCTGGGCGCGCCTCCCCACCTTGTGGCTGCCTCGTGGCTTTCCCGACGTGCACTCTAAGCCCTCTGGATGTCTTCTGGTCCAAGAGAAATCATCGCGGAAGTTTCATTCCGTTTGGACTCTAAAACAAGGAAAAAACAGGAACTGGCACTGGGCTCTAGGTTAATAGGTTAGTCCCAAAAATAATGTAAAATAGCATATTAGTGCATATAAAACATAAAAAACGGATAATATAATAGCATGGAACAATCAAAATTTATAGGTACGTTGGAGACGTATCACCCGCGCGTGGTAAGGGGGTTATTTGTAAAAAGTATGGACCGTTCGCATTCGCCCGGCGTGTGGAAATCGAGGCGACAATAGGAAGGAATCATAAAGAAGGAACATGGAGGTCAAAGCCGGACTGTCATCAATCCGGAGTATGGTGAAGAACCCGCCTTGCAAAGCCGAAGACATAAGCCGGATACAACATCGTCATTGAAGGCAAGTTCGGGGGCTGCCGAGGGAGTCCTCGGGTGTCCGGCCTATTCGATATGGGTCGGACTGATGGGCCATGTAGATAAAGCAGAAGACTATCCCCCGTGTCCGGGTAGGACTCCTGTATGCATGGACAACAAGTTTGGTGTCCAGATGTACTATTTCCTTCTTCTGCGAACCGACTCTGTACAAACCCTTGGCGCCTCCGGTGTGTATATAAACCGGAGGGTTTAATTGGTAGAGGTAATCAAAACAATTATAGGCTAGACATCTAGGGTTTAGTCATTACGAAATCGAGGTAGATCAACTCTTGTAACCCCTATACTCATCGAATACAATCAAGCAGGACGTAGGATTTTACCTCCATAAAGAGGGCCCGAACCTGGGTAAACATCATGTTCCCACTGTCCCTTGTTACCATTGATCCTTAGACTCACAGCTTGGGCCGCCCTACCTGAGATTTGCCGGTTTTGACACCAACACTGCCCACAACTCTTCGTGTTCTACTTGTGCATATCATCTACGCATAGACCTGGCTCGTGATGCCATTGTTGGGAAACGTTGCATCGAAAACAAAAAAATTCTACACACACGCAATGATCTATCCACGAAGATGCATAGCAATGAGGGGGAGAGTGCGTCTACGTACCCTCGTAGACCGTAAGCGGAAGCGTTTCTCAATGCGGTTGATGTAGACGAACTTCTTCTTCTTGGGGAACGTAGCATCCAATTTCAAAAAAATTCCAATGATCATGCATGATCTATCTAGGAGATGCATAGCAATGAGAGGGGGAGAGTATGTCCATGTACCCTCGTAGACCGAAAGCGGAAGTGTTAGTTTAACATGGTTGATGTAGTCGAACGTCTTCTCCATTCAACCGATCAAGTACCGAACGTACGTCACCTCCAAGTTCAGCACACGTTCAGCTCGATGACGTCCCTCGAATTCTTGATCCCGCAAAGTGTCGAGTGAGAGTTTCGTCAGCACGATGGCATGTGACGGTGATGGTGAAGTGATCCGCGTAGGGCTTCGCCTAAGCACTACGACAATATGACTGGAGGAGTAAACGATGGAGGGGGCACCGCACACGGCTAAGAACAATTGATGTGCCTTAGAGGTGCCCCTGCCCCCGTCTATACAGGAGGGAGATGGGAGGAGGCCGGCCTAGGGGGTGCGCCAAGTGGGGGGAATCCCACTTGGACTCCTAGTCCTATTCGCCCCCCCCCCCCTCCTTCTGTTGGAGGGGGAAAGGGGGAAGGAGAGGGAGAGGGAGAAGGAAAGGGGGGCCGCGCCCCCTACCCTAGTCCAATTCGGACTCCCCAGGGGGTTGCGCCACCCCCTTGTGGGCTGCCTTGCCTCCCTCCTATGGCCCATGTGGACCATTAATTCCCCCGGGGGGTTCCGGTAAGCCCCCGGTACTCTGATAAATACCCGAAACACTCCGGAACCATTCAAGTGTCTGAATACTGTCGTCTAATATATCAATATTTACCTCTCGACCATTTCGAGACTCCTCGTCATGTCCGTGATCTCATCCGGGACTCCGAACAATCTTCGGTCACCAAAACACATAAGTCATAATACAAATCATTATCGAACGTTAAGCGTGCAGACCCTACGGGTTTGAGAACTATGTAGACATGATCGAGACACATCTCCGATCAATAACCAACAGCGGACCTGGATTTTCATATCGGTTCCTACATATTCTACGAAGATCTTTATCGGTCAAACCGCAATAACAACATAAGTTATTCCCTTTGTCATCAGTATGTTACTTGCCCGAGATTTGATCGTCGGTATCTTCATACCTAGTTCAATCTCATTACCAACAAGTCTCTTTACTTGTTCTGTAATGCATTATCCTGTAACTAACTCATTCGTCACATTGCTTGGAAGGCTTATCATGATGTGCATTACCGAGAGGGCCTAGAGATACCTCTTCGATACTCGGAGTGACCAATCCTAAACTCGATCTATGCCAACCCAACAAACACCTTTGGAGATACCTGTAGAGCATTTCTATAATCACCCAGTTATGTTGTGACGTTTGATAGCACACAAGTTCTTCCTTCGGTATTTGGGAGTTACATAATCTCATATCAAAGGAATATGTATAAGTCATGAAGAAAGCAATATCAATAAAACTTAACAATCATTATGCTAAGCTAACGGATGGGTCTTTTTCCATCACATCATTCTCCTAATGATGTGATCTCGTTCATCAAATTACAACACATGTCTATGGTCAAGAAACTTAACTATCTTTGATCAACAAGCTAGTCAAGTAGAGGCATACTAGGGACACTTTGTTTTGTCTATGTATTCACACATGCATCAAGTTTCCGGTTAATACAATTCTAGCATGAATAGTAAACATTTATCATGATATAAGGAAATATAAATAACAACTTTATTATTGCCTCTAGGGCATATTTCCTTCACTTCATGCTTCAACCAATCAAGTACCAAACGCACGGCACCTCCAAGTTCTGCACACGTTCAGCTCGGTGACGTCCTTCGCCTTCTTGATCCAGCAAGTTGTCGAGATAGTAGATGAGTTCCGTCAGCACGACGACATGGTGACAGTGATGGTGAAGTGATCCTCGCAGGTCTTCGCCTAAGCACTACGAATATATGACTGTGGGAGTAAACGGTGGAGGGGGGTCGCACACGGCTAACAATTGTCTGGTGTGTGCGAGGGGGCACCCCCCCACACACACACATATATATATATATATATATAGGTGGTAGGGAGAGGCGATAAACCAAGAGGCGCCCCAAGTAGGACCGAATCCTACATGGGTTCCTCCTAGGTCGGTGGCCCCCTTTCTTATTTACGGGAGGGGGAAGTAAAAAGGAGGGAGGAGGGAAGGAAGGGGGAGGCCGAATCCCCCCTTTCCTTCTCCCTTCCCCTCTTTCCTTCTCCTCTGGTTCGGCCCATATGGGGGGTGCACCAGTCCCTGGTGACTGGTGTGTTTCCCCTCTTGGCCCATTAGGCCCATATCTTTTGCCGGGGGTGCCCGGAACCCCTCCCGGTAACCCGATATGTACCCGGTACCCTCCGGAACACTTCTGGTGTCCGAATACTATCGTCCTTTATATCAATCTTTACCTCCCGACCATTTCGAGATTCCTCGTGATGTCTGTCATCTCATCCGGGGCTCCAAACAACATTCAGTCACCAAAAAATATAACTCATATAATACAATATCATCATCGAACGTTAAGCATGCGGACCCTACGGGTTCGAGAACTATGTAGACATGACCGAGACACCTCTCCGGTCAATAACCAATAGCGGAACCTGGATGCCCACATTGGCTCCTACATATTCTACGAATATCTTTATCGGTCGAACCGTTATCACAACATACGTTATTCCCTTTGTCTGTGGGTATGTTACTTGCCCGAGATTTGATTGTTGGTATTTTCATACCTAGTTCAATCTCGTTACGGGAAAGTCTCTTTACTCATTCTGTAATACATCACCTCGTCACTAACTCCTTAGTCGTTTGCTTGCAAGCTTATGATGTGTATTACTGAGGGCCCAAAGATACCTCTCTGATACTCAGAGTGACAAATCCTAATCTCGATCTATGCCAACTCAACAAACACCTTCAGAGATGCCTGTAGAGCATCTTTATAATCACCCAGTTACATTCTGACATTTGATAGCACACAAGGCATTCCACCGGTATCCGGGAGTTTCATAATCTCATAGTCGAAGGAATATGTATTTTACATGAAGAAAGCAATAGCAATAAAACTGAATGGTCATTATGCTAAGCTAACAGATGGGTCTTGTCCATCACATCATTCTCTTAATGATGTGATCCCGTTATCAAATGACAACTCATGTCCATGGTTAGGAAACCTTAACCATCTTTGATCAACGAGCTAGTCAAGTAGAGGCTCACTAGGGACACGGTGTTTGTCTATGTATTCACACATGTATTTAGGTTTCCGGTCAATACAATTCTAGAATGAATAGCAGACTAAGGCATAGCCAAGTGGTGGGAAGGGGCTGATGCCTTCCCACCCACCCAGGTTCAAGGCTTGGTACTTACAATTTGGGTTTGTTGCACCAATTATACTGTAGGGGGTTCTCTTACAGTCTTTCTATCAAAAAAATTCTAGAATGAATAATAAACATTTATCATGAATAAGGAAATATAAAATAACAACTTTATTATTGCCTCTAGGGCATATTTCCTTCACCAAGACTAAACCCTAACAAGATGGATGGAGATTAGAGTACATGTATATGTACGTGTATATAGGGTGCTCAACACCCCACGACAGTTGATGCATCCGCATTGAGGCACAAACTGGACCGAAACTCCTCGAAAAACGATGTCGGCAACCCCTTCGTTATGATATCCGCAAACTGTTGAGAGGTAGGCACATGAAGAACTCGAACGTGACCAAGAGCCACCTCCTCACGAACAAAGTGGATATCCACCTCAATATGTTTGGTGCGGCGATGATGAACGGGGTTGGCAGAGAGGTAGACAGCGGTGATGACCCACAAGTATAGGGGATCAATTGTAGCTCTTTTCGATAAGTAAGAGTGTCGAACCCAACGAGGAGCAGAAGGAAATGACAAGTAGTTTCCGGTAAGGTATTGTCTGCAAGTGCTGAAATTGTAAGTAGCGGAGTAGTTTGATAGCAAGATAGTTTGTAACGAGCAAGTAACGATAATAGTAATAAAAGTGCAGCAAGGTATCGCAATACTTTTGAGGCAAAGGACAGGCCAAAATGGTCTCTTATGATAAGCAAAGCGTTCTTGAGGGTACACGGGAATTTCATCTAGTCACTTTCATCATGTTAGTTTGATTTGTGTTCGCTACTTTCATAATTTGATATGTGGGTGGACCAGTGCTTAGGTGTTGTTCTTACTTGAACAAACCTCCTACTTATGATTAACCCTATCACAAGCATTTGCGACTATGAGAAAAGTATTAAGAATAAATTCTAACCATAGCATTAAACTTTTGGATCCAATCGGTCCCTTACAAAATAGCGCATAAACTGGGGTTTAAGGTTCTGTCACTCTCGCAACCCACCATATAATTGCTACTCCACAATGCATTCCCTTAGGCCCAAATATGGTGAAGTGTCATGTAGTCGACGTTCACATGACACCACTAAGGGAAAAACAACATACATACTATCAAAATATCAAATACATATCAAGTTCACATGATTACTTGCAACATGATTTCTCCCGTGACCTCAAGAACAAAAGTAACTACTCACAAATGATAAACATGTTCATCATCAGAGGAGTATTAAATAACATAATGGATATGAACATATAATCTTCCACCAAATAAACCATATAGTAATCAACTACAAGTTGTAATCAACACTACTAGTCACCCACAAGTACCAATCTATAGTTCCGGTAACAAGATTGAACACAAGAGATGAACTAGGGTTTGAGAGGAGATGGTGCTGTTGAAGATGTTGATGGAGATTGCCCTCCCCAAGATGGGAGAGTTATTGGTGATGATGATGACAATGATTTCCCCCTCCGGGAGGGAAGTTCCCCCGACGGAATCGCTCCGTCGGAGGGCAAAAGTGCTCATGCCCAAGTTCCGCCTCGAGGGGGCGGCGCTTCGTCCCGAAAGTCCTCCTCTTATTTTTTTTCTAGGTCAAAATGACTTATATACCAGAAGATGGGCACCGAAGGTGGGACAAGGAGGCCACAACCCACCAGAGCACACCTGGGGGGCCTGGCGTGCCCAGGTAGGTTGTGCCCACCTGGTGGCCCCCCTCTGGTGTTTATTGGCTCCAGTATTTCTCAAATAATCCATAAAAAATCTCCGTAAAGTTCAGCTCATTTGGAGTTGTGCAGAATAGGTGGCCTGACGTAGCTTTTCCAGGTCCAGATTTCCAGCTGCCGGAATTCTCACTCTTGGTGTGTTCCTTGCAAATTATGAGAGAAAAGGCATTAGAATTACTCCAAAAAGCATTATTATGGATAAAAACATTATAAATAACGTAAGAAAACATGATGCAAAATGGATGTATCAACTCCCCCAAGCTTAGACCTCGCTTGTCCTCAAGCAAAAACCGAAATCGAAAAACATGTCCACATGCTTTGAGAGAGAGGTGTCGATAAAAACAAAATACGGACATAGAAGCATCATGTTGATTATTATAACAGCAACAAAATTAAACATAGGAATTTTATCATAGAACTTTTATCATATAATTCTCATGAATAAGTAATGGTTCATCACACAATCGAAGTATAAAGCAAAAACTCTATTAGAAACCAACAAACTATGTTCTTAGTCAACTTTGCAACTACAATTCATCATCTTTTCAGGAAGGCTCACATGTTGGAGCCTTTAGGCAAGTCCACATACTCAACCATCACATAGTCTTTTATGATTGCTAACACTCACCTCGTACCCATGAACAAAATGTTTCAACTGGACACATAGAAAGATACGGGCTTATAGTTTCGCCTCCCAACATACTCACCTCAAGGGTGATGTCAACAATAATAACTCATGCTATCTATATTCAACTGGACATGTGTGCCTAGATCTTTCCTCACTGCATGATGCTTGTCAAATGAGAAAAATAAAATGAATAGAGAGAGAAACTTTGACTCTTTGCATAAAAGTAAAAGATAGGCCCTTCGTAGAGAGAAGCAGAGGTTGTCATGCCCTTATTTGTTTATATGCTCAATCCTTTAGTGCAAGAGAACTTAACGTTGTATTGCCCCTTAAGATGACAACCTTTATTATGCAGTCTGTCACTTTTATTCTTTGTCATCCAAGTTCGTACAACACTCAATTTTCTCTTACACTAAATGATCTCACACTTTTAGAAGCAATTTTTATTGCCTTTTTGCACCGATGACAACTTACTTGAGGGATCTTGCTCAATCCCTGGGTAGGTATGGTGGACACTTTAAAAAGGATTTGGGTTTAAGGGTTTTTGGACGCACAAGTAGTATCTCTACTTAGTACAGAATTTTTAGCTAGCAAAGATAGGGGGCAAGCATCACATGTTAAAGTATCTATGACAATATGACTTCTATGTGAATATAAACAAACATAAACCATTAAGTTGTCTTCCCTGTCCAGCATCAATAATTTTGGCATATAATATTTTGATGAGGGCTCACAATCACAAAAGATTTCTAGGATAGTATATCTATATGTGAATCTTACCTTCCCTTATTAATTCTTTCATGAGTTGCATAACTGACTAATGCTATGTTTGTCAATCTTCTAATAAAATTTTCTACTTATACTTTTCCTTATTGGTTCCATCACCTACCATAGGATTAGTATATGAGCTTATTGATTTATTTCCTTTCTTCATTCATTTCCTTTCTCTTTTTCTTTCTTTATTTCTTTTCTTTATTTGCAACATAAAAGTAAAGAAAGTAAAAAACTCAAACTAACTTTATTATATAACTTGCACACGATTACAAGGATAGATCACTAAGCAAACTCTCAACGAATAAAGGATCGAACTAAACTTTATTTCATCTAAAAGCAAATGATCGAACTAAAATAAGTAAAAGCAAAAAGATAGTGGGATGATACGATACCGGGGCACCTCCCCCAAGCTTGGCGGAAGACAAGGGGAGTGCCCATACCCGATACTCAATTCTCTTTTGGTGGTGAAGAAGATGATGGTGGTGATGAAGGGATCCTATCCTTAGGGATCAAGAGGTTCTCCAGCCATCGGATGACGCTCCGGAGATGGATGATATGCTCTTGATGCAGAATATTTTCGCGAGTAAGATGTTTATTCCGTATGCAAACTATTTCAATGACGCGAAAAGCCTCAATCTCAGCGGGAGTAAGATGCGGAAGGTAGGGTTTAAGGATATCCTCTTCCTCCTTGGCCAGCAGCTCTCGTGCTGACATCGGGAGTGGATCCAAGGTAGCTTTCTTGCCCTTGTCTCCCTTGAGGGCATCCATAGGCTCCTCCTGCCTCGTCTCGATCTTCATCAGCCAAGCATCTTCTTCCATGTTGTTGGAGGAGCAAGAAGACATGATGCCTGGCTTGATAAATCTAACCAGAAACAGCAAGGAAAGAGAACATAGGATTTCTTCACGATGCGGTGATCAACAGTTTCGGGAAGTATATATAGATTCTTTTTATCTTGGAGGACAAGCATATGGTAGAAAAACGGAGTACGGAAGGTGTCCCAGGTGGGCACAACCCACCTGGGCGTGCCAGGCGCGCCCTGGTGTGTTGTGCCCACCAGGGGACGCTTCCTGGAAGTTTCTTTATTTCCAAATTTTTAAAATATTCCAAAACTGATAAAAAATATTTTTGCGGATTTTTCGGAGTCCGTTTACTTATCGTATCACGTACCTCTTTATTTTCACGATTCTGGAGTGTTCCAGAAGGACTCTTTTATGTGTTCTTTCGGTGTCATGGTTTGGATAATATTACTTTCAACATTGATAGGCGTACCTGAGATATAATTCTTTATTTGTTGCCCATTGACAACATTCGGGTTAGTACCTTCAGAGTTATTCATTTTGATGGCTCCAGACCAGTAAACCTCCTCGATGACATATGGGCCTTCCCATTTCGAGAGGAGCTTTCCTGCAAAAAATCTAAAACGAGAGTTGTACAAAAGAACGTATTCTCCAACTTTAAAATCACGCTTTTCAATTCTTTTGTCATGCCATCTTTTAACTTTTTCTTTGAATAACTTTGCAGTTTCATAAGCTTGGGTTCTCCATTCATCTAAGGAGCTTATATCAAATAACCTCTTTTCACCAGCAAGTTTGAAATCATAGTTGAGTTCTTTAACTGCCCAATATGCTTTATGCTCTAACTCAAGAGGCAAATGACAAGCTTTTCCATAAACCATTTTATAAAGAGACACACCCATAGGATTTTTATATGTTATTCTATAAGCCCAAAGTGCATCATCTAATTTCTTAGACCAATTCTTCTGGGACCCATTAACAGTCTTTTGCAAAATTAATTTTATTTGTCTATTGCTAAGTTCAACTTGACCACTAGACTGAGGATGATAGGGTGATGTAATTCTATGGTTAACATCATACTTAGCAAGCATTTTACGAAAAGCACCATGAATAAAGTGTGAACCACCATCAGTCATTAAATATCTAGGGACTCCAAACCTTGGGATAATAACTCCCTTGAGCATTTTAATAGAGGTGTTGTGATCATCACTACTGGTTGGTATGGCTTCTACCCATTTAGTAACATAATCAACAACAACCAAAATATGTGTATACCCATTAGAGGAAGGAAAAGGTCCCATGTAATCAAATCCCCAAACATCAAATGGTTCAACAACAAGTGAATAATTCATAGGCATTTCTTGACGCTTACCGGTATTACCTATTCTTTGACATTCATCACAAGAAGAGACAAACTTACGAGCATCCTTGAAGAGAGTAGGCCAATAAAATCCAGATTGAAATACCTTCTGAGCAGTTCTATCTCCGGCATGATGCCCTCCGTAAGCCTCGGAGTGACATTTCCGTAGGATTTGTCCATGTTCATGCTCAGGTACATGATAACCCACAAGTATAGGGGATCGCAACAGTTTTCGATAAGTAAGAGTGTCGAACCCAACGAGGAGCTAAAGGTAGAACAAATATTCCCTCAAGTTCTATCGACCACCGATACAACTCTACGCACGCTTGACGTTAGCTTTACCTAGAACAAGTATGAAACTAGAAGTACTTTGTAGATGTTTTCGGAAAGGCTTGCAAGAAAGTAAAGACCACGAAAATAAAACTAGGGGCTATTAAGGTAAATAAACAATAAAGTAAATATAGCGAGTGTGGAAAAGTGGTGGTAGGAGTTGCAAAATTGTCCCTTAAGCAATTGACTACTTGACTAGACCGATAGCAAGTATTATGTGGGAGAGGCCACTGCTAGCATGTCATCCCTGACTTGGAATTCTATGCACTTATGATTGGAACTATTAGCAAGCATCCGCAACTACTAATGTTCATTAAGGTAAAACCCAACCATAGCATTAAGATATATTGGTCCCCCTTCAATCCTGTATGCATCAATTTCTATGCTAGGTTGAAGCTTCTGTCACTCTCGCCCTCCAATACATAGTCCTATCAACATACAACTAACCCTATGGTGTGATCCACGCGCGCGCTCATATGATGGGCACCAAAGGACAGCAACATAACCACAAGCAAATTAAATCAATCATAGCAATTCATCAACCACCGATAGGACAACGAAAATCTACTCAGACATCATAGGATGGCAACACATCATTGGATAATAATATGAAGCATAAAGCACCATGTTCAAGTAGAGGGTACAGCGGGTTGCGGGAGAGTGGATCGCTGTAAATAGAGGGGCGAAGGTGATGGAGATGTTGGTGAAGATGACAGAGGTGTTGGTGAAGATCGCGGTGATGATGATGATGGCCACGACAGCATTCCGGCGCCACCAGAGGAGAGGGGGAGAGGGGCCCCCTTCTTCCTCTTCTTCCTTGACCTCCTCCCTAGATGGGAGAAGGGTTTCCCCTCTAGTCCTTGGCCTCCATGGTATGGGAGGGGCGAGATCCCCTCCGAGATTGGATCTGTCTCTCTGTCTCTCTCTGTTTCTATGTTCTGTCCTGGCTCTGTTTCACCGTTTCGTATATATATGGAGATCCGTAACTCCGATTGACCTGAAACCTTCGCCGTGATTTTTTTCCGAATATTAGCTTTCTTGCGGTAAAAGAAGAGTGTCAACCACATTACGGTGGGCTCACGAGGGTAGGGGCGCGCCCTAGGGGGGCGCCCCCTGCCTCGTGACCACCTCAGGCACTGGTTCGCGTTGATTTTCCTTTCGAATTTTCCATATTTTCCAAAAATAAGCTCCGTCCGTTTTTATCCCGTTTGGACTCCGTTTGATATGGATATTCTGTGAAACCAAAAACATGCAATAGACAGGAACTGGCACTGGGCACTAGATCAATATGTTAGTCCAAAAATAATATAAAAAGTTGCGAAAAAGTATATGAAATTTGAATAATATTGGCATGGAACAATAAAAAATTATAGATACGACAAAGACGTATCAGCATCCCTAAGCTTAATTCCTGCTCGTCCTCGAGTAGGTAAATGATAAAAAAGATAATTTTTGATGTGGAATTCTACCTAGCATAATCTTGATCATATGTCTAATCATGGCATGAATATTAAGACATAGTGATTCAAAGCAATAGTCTATCATTTGACATAAAAACAATAATACTTCAAGCCTACTAATAAAGCAATCATGTCTTTTCAAAATAACATGGCCAAAGAAAGTTATCCCTACAACATCATATAGTCTCGCTATGCTCCATCTTCACCACACAAAATATTCACATCATGCACAACCCCGATGACAAGCCAAGCAATTGTTTCATACTTTTGACGTTCTCAAACCTTTTCAACTTTCACGCAATACATGAGCGTGAGCCATGGACATAGCACTATAGGTGGAATAGAATATGATGGTGGAGAAGACAAAAAGGAGAAGATAGTCTCACATCAACTAGGCGTATCAACGGGCTATGGAGATGCCCATCAATAGATATCAATGTGAGTGAGTAGGGATTGCCATGCAACGGATGCACTAGAGCTATAAGTGTATGAAAGCTCCAACTGAAACTAAGTGGGTGTGCATCCAACTTGCTTGCTCATGAAGACCTCGGGCATTTGAGGAATCCCATCATCGGAATATACAAGCCAAGTTCTATAATGAAAATTCCCACTAGTATATGAAAGTGATAACTCAAGAGACTCTCTATATGAAGAACATGGTGCTACTTTGAAGCACAAGTGTGGTAAAAGGATAGTAACATTGCCCCTTCTCTCTTTTTCTCTCATTTTTTTTGTTTTTTTGGGCCTTCTCTTTTTTTGGCCTTTATCTTTTTTATATATATTTTTTCGTCCGGAGTCTCATCCCGACTTGTGGGGGAATCATAGTCTCGATCGTCCTTTCCTCACTGGGCAATGTCCTAATAATGATGATCATCACACTTTTATTTACTTACAACTCAATATTACAACTCGATATCTAGAACAAAGATATGACTCTATATGAATGCCTCCGGCGGTGTACCGGGATGTGCAATGATCTAGCGTAGCAATGACATCAAAAAAACGGACAAGCCATGAAAACATCATGCTAGTTATCTTACGATCATGCAAGGCAATATGACAATGAATGCTCAAGTCATGTATATGATGATGGTGAAAGTTGCATGGAAATATATCTCGGAATGGCTATGGAAATGCCATGATAGGTAGGTATGGTGGCTGTTTTGAGGAAGGTATATGGTGGGTTTATGGTACTGGCGAAAGTTGCGCGGTACTAGAGAGGCTAGCAATGATGGAAGGGTGAGAGTGCGTATAATCCATGGACTCAACATTAGTCATAAAGAACTCACATACTTATTGCAAAAATCTATTAGTCATCAAAACAAAGTACTACGCGCATGCTCCTAGGGGGATAGATTGGTAGGAAAAAATCATCGCTCGTCCCCGACCGCCACTCATAAGGAAGACAATCAATAAATAAATCATGCTCCGACTTCGTTACATAACGGTTCACCATACGTGCATGCTACGGGAATCACGAACCTCAACACAAGTATTTCTCAATTTCACAATTACTTGACTAGCATGACTCTAATATCACCATCTTTATACCGCAAAACTATTGCAAGGAATCAAACATATCATATTCAGCGATCTACAAGTTTATGTAGGATTTTATGACTAACCATGTGAATGACCAGTTCCTGTCATATTTCTAAATAGATATAAGTGAAGCACGAGATTTTAATTCTTTATAAAAAATATATGCCCGTGCTCTAACAAATATAAGTGAAGCAAAAGAGCATTCTGCAAATGGCGGTTGTCTAAGTAAAGAGAAACAGGCAATCCAAACTTCAAATGATATAAGTGAAGCACATGAAGCATTCTATAAAGCCATACTCAAAAGATATAAGTGAAGTGCAAAGAGCATTCTATAAATCAACCAAGGAATATCTCATACCAGCATGGTGCATAAAAGAAAAATGAAAACTGAATGCAAAAGACGCTCCAAGATTGCACATATTGCATGAACGAAACGAATCCGAAAACATACCGATACTTGTTGAAGAAAGAGGGGATGCCTCCCCAGCATCCCCAAGCTCAGACACTTGAGTCTCCTTGAATATTTACTTGGGGTGCCTCGGGCACCCCCAAGCTTGAGCTCTTGCCTCTCTTCCTTCTTCTCACATCGAGACCTTCTCAATCATCGAACACTTCATCCGCACAAAACTTCAACAGAAAACTCGGTAAGATCCGTTAGTATAATAAAGCAAATCACTACTCTAAGTACTGTTTCAAACCAATTCATATTTTGTTTTTGCATTGTGTCTACTGTAATATAGCTTTTCCATGGCTTAATCCACTGATATAAATTGATAGTTTCATCAAAACAAGCAAACTATGCATCAAAAACAGAATCTGTCTAAAACAGAACAGTCTGTAATAATCTGAACATTCACCAAAATTATGATACTTGACAAATTCTACCAAAATTAGGAAAAATAAACAATTTGTATAGTAAGACATTGCAAAAAGAATCAGAACCATTTGACATTCCAGCTAAAAATGTAAAATCGCGCACTGCAGCCAAAGTTTCTGTCCTGCACCGTACAAACCATCAAGCAAATGCAAACATCCTAAAGGCAAACCTTGGCACATTATTTTTATAATACAATGGAATTGTACAAGGGGATAATTATTTTTTTTGAAAAGTTTCTGTAATCAAGATTCACAAAGTTGCCGTGAGCATGAACAAAGTTCAAGGAGCTCTCCCACTTCAACAGTGCTTGTCTTTCTCACTTTCACTTTCCTTTTTGAAAAGTTTTGGGTTCCCCTCTTTACTTTTGTTGTTTTTAAACTATATGAAAGCACTCAAAAAAAATAAATGACTCTCTAAAACTTCCGGGTTGTCTCCCTAGCAGCGCTTTCTTTAAAGTCATTAAGCTAGGCATATAGTGCTCAAGTAGTGAATCCACCCGGATCTCAAGGTATATCAAAGCCAATTTTAATTAACAATGATTTGTAATTTAGTGGTGAGCACAAGGTAACATATATCATGTAATGACGAAGTCTAACTCTCTTCCTATGCATCAGCATGTCATAAAAGAACAATTCATGCACACATAGTAAAGGCCAATGCATAGTATAAACAGTTTCTTGCAATTTTATCATGTTGGAAACATAGAGAGGTGGAGATATAGTTCCTCTCTCATAATAATTGCAAGTAGGAGCAGCAAGCACATGCATATTATATTTATCGAAATCATCATGTGCAACGGTAAAAGGCAACCCATCAATATAATCCTTAATAAGTGCAAACTTCTCCGATGTAGTATAATCGGGAGAATTCAAGAAGATAATAGGACTATCATGCGTGGGTGCAATAGCAACAATTTCATGTTTAACATAAGGAACTATAGCAAGTTCATCTCCATAAGCATAATTGATATTGGCATCTTGGCCACAAGCATAGCAAGCATCATCAAAAAGGGATATTTCAAAAGAATCGACGGGATCATATCAATTATCATAATATTCATCCTTCGGTAAGCATGAAGGGGAATTAAACAATGTATGAGTTGAAGAGTTACTCTCATTAGAAGGTGGGCACGGGTGATCAATCTGCTCTTCCTCCTTTTGTTCTTCACTCTCCTCCTCATCTTTTTCATCCAATGATCTCACAGTGTCATCAATTTCTTCTTCCATAGACTCCCGCAAAATATTAGTCTCTTCTTGGACAGCGGAGTATTCCTCAACATATTGTTTAACATAGGTATTAGAAGCATAATTATCATAGCAATATTTAAGTATAGCAAAATTTTCAGATTTGTGAAAAGTAGCATCATACTTTTCAATCAAAGAAGCAATTTCATAAGCACCCTCAAAAGCAACAAATTCTTCAATTTGTTGAACATCATAGTAACTATAAACACCTTTAGCATAAGAAGATAAGATTCCATTATCAATAAACTCACATTGGTAGGGAAGGTGTTTCTTAGGGTTTTCAGAACAACAAGTAAAATCATATAATTCACATAAATTCCAAGCATAGCATTGCAAACGTTGAATTTGACTCCATAATAATTTCGCTTTTTCAGATATACAGTGTCGCACATAACAAGCATGCTCATCTAAAGATTTGCCCTCAACTAAGCTAGTTGGGGTTTCAGCACGAGCACATAGGGATCGAAGATGGTCCAAGTAATAAGCTTCAGCAGTGTGATAGATTTTGATTGGTTCTTCAACCATTGGTTCAGTAGGTACAACTATTTTTTGGCATTTTGCGTTACCTACCCATAACTGAAGATAGGAAACAACTAAGAACAGCAAATAAAAATTACTTAGTGATAAAGCAAACAAGCAGACACGAGAATATTCACCCCACGCTATTGCTCCCCGGCAACGGCGCTAGAAAAAGGTCTTGATAACCCACAAGTATAGGGGATCACAACAGTTTTCGATAAGTAAGAGTGTCGAACCCAACGAGGAGCTAAAGGTAGAACAAATATTCCCTCAAGTTCTATCGACCACCGATACAACTCTAGGCACGCTTGACGTTCTCTTTACCTAGAACAAGTATGAAACTAGAAGTACTTTGTAGATGTTTTCGGAAAGGCTTGCAAGAAAGTAAAGAGCACAAAAATAAAACTAGGGGCTGTTAAGGTAAACAAACAATAAAGTAAATATAGCGAGTGTGGAAAAGTGGTGGTAGGAGTTGCGAAATTGTCCCTTAAGCAATTGACTACTTTACTAGACCGATAGCAAGTATTATGTGGGAGAGGCCACTGCTAGCATGTCATCCCTGACTTGGAATTCTATGCACTTATGACTGGAACTATTAGCAAGCATCCGCAACTACTAATGTTCATTAAGGTAAAACCCAACCATAGCATTAAGATATATTGGTCCCCCTTCAATCCCGTATGCATCAATTTCTATGCTAGGTTGAAGCTTCTGTCACTCTCGCCCTCCAATACATAGTCCTATCAACATACAACTAACCCTATGGTGTGATCCACGCGCGCGCTCATATGATGGGCACCAAAGGACAGCAACATAACCACAAGCAAATTAAATCAATCATAGCAATTCATCAACCACCGATAGGACAACAAAAATCTACTCAGACATCATAGGATGGCAACACATCATTGGATAATAATATGAAGCATAAAGCACCATGTTCAAGTAGAGGGTACAGCGGGTTGCGGGAGAGTGGATCGCTGTAAATAGAGGGGCGAAGGTGATGGAGATGCTGGTGAAGATGATGGAGGTGTTGGTGAAGATCGCGGTGATGATGATGATGGCCACGGCGGCGTTCCGGCGCCACCGGAGGAGAGGGGTGTCGGATTCCGGGTTCCGGCAGACCCTTGAGGTTCGAACACTGGGGTGCGCGCGGAGATTTTGCCTCCTACCTTCCTGCACCCCTCCGCCTTGCTAGGATTTGAACTATGGAAAGAACAACACAAGAGACGCAGGGTTTATACTGGTTCGGGCCACCATTGTGGTGTAATACCCTACTCCAGTGTGTGGTGTGGTGGATTGCCTCTTGGGTTGATGATGATGAACAATACAAGGAAGAACAGCCTCGCGAGGGTCTGTTCTTAGCTGGGGCGATGAACTGCTGGGAGGAGCTCAGTCACCTTTCTCTCTCTCTCTCTTTCTGATCTTCTCTATCCTTCCAACCCTCCGGCTCGGCTCTCGTCTCCGCCCCCTTGGCTCTGTGGGTGGATGGTCCTATTTATAGAGGCCCTGGTCCTCTTCCCAAATATCAAGCGGGAAGGGAGCCAACAATGGTGGGCTAATTTGACGGGGGACGGCTAGTATCAACTATCCTGACAAAAGTAGTCTTCGCCTGTGCAAAGCTCTGGTGATGACGCCGTCTTGGGCTCCATGGTGACCTCCATCTCGTAGTCCTCCTGGTCTTGGTCTCGTTGCACCGAAACGGAAACCTTTGCCTGACGCCTCGGTACTCCGCGGCTGCGCTTGCCCCCTTTGCACCAAAGAGGAAGGGAGGACACTGCGCGGGCTGGCACCCGCCTGGCGCCCCCGGTCATCATGGCTTGCGTCACGGGCACCTCGTGAGGTACCCTGCCTTGATCTCTCCGCCTCCTCCCGAGCCAGCCCGACGAGGCCGCGCTTGAGGAAGCTCCGCGTCGTCCGCCCCGCGAGGCTTGGCCCCCTCGCGAGGGTCTTGGGTTTGTGTTGGTGAAGATGGGCCGCGCTGGGCCCCCCTTTGAGCCACGCCGTAGGCCGCAGGCAGGCAAGTCTGGGGACCCCCGTTCCCAGAACACTGACAGTAGCCCCCGGGCCCAAGGCGCGCTCGGACTTGGCCGTGCAGGGAGGCAGAAGGGCAAGAGCGAAGCGCCGCGGGCCCTAACAGCCTGCGGGCTTGGGCGCCACGTGGCGGTTGGTTGGATGTGGGCGCCCTAGCAACCGCGCGAGTTGATAAAGGAGTGGCATCCATCTAGGCTTTGCTACTTGATTTCCCCGGTTGCTGCTCAGATCCCCTTTCCTGGTTCATGCTCTTGAAGATGTTGCCCTTGGCCTTGGCCTCGCGGCCGAGGCCGAGGCGCGTGTCCTGTCTTCTGCAGCAATGACGCGGGTCCTCACCCACATCTACCTTCATGATCCCGGTGTCGACCTCGACAGCCTGCTGGAGCCAGTGAGCGGCGAGCGTGCCGCTGCCGCTGCCGAGGTCGTGAAGGGTCGCGCAGAGGCCCTGTTGGGGAAGTTCCGGACCTTCAACACCAAGCCGAAGCAAGGCACTGCTGACCCCACCACTCAGTGAGGCATTCCCAATCCGCGTTGCTCCATCGCCGACAAGTGACTTTGTCGCGGCTCCTGTCCTGCCTTTAATTCCTGCACATGTATCATGCCTCGGGGAGGCATTTAAACTTGCATTTGGCGTTGAGATAACAGTGTGTACTATAATATTTGCTTTTGAATTCCTTGAAATTTGTGCTTTTCCTTCCTACTTGCTTATGTTCTACACCGGCAGAGCCCGGCCCCGCGCATGCCTCACCCAGCGTTGGTTTCGACCGGAAACCAGGACGGGGCCAAGGAGTGAGGGGCCACGTGACAAGTTAGGCTCCTGAGTCGCGATGCTCAGGAGTCCCCCTTGGCGCACGAACAACAAGTAGGGAGGTGTGATGTGGGTGGATCTACCGTTCTACGTCTGCAGAGCCCGGCCGCGCGCGTGCCTCACCCAGCATTGGTCCCGACCGGAAACGAGGACAGGGCCACAGAGTGAGGGGCTACGCGACCAGTTAGGCTCCTGAGTCGCGATGATCAGGAGTCCCCCTTGACGCTCAAACGGCCTTCGTACCTTGGCTCCGCTCGGGGAGAGACGCGCGATGAACCAGGCCCGGGGGGACCTGGCTGGGTGGCGTGCGTCTGGGTGTGACCCAGGCGCAGCCCCCGTGCCCAGCCCCCTCGCGCGGCACTCCCGAGGGGAGGTGTTACGATGAGGCTAGACACTGAGCTCTAGGCTCCCTGAGGTTGGTGCGGCCCGGGGGGCGCCCTCAGTTGTTTATCACCAGCACGGAGCATAGCGCTACCGTATGTGTACGGGCATAGCCGCTCCTCAGTAGTGTCGTCAGCCAGCGCGGAGCATGGTGCTTCCACTGGTACGTGGGAGGGGGCCCCCTCCGGGAGGAGCCCCGGGGGCGTGTACAGCCCCGCCCTGACACGTGGCTGGCATGGTAGGGCCTGGCGAGGTGTATCTGGGCACCCGTGAGCCAGCGCGGGACTCACGGGGCCCTACCTCTAGGCGGATTGCGCCTGGCACTGGGCCTTATCTTGTGATGTGTCCCTGCAAATTTGGTTAGATGTCGGCACTCTACGTCCTCGGGTCCCGGCCCTCGAGCTAGTCTCAGCCGTCGCTGGTATGCCAGGTCGCGATGCCATGGACAAGGCCAGAGGGTGAGGGCTGGAGAGCTAGTAAGAGCCCTGAGTCGCGATGCTCAGGTACCCCCCCCCATTTAACGTGCAAGTGGTCGGCATGGAGAAGAAGAGGTGCCGTGGACCGGCATCAAATAATCAAGCATGGTGGGTCTAACGCATAATCAGAAATAAACGCAAACGGGATACATGCCGCTGGGCCTGGCCCGAGCGGCTTGGGGATCATGCGGCCCGAGGGGCGCCCCCAACAAGGTAAGCTAACAACATGGAATAAAAAAGGATAACACGCCGCAGGGACGGACCCATGCGGCCTGGGAATAATGCAGCCCTGGGGGGCGCTCCCAGCTGGAAATAAAACTCGAAAGATGTCACCTGATGATGTTGAGGACGAAGGAGCGTTGGTGTAGCAGACTCGTCGGGCTGCGGAAGCCGATCCTCACGAGCCCCCAGGCCCAGGGGCCTCGGGAGGCTCCGGATGCGCTGGCGGCTCCTCACGGGCCATCTCCATCCCCGCCAGGGCTGCGGAACGCCCTGCCTCTCGTGCCTCCGTGATGCCCCTCATGAGGCGCCGGTACGTGTAAGCCGCGTTCGGCAAGCCGTAAGGCATGCGAATATAGCTGTGGGGTGGGCCTCCGCAGCGCCCCACTCGCGAGGGCCAGAGGCGCTCCAGAGAGGCGACTCGGTTGAGCCCTGGTATGTCGACGCAGACGCGCAGCCCACCATCCTCGCCTGGATGGGGAGCCACTGCTGGTAGGCGGCGGCCGCCTTTCATGACTCTTGACTCCTGTAGCTCCTGAATGGCCTTGCTGACGAACTCCTGAGGGTCTGGGTCTCCTTGCCTTGCTCCTTCTTGAGGGAAACATGCTTTGAAACACGCCTTCATGTGGTGCCCAAGCGCCTCCCTCGTGACCCTAGCTAGGTCGGTGGCCCTCCAGGGGAGAGCCCCTGAGCCCTGCCTGAGGAGGGCATCGGGCGCGCTTTCCTATGCGATGGAAGGAGGTTCCCCCTGGGCAGGCGCGGGCCCAGAGGGGCCTGCCTCCTGAGTGGTCAGGCCGGACGATGTCTTCTTCTTCTTAGGGGCGGTCTCGGGTGGCCTCCTGCTTCCACGATCCGGGTCTTCCAGTGACGTGGCTTGAAAGGCTCGTTCCAGGGAACACACCGCGTCCTTCTCTTCACATGGCACCGTGATGACTCCGCTGCTTCCTGGCATCTTGAGGACGTTGTAGCCATGGTGAGTTACGGCCATGAACTTGGCCAGCGCTGGGTACCCAAGGATGGCGTTGTACGGCAGGCGAATGTGAGCGACGTAGAAGTCGATGAGCTCGGTGCGGTAGTTGTCGTGTGCCCCGAAGGTGACAGGGAGGCGGACCTGCCCAATCGGGACCGTGGAGCCGTCGGTGATACCGGAGAAAGGCTTGGTTGGCTGAAGCTGGCTGTAGGGCACTTGGAGGTTGTTGAATGTTTCCACGGACAGGACGTTGAGCCCTGCACCGCCATCGATGAGGGTCTTGGTGACCACCACGTTGCTGATGATTGGGGAACAAAGCATCGGGAGAACTCCGGCTGTAGCTGCACACTTGAGCTGATCTGCTGAGCTGAACGTGATGGCGCACGCCGACCACCTGAGAGGGCGCGTGGCTTCGAGCCTGGGAAGGACTGCGTTCACTTCGTGGGCGAACTGCTTGAAGATGCGCTGAGAGGCTGGGGCTTGTGCCCCGCCCAGGATGCAGGCGATCGCGCGCGGCTCCTGGAAGCCCCCAGCCCCCTCGTCCTGGTGGCGGTCCTCGTTTCTCCTTGGCTGCGGCGGCAGCGGTGGGAGGCCTGCGTTGCCTTGCGGGCGATCCTCGCGAGGCTGATCCCTCCAGCCTCCCTCGCGAGGCGGGTCTTGCCAGCGATCCTTGCAAGGTTGATCGCGCCACCCTTGGCGCGGGCCACGGTCTTCCCAGCGTCCTGCGTTCCTTCCTCCTCCCCGGCCGTAGCCCCGGTCACTACGGTCAGGGCGACGGTCGATCCTTCCTTCTCGCACGGCTCGAAGCTCTTGACATTCGTTGGTGTTGTGGGTGTGGAGGTCGTGGTACACACAGTACCGGCTTCCCTTGGAAGGTTCGGGCTGATCTCTGCCCCGCTTGGTGTCTGGTTCTGTCGTGAGCATGGCAGCCCCCTTGCGCTTCACATCCTTGGCCTTGGGTTTCTTCTCTTCTGGGTCTGCGGCAGGCAACTCGAGGAGGGAGAGACGCCCTTCCTCGGCCCTGGCGCACTTGGTTGCCAGGTTGAACAGTTCCAAGGAAGTGCACAGGTCTTCATGCATCGCCAGCTCCTCCTTCATCTTGACGTCGCGCACGCTGTCGGAGAAGGCCGAGATGATGGCCTCCTCAGTCACCTTGGGAATCTTGAGGCACGCGTTGTTGAAGCTCTGGATGTACTTCTGCAGGGTCTCCCCGGGCTGTTGCTTGATGCGGCGCATGTCGCTCATGGCGGGCGGCCGGTCGCGAGTGCCTTGGAAGTTGGCGATGAAGCGGGTGCGCATCTCGTCCTAGGAGGAGATTGTGCCTGGAGCCAGGTGCGGGCCCCGTCCTTGAGTGCTATGGGGAACCAGTTCACCATGACCTTCTCGTCTCCGTTGGCAGCTTCGATGCCCAGCTCGTAGAGCTAGAGGAACTCCGCAGGGTCAGCCGTGCCGTCGTAGCGAGGAGGCAAGTCTGGCTTGAACTTGCCGGGCCATGCGACATTGCGTAGCTCGGTGGTGAAGGCGCGGCAGCCTACTGTGGCCACGGGCGGCCTTGGATGACGGGGAACTTGGTCTTGCATGTCCCCACGCGCTGCAGCTGGGAGCAGCGTGGGGTCTTGACGCGCGGGGGGAGGAGCATGGTCGCGACGTGCTGGAGCAGGGAGCGCCCGGGCAGCTTCCTGCGAGCGAGGGACTTCTTGACAGCTCTGCTCTTGCTGCGCTGGCGCCTGACGGAGCGGGTTCCACCCAGGGGCCACGCGCCTTGGAGCCATGGCGCCTTCCTGAGGAGGAGGCGGCCGGAGCGCCACCGGAGCTTCACTGCCCACGCGGGGCAGGGTGCGGTGCAGCGGAACGAACGGCGCAGGAGAGCCCCCTGCGGCGCGGACGAGCTCGGCGACGCGGTCGAGCCATTCTTCGTAGACGTCGTCGACGGGACAGTAGCGCAGGAGCTCGTTCGCTGCGATGAGTGCAGCCCGAGCCTCCATGGGCGCGCGAAGCGCGCGGGACGAAGAACCAGCTGGGGTGAGCGAGGGAGTTGTGGTGCGGCCGTCTTGCCGCACGGACAGATGCTGGGACGATGCTTGCTGCTCGTCCCCCGCCGGGCCGGTGGCGGCGTTGACGGCAGGTGACGAGGAACGACGAGGACGCCGCCGACAGGGGCCGTCTGGGCGACACGGGAAGCGAGCGCGGCCCGGCGCTCGGCGCGGGCCTGACGAGCGTCAGACATGGGCGTGATGGTCGGATGAGAACGGGGTGGTGGAAGACGAATCTCGGCGCACCCCTACTTGGAGCGTCAAATGTCAGATTCCGGGTTCCGGCAGACCCTTGAGGTTCGAACACTGGGGTGCGCGCGGAGATTTCGCCTCCTACCTTCCTGCACCCCTCCGCCTTGCTAGGATCTGAACTATGGAAAGAACAACACAAGAGACGCAGGGTTTATACTGGTTCGGGCCACCGTTGTGGTGTAATACCCTTCTCCAGTGTGTGGTGTGGTGGATTGCCTCTTGGGCTGATGATGATGAACAATACAAGGAAGAACAACCTCGCGAGGGTCTATTCTTAGCTGGGGCGATGAACTGCTGGGAGGAGCTCAGTCACCTTTCTCTCTCTCTCTCTCTTTCTGATCTTCTCTATCCTTCCAACCCTCCGGCTCGGCTCTCGTCTCCGCCCCCTTGGCTCTGTGGGTGGCTGGTCCTATTTATAGAGGCCCTGGTCCTCTTCCCAAATATCGAGCGGGAAGGGAGCCAACAATGGCAGGCTAATTTGAAGGGGGACAGCTAGTATCAACTATCCTGACAAAAGTAGTCTTCGCCTACGCAAAGCTCTGGTGATGACGCCGTCTTGGGCTCCATGGTGACCTCCGTCTCGTAGTCCTCCTGGTCATGGTCTCGTTGCACCGAAACGGCAACCTTTTCCTGATGCCTCGGTACTCCGCGGCTACGCTTGCCCCCTTTGCACCAAAGAGGAAGGGAGGACACTACGCAGGCTGGCACCCGCCTGGCGCCCCCGATCGTCATGGCTTGCGTCACGGGCACCTCGTGAGGTACCCCGCCTTGATCTCTCTGCCTCCTCGTGAGCCAGCCCGACGAGGCCGCGCCTGAGGAAGCTCCGCTTCGTCTGCCCCGCGAGGCTTGGCCCCCTCACGAGGGTCTTGGGTTTGTGTTGGTGAAGATGGGCCGCGCTGGGCCCCCCTTTGAGCCACGCCGCAGGCCGCAGGCAGGCAAGTCTGGGGACCCCCGTTCCCAGAACACCGACAAGGGGGAGAGGGGCCCCCTTCTTCCTCTTCTTCCTGGACCTCCTCCTAGATGGGAGAAGGGTTTCCCCTCTGGCCTCCATGGTATGGGAGGGGCGAGAGCCCCTCCGAGATTGGATCTGTCTCTCTGTCTCTCTCTGTTTCTGCGTTCTATCCTGGCTCTGTTTCATCGTTTCGTATATATATGGAGATCCGTAACTCCGATTGGCCTGAAACCTTCGCCGTGATTTTTTTTCCAAATATTAGCTTTCTTGCGGCAAAAGAAGAGCGTCAACCGCCTTACGGTGGGCTCACGAGGGTAGGGGCGCGCCCCCTGCCTCGTGACCACCTCGGGCACTGGTTCGTGTTGATTTTCCTTCCGAATTTTCCATATTTTCCAAAAATAAGCTCCGTCCATTTTTATCCCATTTGGACTTTGTTTGATATGGATATTCTGTGAAACCAAAAACATGCAACAGACAGGAACTGGCACTGGGCACTGGATCAATATGTTAGTCCCAAAAATAATATAAAAAGTTGCCAAAAAGTATATGAAAGTTGAATAATATTGGCATGGAACAATCAAAAATTATAGATACGATGGAGACATATCAGTACACAACGTCTAATAATACCATCTACTCCTTCTTTATAAAGATGTGGGTCTGTTGGGTTCTACGGTAGGGTGCGTCGACTGCAAATTAAAATTTCCTACGCGATCGACCGTGTCATATGCTAGTCTAGTTGGCTGCGCGTCCACACAACCCTTTCGACTAGGGACCTTTTAGGACGTTCATCCTACAATGCATAGTCCCACAACAAGTCACGTACTTGCTGATACACATCATTGATAATGTCCAAGGACTATCTTTATTCATAAACACATAGGAAATATCATCATACATGATTGCCTCTAGGGCATATCTCCAACAGGGTCACCCCAAAAGTAATGTCTTAAACCATAGAAGATTTTTTTCTTTTGCTGGTATGTAAAGGTAGGTGGTAAATATTTAGCAACAATGTAATTAGCATAGTCAGCATACCAAGGAGTACTATTAGCAACATTTATTGTAGCTAACTGCTCATCAGGAAAACTATCATCAATAGGTAGTGGGTCATCAAGCACATTTTCAAGCCTAGACAAATTATCAGCTACGGGGTTCTCAGATCCTTTTCTATCAATGATATGTAAATCAAATTCTTGTAACAAAAGAACCCAACGAATAAGTCTAGGTTTAGCATCTTTCTTTTCCATATGATATTTAATAGCAGCATGGTCTGTGTGAACAGTTACTTTGGAATCAACAATATAAGGTCTAAATTTATCACAAGCAAACAGTACTGCTAAGAATTCTTTTTCAGTAGTAGCATAATTTGTTTGAGCATTTTATAGAGTTTTACTAGCATAATGAATAACATTTAGTTTCTTATGAACTCTTTGTCCTAGAACAACACCAATAGCATAAGCACTAGCATCACACATAATTTCAAAAGGCAAGTTCCAATCAGGTGGTTGAACAATAGGTGCGGATATTAAGGCTTTCTTGAGTGTTTCAAAGGCTTCTAAACAATCATCATTAAAAACAAAAGGAATATCCTTTTGCAAAAGATTAGTAAGAGGCCTAGAAATTTTAGATAAGTCTTTGATAAATCTCCTATAGAAACCAGCATGACCTAGGAAACTACGAATACCTTTGATGTCCTTAGGACATGGCATTTTCTCAATTGCATCAACCTTAGCTTGGTCCACTTCAATACCTCTTTCTGAAATTTTATGACCCAAGACAATGCCTTCATTAACCATAAAGTGGCACTTCTCCCAATTCAAGACAAGATTTGTTTGTTCACATCTCTCCAAACTTGCTCAAGATTGCTTAAACAATCATCAAAAGACTTTCCATAAACAGAAAAGTCATCCATGAAAACCTCAACAATCTTTTCACAAAAGTCAGAGAATATAGCAGTCATACATCTTTGAAAGGTAGCAGGTGCATTACATAAACCAAGAGGCATACGTCTATAAGCATAAGTTCCAAAGGGACAAGTAAAAGTAGTCTTTTCTTGATCAGGTTGAGAAACAGGTATTTGTGAAAAGCCAGAGTATCCATCTAGGAAGCAAAAGTGTGAGTTCTTAGATAATCTTTCAAGCATTTGATCAATAAAAGGCAAGGGGTAATGATCTTTTCTAGTTGCTTTGTTTAATTTTCTGTAATCAATTACCATTCTATAGCATGTAACAATTCTTTGTGCAATAAGTTCATTCTTATCATTAGCAACAACAGTAATACATCCTTTCTTAGGGACACAATGAACAGGACTTACCCATCTACTATCAAATATAGGATAGATTATACATGCTTCCAGAAGTTTTAAGATTTCCGTTCTTACCACTTCCTTCATATTTGGATTCGACCGACGTTGGTGATCAACAACAGGTTTAGCATCAGGTTCCATATTAATTTTGTGCTGACATAGAGTGGGACTAATGCCCTTTAAATCATCAAGAGTATATCCAATAGCAGCTCAGTGCTTCCTTGGAACTTTCAATAATATTTTTTCTTCATGTTCTGAAAGGTTAGCACTAATAATAACAGGATATATCTTCTTTTCATCAAGATAAGCCTATTTCGAAGTGTCTGGCAATTGTTTTAATTCAAACATAGGATCACCTTTAGGTGGAGGAGGACCTCCAAGAGTTTCAATAGGCAAATTGTGTTTAAGCATAGGACGTTGTTCAAAGAAAACCTTATCTATTTCATTTCTTTCATGCATATGTAAATCATTTTCATGGCCTGGCAAATATTGTTCTAAAGATCAGTAGGTGGAACAGCAATAGAAGCAAGACCAATTAATTCATCCTTACTAGACAATTCTTTTTCATGATGATTTCTACTAAACTTGGAAAAATTAAACTCATGAGACTCATCACCAAAGCTAACACCAACAATTTGTTTCACTACAAAAAAAAGACACATCTGTGACATTTTGGGCTGAACGAAAAAAAATCTGTCATACTTATGGCACTTCTTTGACAATAATTGTGACAAAACCCGGTATCATCATAGATGTGGTGGGGTCCTACTTCTATGACAAAAAATGGGCATTTCGTCCTGGCAGGCCGGAGATGTAGCTGCATGACATTCTTTGGGCCGTCCATGACGGAAAAACCGTAGTAGAAGCGAAGGCGAGGAAAATATCGGGGAGTTCCCAGTTACGGTGGGTGGTCGGGGTCGAGCGATGCGCGTTTCTCTCGTACGTACGCACGTATGTGCGAGGCGTTGCGCTCTAACTGAACCCGAGTGAGGCATTAGGCTCTAACTAAACCCGAGCGATTGCACTGCAGGCTACGCGTTACTGAACCCGAGCGATCATCGATGGCTGTTAGCTGAACCCGATCGAGTGATTCCTTCGCTACTGCTGCTAACTGAAGCCGATCGATGCTGCCTCTGGATGAACAGTGAGCATTGTTGGGAGGTTTGGATGAACAGTTCCCGGTGGGGGTTGGATGAACAGGAACCCGTGGTAGTAGAGGCCGTTGCCGCTGGATGAACAGTACCCCGATTGATCAAGCCGGTGGATGAACAAGACCCCGTGGAGGGCTGGATGAACAGGACCCCGTGCAGGGCTGGTTGAATAGTAGTCGGTGGAGGGATGGTTGAACAGTAGCCGGTGGAGGGCTGGATAAACAGTAGCCTGTAGAGGGGTGGTTGAACAGGACCCCGTGGAGAGGGCTGGTTGAACAGTGCCGGTGGAGGCTGGATGAACAGGGGCCCATGGATGAATAGTCGCGGGTGGAGGCTGAGGAGGTCGACGGTGGATGAACAGTACCCCGTGGAGGCTGGGGGAGGTCCACGGTGGAGATGAACAATATCCCGTGGAGTCCCGTTTTGTGGTACGCCACACCCCTCCCGATGAACAGGACCCCCGTTTCAACCGTAGCGCTCCAACACAAGTCCGTTTCCTCCGTTTTGCGGTACGCCACACCCCTCCCGGTCAACAGGACCCCGTTTCGACCGTAGGAGGTCCAACATAAGTCTGTTTCCTCCGTTTTGCGGTACGCCAGACCCCTCCCGATGAACAGGATCCCGTTTTGACCGTGACCGATCGAACACAAGGCCGTTTCCTCTGTTCTGTGGTACGCCAAGCCGGTTGGCTCCCGATGAACATGTCAACGCATTCCATTCCGACCCAGCCGGTTGGCTCCCCATGAACATGACGACGACGCAGTTTCTCCGTTCTGACCCGGCCATGTACACGATCCCTGGCCGTTGCTACCTCTTGAGCACTGCGTTGGTTTTCCCCGAAGAGGAAGGGATGATGCAGCAAATTAGCGTAAGTATTTCCCTCAGTTTTTGAGAACCAAGGTATCAATCCAGTAGGAGGCTATGCGCGAGTCCCTCGTACCTGCACAAAACAAATAAATCCTCGCAACCAACGCAAATAGGGGTTGTCAATCCCTATAAGGCCACTTACGAGAGTGAGATCTGATAGATATGATAAGATAATATTTTTGGTATTTTATGATAAAGATGCAAAGTAAAATAAAGGCAAAGTAAATAGCAAAGGAAATAACTAAGTAGTAGGAGATCAATATGATAAAGATAGACCCGGGGGCCATAGGTTTCACTAGTGGCTTCTCTCAAGAGCATAAGTATTCTACGGTGGGTGAACAAATTACTGTTGAGCAATTGACAGAATTGAGCATAGTTATGAGAATATCTAGGTATGATCATGTATATAGGCATCACGTCCGAGACAAGTAGACCGACTCCTGCCTGCATCTACTACGATTACTCCACTCATCGACCGCTATCCAGCATGCATCTAGAGTATTAAGTTAAAAACAGAGTATCGCCTTAAGCAAGATGACATGATGTAGAGGGATAGACTCATGCAATATGAAGAAAACCCCATCTTGTTATCCTCGATGGCAATAATACAATATGTGCCTTGCTGCCCCTACTGTCACTGGGAAAGGACACCGCAAGATTGAACCCAAAGCTAAGCACTTCTCCCATTGCAAGAAAGATCAATCTTGTAGGCCAAACCAAACTGATAATTCGAAGAGACTTGCAAAGATAACCAATCATACATAAAAGAATTCAGAGAAGATTCAAATATTATTCATAGATAGACTTGATCATAAACCCACAATTCATCGATCTCAACAACCACACCGCAAAAAGGAGATAACATCGAATAGTTCTCCACAAGAGAGGGGGAGAACATTGTATTGAGATCCAAAAAGAGAGAAGAAGCCATCTAGATACTAACTATGGACCCGTAGGTCTGAGATAAACTACTCACACTTCATCGAAGGGGCTATGGTGTTGATGTAGAAGCCCTCCGTGATCGATGCCCCCTCCGGCGGAGCTCCGGAACAGGCCCCAAGATGGGATCTCGTGGATACAAAAAGTTGTGGCAGTGGAATTAGGTTTTTGGCTCCGTATCTGATCATTTGGGGTACGTGGATATATATAGGAGGAAGGAGTACGTCGGTGGAGCAACAGGGGGCCCACGAGGGTGGAGGGCGCGCCTGGGGTAGGCAAGCGCGCCCCTACCTCGTGGCCTCCTCTTTTCTTTCTTGATGTAGGGTCCAAGTCTCTTGGGTCTTGTTCGTTGAGAAAATCACGTTGCCGAAGGTTTCATTCCATTTGGACTCCATTTGATATTCCTTTTCTTCGAAACCCTAAAACAGGCAAAAAACAGCAATTCTGGGCTGGGCCTCCGGTTAATAGGTTAGTCCCAAAAATAATATAAAAGTGGATAATAAAGCCCAATAATGTCCAAAACAGTAGATAATATAGTATGGAGCAATCAAAAATTATAGATACGTTGGAGACGTATCAAGCATCCCCAAGCTTAATTCCTGCTCGTCCTCGAGTAGGTAAATGATAAAAACAGAATTTTTGATGCGGAGTGCTACTTGGCATAATTTTAATGTAATTCTTCTTAATTGTGGTATGAATATTCCGATACGAAAGATTCAAGACAAAAGTTCATATTGACATAAAAATAATAGTACTTCAAGCATACTAACTAAGCAATTATGTCTTCTCAAAATAACATGGCCAAAGAAAGTTCATCCCTACAAAATCTATAGTTTAGTCATGTTTCATTTTCGTCACACAAGAATGCTCTCATCATGCACAACCCCGATGACAAGCCAAGCAATTGTTTCATACTTTAGTAATTTCAAACCTATAAACTTTCACGCAATATATGAGCGCGAGCCATGGACATAGCACTATAGGTGGAATAGAATATAATGAGGGGGGTTATGTGGAGAAGACAAAAAGGAGAAAGTCTCACATCAACGAGGCTAATCAATGGGCTATGGAGATGCCCACCGATTGATGTTAATGCAAGGAGTAGGGATTGCCATGCAACGGATGCACTAGAGCTATAAATGTTTGAAAGCTCAACAAAAGAAACTAGTGGGTGTGCATCCAACTTGCTTGCTCATGAAGACCTAGGGCATTTGAGGAGGCCCATTGTTGGAATATACAAGCCAAGTTCTATAATGCAAAATTCCCACTATGAAAGTGATAACATGAGAGACTCTCTACTATGAAGATCATGGCGCTACTTTGAAGCACAAGTGTGGTAAAAGATAGTAACATTGTCCCTTCTCTCTCATCATTTTTTGGGCCTTCTCTTTTTTATGGCCTTTCTCTTCTTTTTTTGGGCCTTCTCTTTTTTATGGCCTTTCTCTTTATATATATATATATATATATATATATATATATATATATATTCCTCACTTGGGACAATGCTCTAGAAAATTATGATCATCACACTTCTATTTATTTACTACTCAATGATTACAACTCGATACTAGAACAAAAGATGACTCTATATGAATGCCTCCGGTGGTGTACCGGGATATGCAATGGACCAAGAGTGACATGTATGAAAGAATTATGAATTGTGGCTTTGCCACAAATACTATGTCAACTACATGATCATGCTAAGCAATATGACAATGATGAATGTGTCATGATGAATGGAATGATGGAAAGTTGCATGGCAATATATCTCGGAATGGCTATGGAAATGCCATAATAGGTAGGTATGGTGGTTGTTTTGAGGAAGATATAAGGAGGTTTATGTGTGAAAGAGCGTATCATATCATGGGGTTTGGATGCATCGGCGAAGTTTGCGCCAACTCTCAATGTGAGAAAGGGCAATGCACGGTACCGAAGAGGCTAGCAAGGACGGAAGGGTGAGAGTGCATATAATCCATGGACTCAACATTAGTCATAAAGAACTCACATACTTATTGCAAAAATCTACAAGTCATCAAAAACCTCGGTACTACGCACATGCTCCTAGGGGGATAGATTGGTAGGAAAAGACCATCGCTCGTCCCCGACCGCCACTCATAAGGAAGACAATCAAATAACACCTCATGTTTCAAATTTGTTGCATAACGTTTACCATACGTGCATGCTACGGGACTTGCAAATTTCAACACAAGTATTTCTCAATTTCACAACTACTCAACTAGCACGACTTTGATATTATTACCTCCATATCTCAAAACAATAATCAAGCATCAAACTTCTCTTAGTATTCAAAACACTCTTAAGAAAATTTTACTAACTTTGAATTCCTAGCATATTAGGATTTTAAGAAAATTACCATGCTATTAAGACTCTCAAAATAATCTAAGTGAAGCATGAGAGATCAATAGTTTCTATAAAACAAATCCACCACTGTTCTCTAAAAGATATAAGTGAAGTACTAGAGCAAAACTATATAACTCAAAAGATATAAGCGAAGCACATAGAGTATTCCAACAAATTCCAAATCATGTATGGCTCTCTCAAAAGTTGTGTACAGGAAGGATGATTGTGGTAAACTAAAAAGAAAATACTCAAATAATACAAGACGCTCCAAGCAACACACATATCATGTGGCGAATAAAAATATAGCTCCAAGTAAAGTTACCGATAGAAGTAGACGAAAGAGGGGATGCCTTCTGAGGCATCCCCAAGCTTTGGCTTTTAGGTGTCCTTATATTATCTTGGGGGTGCCATGGGCATCCCCAAGCTTAGGCTCTTGCCACTCCTTGTTCCATAATCCATCAAATCTTTACCCAAAACTTGAAAACTTCACAACACAAAACTTAAAGTAGAAAATTTCGTGAGCTCCGTTAGCGAAAGAAAATAAAAGACCACTTCAAGGTACTGTAATGAAATCATTATTTATTTATATTGGTGTTATACCTACTGTATTGCAACTTCTCTATGGTTTATAAACTATTTTACTAGCCATAGATTCATCAAAATAAGCAAACAACACACGAAAAACAGAATCTGTCAAAAACAGAACAGTCTGTAGTAATCTGTAGCTAGCGCAAGATATGGAACCCCAAAATTCTAAAATAAATTTCTGGAAGTGAGGAATTTATCTATTAATCATCTTCAAAAATAATTAACTAAATAGCACTCTCCAAATAAAAATTACAGCAGTTCTCGTGAGCGCTAAAGTTTCTGCTTTTTACAGCAAGTTCAACAAGACTTTCCCCAAGTCTTCCCAACGGTTCTACTTGGCACAAACACTAATTAAACACAAAAACACAACCAAAACAGAGGCTAGAAAAATTATTTATTACTAAACAGGAGCAAAAATCAAAGAATAAAAATAAAATTGGGTTGCCTCCCAACAAGCGCTATCGTTTAACGCCCCTAGCTAGGCATAACAAGCAAGGATAGATCTAGGTATTGCCATCTTTGGTAGGCAATCCATAAGTGGCTCTCATAATAGATTCATAAGCTAATTTAATTTTCATTCTAGGAAAGTGTTCCATGTCTTTCCTTAATGGAAATTGGAATCTAATATTTCCTTCCTTCATATCAATAATTGCATCAATCGTTCTAAGGAAAGGTATACCAAGAATAATAGGACATGAAGGATTGCAATCTATGTCAAGAACAATAAAATCTACAGGCACATCATTCCTATTTGCAAAAATAAGAACATCATTAATTCTTCCCATAGGTTTTATTAATAGTGGAATCCGCAAGGTGCAAGTTTAGAGAGCAATCATCAAAATCATGGAAACCTAACAAATCACACAAAGTCTTTGGAATCGTGGAAACACTAGCACCCAAATCACATAAAGCATAACTTTCATGATCTTTAATTTTAATTTTAATAGTTGATTCCCACTCATCATAAAGTTTTCTAGGGATAGAAACTTCCAATTCAAGTTTTTCTTCATAAGATTGCATCAAGGCATCAACGATATGTTTAGTAAACGCTTTATTTTGACTATAAGCGTGAGGAGAATTTAGCATGGATTGCAACAAGGAAATACAATCAATCAAAGAGCAATTTTCATAGTTAAATTCCTTGAAATCCATCATAGTGGGTTTAGCAACATCTAGGGTTTTAATTTCTTCAATCCCACTTTTATCAAATTTAGCATCAAGATCAACAATTTCTGAATTCTTGGAGCGCCTTCTAGGTAAAGGTGTATCGTATTCAGTCCCATCATTATCAAGATTCATATTGCAAAACAAAGATTTAATAGGGGACACATCAATAACTTTTAGATCTTCATATTTATTTTCATAGGTACTAGAAGAACACGCTCTTATAAAGGCATCTTTGTTATCACGCATCCTAGCGGTTCTTTCTTTGCACTCATCAATGGAAATTCTCATGTCTTTGAGAGACTCATTGATATAATGCTTAGGTGGAATAGATCTAAGTTTCAAAGAATCAACATCAAGAGCAATTCTATCAATGTTCCTAGCCAAATCATCAATCTTAAGCATTTTTTCTTCAATCATAGCATTAAATTTATTTTGTGAAGTAATGAATTCTTTAATATTAGATTCAAAATCAGAGGGCATCTTATTATAATTTCAATAAGAATTGTTGTAGGAATTACCATAATTATTAGAGGGATTACTAGGATAAGGCCTAGGTTGAAATTTCCTCTATACGCGTTGTTACCAAAATTGTTCCAACCAACAAAATTCACATCCATAGATTCATTATTATTCTCAATCAAAGTAGATAAGGGCATATCATTAGGATCAGAAGAAACACTCATATTAGCAAATAATTTCATAAGTTCATCCATCTTTCCACTCAAAACATTAATTTCTTCTATCGCATGCACCTTTTTATTAGTAGATCTTTCAGTATGCCATTGAGAATAATTAACCATAATATTATCTAGGAGTTTAGTAGCTTCTCCTAAAGTGATTTCCATAAAAGTGCCTCCCGCGGCCGAATCTAAAAGATTTCTAGAAGCAAAATTCAATCCGGCATAAAAATTCTGAACAATCATCCACAAATTTAAACCATGAGTAGGGCAATTACGTATCATTAATTTCATTCTCTCCCAAGCTTTTGCAACATGTTCATGATCAAGTTGCTTAAAATTCATAATATCGTTTCTAAGAGAGATGATCTTAGTGGGAGGAAAATACTTAGAGATAAAAGCATCTTTGCACTTGTTCCATGAATCAATACTATTTTTAGGCAAAGAAGAAAACCAAGCTTTAGCACGATCTCTAAGCGAAAAAGGAAATAGCTTCAATTTAACAATATCATTATACACATCTTTCTTCTTTTGCATGTCACACAAATCAACGAAGCTATTTAGATGGGTAGCGGCATCTTCACTAGGAAGGCCGGAAAACGGATCTTTCATGACAAGATTCAGCAAAGCAGTATTAATTTCATGAGATTCAGCATCAGTAAGAGGAGCAATCGGAGTGCTAATAAAATCATTGTTGTTGTCACACAATTTAGTATTATCTTGAGTCATCGTGACAAGTAAGCAAACTAACACACAAGCAAACAAAAAGCAAGCAGGCAAAAAGAGGCAAATAGGGAAAGAGAGGGAGGATAGAGAGAGAGGGCGAATAAAATGGCAAGGGTGAAGTGGGGGAGAGGAAAACGAGCGGCAAATGGCAAATAATGTAATGTGGGAGATAAGGGTATGTGATGGGTACTTGGTATGTTGACTTTTGCGTAGACCTCCCTGGCAACGGCGCAAAAAATCCTTCTTGCTACCTCTTGAGCACTGTGTTAGTTTTCCCCGAAGAGGAAGGGATGATGCAGCAAAGTAGCATAAGTATTTCCCTCAGTTTTTGAGAACCAAGGTATCAATCCAATAGGAGGCTATGCGCAAGTCCCTCGTACCTGCACAAAACAAATAAATCCTCGCAACCAACGCAAATAGGGGTTGACAATCCCTATAAGTCCACTTACGAGAGTGAGATCTGGTAGATATGATAAGATAATATTTTTGGTATTTTTATGATAAAGATGCAAAGTAAAATAAAGGCAAAGTAAATAGCAAAGGAAATAACTAAGTAGTAGGAGATCAATATGATAAAGATAGACCCAGGGGCCATAGGTTTCACTAGTGGCTTCTCTCAAGAGCATAAGTATTCTACGGTGGGTGAACAAATTACTGTTCAGCAATTGACAGAATTGAGCATAGTTATGAGAATATCTAGGTATGATCATGTATATAGGCATCACGTCCGAGACAAGTAGACCGATTCCTGCCTGCATCTACTACGATTACTCCACTCATCGACCGCTATCCAGCATGCATCTAGAGTATTAAGTTAAAAACAGAGTAACGCCTTAAGCAAGATGACATGATGTAGAGGGATAGACTCATGCAATATGAAGAAAACCCCATCTTGTTATCCTCGATGGCAACAATACAATACGTGCCTTACTGCCCCTACTGTCACTGGGAAAGGACACCGCAAGATTGAACCCAAAGCTAAGCACTTCTCCCATTGCAAGAAAGATCAATCTAGTAGGCCAAACCAAACTGATAATTCGAAGTGACTTGCAAAGATAACCAATCATACATAAAAGAATTCAGAGAAGATTCAAATATTATTCATAGATAGACTTGATCATAAACCCACAATTCATCGGTCTCAACAAACACACCACAAAAAGAAGATTACATCGAATAGTTCTCCACAAGAAAGGGGGAGAACATTGTATTGAGATCCAAGAAGAGAGAAGAAGCCATCTAGCTACTAACTATGGACCCGTAGGTCTGAGGTAAACTACTCACACTTCATCGGAGGGCTATGGTGTTGATGTAGAAGCCCCCCATGATTGATGCCCCCTCCGACGGAGCTCCGGAACAACCCCCAAGATGGGATCTCGTGGATATAGAAAGTTGCAGCGGTGGAATTAGGTTTTTGGCTCCGTATCTGATTGTTTGGGGGTACGTGGATATATACCCTGTTCAAGAATTCATCTGATTAACCAGTTAACTTGCCGATTAATCCCTACTCGTAGGGTCACCGAGTAGCTGATAAACTCAAAAATCGCCCAATTAATTGATTAAATGGCCGATTAACTTGCCGATTAGTCGATTAATCCCCTACTCACCAGCCAACCGAGCAGCTACCAGTTAACGATTTCCTCAACAATGGATATATATAGGAGGAAGGAGTACGTCGGTGGAGCAACAGGGGGCACGAGGGTGGAGGGCGCGCCTGGGGTAGGCAGGCGTGCCCCTACCTTGTGGCCTCCTCTTTTCTTTTTGACGTAGGGTCCAAGTCTCCCGGGTCCTGTTCGTTGAGAAAATCACGTTCCCGAAGGTTTCATTCTGTTTGGACTCCGTTTGATATTCCTTTTCTTCGAAACCCTAAAACAGGTAAAAAAAACATCAATTCTGGGCTAGGCCTCGGGTTAATAGGTTAGTCCCAAAAATAATATAAAAGTGGATAATAAAGCCCAATAATGTCCAAAACAGTAGATAATATAGCATGGAGCAATCAAAAATTATAGATACGTTGGAGACGTTTCAGCCGTACGTATGCGTGAGTAGGCGTTCGAGACCCCGCCGGTATGTACGTACGTGGTCGTATTTACTTTCTTGCACCCTGGCCGTTGTACGTACGTGTACATGCTACGTGTGCGCCTCTACTACGACACATGCACGCCTCTACATCGACCAGTATGTACGTACACATTCGTGACCAGAATGACAACGCTATGTACGCTTCGACCAGGTAGGTCCCGACTGTGAGGCACTTCCTTGCGTGCGAAGATGTAGCTGGTGGGTCCCAGCAGTCAGGGGGAAACGTTTTTTCACGAAATATTGTAGCCCATCCGATGAGTCCCTACTGTCAGGTAGAGGAATAATTATTTTGCGCGTAATAAGGAGGCACTTCCTTGCTGCGGCCGTGGACCCAGCTGTCAACCTCTCCATGTATAGTACTCTTCCGATGGAAGTCGTTCCTTGACCACGTTGACCACGCCGCGCCGAGAGCACCACGGCGGTGCATGTAACATCCCAAATTTTCAATTTGGAATGTTATACATTAGGTCATCATGCATATCATATTTTATTTTGCTTTTGGTTTTGATCCTAGAAAATCCTAAGCAACTCAAGGACCTACGGAGAGAGTTGGGGATTTCGTTATTTACACATTTGAGTTTTCTCAAATTATGTAAACAGGATCATTTGATTTTATTTATTTTATCATCAATTATTTCTATTACAAAAATATGAGAGAGGGAATAAAATGACTTTCCCAAAATATAGAAATATTGAGGATTTAATAAAAAAATCAAATAAGTTTTATTTCGGAGTTTTTCGGTATTTTTATTTGAATTTAGGAAAAATGCGCGTTTTTCAAAGTTGTAGTTTGGGCCCAGATAAATGATCACTTTATCGGGCTTGATTTTAGGAACCAGATAAAATTTATTTCGTGATTTTTTAAGTCCGTTTAGTATTTATTTTTATTTTTCTTCTGAGCGGAATTATTTAAAAAAACGCGTAACCGACTCCGGGCCGTAACCGGCCAGGAAACCGCCAGCCGGGCCTTTATAAGGCGCGCCCCGGGCGAGAAAGAGAGCCAGCCGCCACCGCGCCCTAACCCTAACCCTAATCCGCCGCCGCCGCTGCCCGCCGCCGCCGCCGCCGGAGCCGCGCGTGTTTCGAGGTTCGCCGCCGCCTCGTTTTCCGTGCTGTTTAAAAAAAATTATGTTCGTCGTTTTTCTTTTTCGTCGGATTTTCCGCGGTTATTTTCTGATCGCGATTTCTGATCCGATTTTCGTTTTAGTTTAACTTTTCGCTCGTTTATCGGAATCAGACGATTCAAGCGCGTGGAGTTTCGTCTCGAAACCCTCTTTCCGAATAATCAACTTAAACAAGTTTTTGCTACTGTAAAATTTGCCCTAGATCCAGATTACTAGAACAAAGTTGTTTTCTTTCGCCCTTTGATTTCTTTTGCTTCGTTCGATTTGATTCTTTCGCAAACCAGGGTTCTTAAGTTGAACTTTCTGGTTAGATCTTCTGTTTGAGTTTTACCTGTGCATTAGATGAGTACTTATTGTATGATTGTTTGTTTGTTTGCGATAGAATACTCGGAGTGCGCCGCCTGTTACTTCAAGTCTCTAGGTTTCGCGGATCATCAGCAAGGCAAGTAACACTTTGACCATACCTTTTCTACAACCCAGTTTTATTGCATTGGATCAATCCTCACACATTGCATGATTAGGATCTAATTAAATTGTGGGATGGGAAGTAGATGAGGTAGTACCTATTACCTGTTTATTATCAAACCTTTGGGAGTTACTTCTACGTTTGCTTATTATGCCATGCTATGCCAGTAGACGTGGATTGGGTGAGTGATATCCATGACAGATGTGAGATTTATAATTAAGGGTTTATCTAAGGTGGCAACCTAACACACATCTGGGTGGATTGAGGCACCTGGGGTTACCAGGACTTGCCTGTTTTCTTTTGGACCGCCACCCAGGCTCAAAGGGATCATGAGATTATTCAAACTAGAAACTTCCGTGTGCAGCCACAAGCCATTATGGGCTCTGGCATAGTTGACTAAGTTGTGCGAACTCTTACAGGGTAGACTAGCAGATGTAGGGGAAAGTAGGTGTACCGGTCTATCCGTCGTAAGGTGCTAGCGCTTCTGAAAGACTGTGTCTCGGTCATCCGTTTCTCAAACACCTTGTAGTGTGAGAAACCAAATGGAGGCGATCAAGTCTTGTGGGGAAAAGTGCGCAAACCTCTGCAGAGTGTAACAAACTAATCATGGTTAGCCGTGTCCCCGGTTATGGACATCTTGAGTATCTAGTACCTGGATTATCATGTGAATATCAACATGTTACTCTAAATTAATTTTGTGGGACTTTAATGATGTTACTTAATTGGGATTGAGGATGTTGTCAACCATTCTCAATGTTTAACAACCACCATGATAGTAATTAATTTTATTCCTTTTGAAGTAGGGGAAAAATGGCTTTACGCAAAAACTGTAACCATAGAGCTTTCCACCAGCCAAATATGCATATAGTATAGTTGTTGCATTCCATTACTCTCTATGTGTTACCTTGCCAGCATATTCCATGTGCTGACCCGTTTTCGGGGTGCAACGTTAATGTTGCAGACTTTTCAGACGACGATTGAGGAGTTTTAGGTCGTGGTTCTATACTCAATGATGCCGTTGGAGTTGATGGACTCACTTATCTTCCAAGCCTTCCGCTGTTACCGTTATTAGATGGCCTTAAGCCATATTTATTGTAATAAGTTCTCTTTTGAGACACTCGATGTAATAAGTGTGTGATTGCTACTCTGCTATAAATCCTCCGAGTACTGTGTGGTGTCAGCATTACTGATCCAGGGATGACACCGGAGCACAGAGATCAGACTGTTTGAGGTCTGGTCGCTACAGAGATGGTATCAGAGCACACGCTGACTGTAGGACACGACCGCTAAGCTAAAGACCTGGATCACTGCTCACTCTCTCCTCTTCTGACTTCTCAACTTTTCTACTCTTTAGGATGGCGGATGCAAGGAACAAGTTCACACAACCAGATGAAGATACACCCTTTGGACGCCACTTGAGGGAAGTCACTAGATACCTGAACATAGGAATACCAAGCTTCACGGGAACCTACAACCCCACTTTACCTGAAGAAGAGCGCTGGATGATTCAAGTTCAAGTTCCAGGAAGGACGTTCATGCCAGTCACTGAGCCCATAGAGTTTTCTTTTGATGCCCCAACTTGGAGTCTAGGAAAGAGCATGGCAGCTCACATCGCCATGGGACGCATTGGAGAAGTCTACCGCAAGGATCTCAAAGATACTATCTACCAGATTTGTGGGCGCCGAGATGAACACTGGGAGATGATCAGCACCAGGAAAGATAGATCAATTGCAGCTTTTATTCAGGAGTTAAATCAGCACATTCGACGCCAGGAGAATCAGATGTGCGCCGACATGATAGATCTGAAGAAGGCTAAGACTAGAATCAAGGAACTGGAGGAAGAACTCAAGGCTACACGTGAAGATTATGAAGAAGAAATTGAAGTACTGGTGGAGAAGAATGACGATCTGATCAAGAAGATTGGAATATTTATGGGAGGCCCGACACCAGTAGATGAAGATGAGGAACCCAAGGAGATTAGCCCGGAGGACTACATCATCATTGACGCCACCGACTCGGAACAAGATAGTAGCGATGATGACTATGTGGATGAAGCAGGAGCAGATATCATGGAGTCTACAACTGTAGAATATTTCTAGAAGACCACCTCACCAGTAGTAGTAGTCCACCATGTAAATATAGTAGTCAGAGCACTTTTGCGATAGCTAGACCGGTTGTATGCCTTTGTTTGATTGATTGAAGTGAATTGTGTGCTTTTGCCTCATGTGCATATGGGTAGTGTTTTCCCTTTAGACCCCCTCTATTCTTATATCTCATCTTTTCTAAACCCTCAGATGCCTCCGAGACGTGACCCTGGATTTGCCTTTCCGCCGGAGCTCACCCAGTTGATCCAGCAGCAGAACACCTTGATACAGTTGCTAGTTCAGAATCAGAATCAGGGGAACAACAACAACAATCCACCACCACCACCACCTGTTGACCACTTAGCCTGTTTTCTTAGGCTGAATCCGCCGGTGTTTTCTAGTAGCACCGAGCTGATAGTAGCAGATGATTGGCTCCGCAAGATAGCTAGGGAGTTGACCACAGCAGGATGCACTGATGTGGAGAAGGTTAAGTTTGCCGCACATCAGTTAGAAGGACCCGCAGCATCTTGGTGGGAGAATTTCACAACCACCTTCCCAGTCGACACTATCACATGGGACCAGTTTCAGCAGGCTTTCCGTACTGCCCATGTTTCAGCAGGAGCAATGGCCATGAAGAAGCGTGAGTTTCGTAACTTGCGCCAAGGAGGACGGACAGTTGGCCAGTATGTGGAGGAGTTTAGTAAGCTAGCACGTTATGCCCCAGATGACGTTGCTACGGATGCAGCTAAGCAGGAGAAATTCCTGGAAGGATTGAATGATGAGTTGAGTATGCAGTTGATGGTAGCCACCTTCAACAACTACCAGGAGTTGGTAGACCGTGCTCTTATGATTGAAGGGAAGCAGCAGCAAATTGAGAACCGCAAGAGGAAGTATGGACAAGGGAAGTATAATTCAGGAGCTCGGCAGAAGCCTCGTTTTACCCCTAGGCCAGGAGGACATTTTCATCGTACCCATGGAGTAGGTAGCTCGCACAATCACAATGGCACCAAGAATGGTAATGGGAATGGGGGAAGCAATGGACAGAACCGCAGCACCCCATCAACCCCAGCCAAGAAGGACTTGAGCCACATCACTTGCTATAAGTCTTCGAAGCCAGGACATTATGCAAATGACTGTCCTGAAGGACAAAATGGCAATGGAAGCTCTGGAAAGAAGCCGAACCCTTTCAATAGGGGACAGGTGAACCACGTTAACGTGGAAGAGGTTGAAGCTCAGCCCGATGCAGTAATATGTAAGTTTTTGGTTAAGTCATTTACTGCACTCGTTCTTTTTGATACTGGTGCATCGCATTCATACATATCAAGGGGATTTGTGGAAAAGTATAGCCTGCCCACTAGGATTCTTAAAACACCTATGCTAGTAAGCTCACCAGGAGCGGAGCACATGGCCAGTCAAGGATGTTTTCAAGTGCCATTAAGTATAGGAAGGCATGTTTTCCCAACGGATTTAATTATTTTGGAATCCCAAGGTCTGGATGTGATTCTTGGTATGGATTGGCTGTCGATGTATGGGGGAAAGATCGATTGCGCCAGTAAGACAATTTTGCTCACAACGCCAGAAGGGAGAAGGATCAAGTATGTATCCCGACATGCGCCAAACAGGACACAAGTAAATTCCTTATCAGGTGTTGTGCAGGAGGAAGTACCAGTGGTAAAGGATTTTCCTGATGTATTTCCTGAAGAGTTGCCAGGCATGCCACCGGATAGAGACATTGAGTTTTTGATTGAGCTTTTACCAGGCACTGGGCCAATATCAAAGAGACCATATAGGATGCCAGCAAAAGATTTGGTGGAAATTAAGAAGCAGATTAAGGAGTTACTGGATAAGGGATATATTCGCCCAAGTTCTTCGCCTTGGGGATCGCCAGTACTTTTAGTGGAGAAGAATGATGGATCGTTAAGGATGGTTGTTGATTATCGAGGATTGTATGAAGTAACGATCAAGAACAAGTACCCACTACCAATGATCAACGATCTGTCTGATCGGTTGCAAGGAGCTAAAGTGTTTTCCAAGATCGATTTGCAATCAGGATACCACCAGTTGAAGATTCGAGAACAGGATATTCCTAAGACAGCTTTTACCACAAGATATGGACTGTATGAGTATACCGTTATGTCATTTGGACTGACTAACGCGCCTGCCTATTTTATGAACATGATGAACAAAGTGTTTATGGAGTTTTTGGATAAGTTCGTCGTAGTGTTCATTGATGATATCCTGGTATATTCGAAGAATGAAGAGGAACATAAGGAGCATTTGCGTTTGGTACTTGGAAAGCTCAGAGAACACCAATTATATGCCAAGTTCAGTAAATGTGAATTTTGGTTGAAGGAAGTAGGATTCCTCGGACGCGTTATATCTGGAGAAGGTATAGCTGTTGATCCCGCTAAAGTTGAAACCGTGACCAAGTGGGAAGCACCAACAACAGTTGGAGAGATCCAGAGTTTTCTTGGACTCGCAGGATACTACCGGAGATTTATTGAGAATTTCTCAAAGATTGCAAAACATATGACGGAGTTGTTGAAGAAGGATACTAAGTTCAAATGGACTGAGGAGTGTGAGGCAAGTTTCCAGGAGTTGAAGAACCGTTTGGTTACCTCACCAGTGTTGATTTTGCCAGATCAAACCAAGGATTATGAGGTGTATTGCGACGCTTCACGTCGAGGACTTGGAGCAGTGCTTATGCAGGAAGGAAGAGTTCTTTCGTATGCTTCACGACAACTAAAGCCCCACGAATTGAATTATGCCACGCATGATTTGGAGTTAGCAACCGTAGTGCATGCATTAAAGACATGGAGACATTTCCTCATTGGAAACCATTGTGAGGTGTACACGGATCATAAGAGTTTGAAGTACATTTTCACGCAGAAGGAGTTGAATCTCAGGCAAAGGAGATGGTTGGAGCTCATCAAAGATTATGATATGAAATTGCATTATCATCCCAGAAAAGCTAATGTAGTAGCTGATGCATTAAGCCGCAAGAGCCATGTCAATACGTTAATGACAGGAGAAATACCCCAGGAGTTAGCAGAAAATTTTTATGAGCTATGTTTGGAAATAGTTCCGAGAGGCTATGTAGCAGCATTGGAGATTCAGTCAACACTGATGGATAGAATCAGAGAAGCTCAGAAAACTGACAAAGAGATTGCCACTATAAAGGAGAAACTGAGCAAAGGAAAAGCTAAAGGATTTCGTGAGGATGAGCACGACACCCTATGGGTTGAAGACCGTGTTTACGTGCCCAACAACCCGGAGATCAGGAAGTTGATTTTGCAAGAGGCCCATGATTCACCGTATTCGATTCACCCAGGAAATACCAAGATGTATTTGGATTTGAAGGATATTTTCTGGTGGACCGGAATGAAGAAGGATATTGCGGAGTATGTAGCAGTTTGTGATGTATGTCAGAGAGTAAAGGTAGAGCATCAGAAGCCAGCAGGATTGTTGCAACCATTGTCGATACCCAAATGGAAGTGGGATAAGCTAGGCATGGATTTTATCACGGGATTACCAAGGACTCGTTCAGGCTATGACTCGATTTGGGTTGTAGTTGATCGATTGACGAAGGTAGCTCATTTCATCCCAGTAAAGACCACTTACACAAGTGCTAAGTTGGCAAAGATATACATGACCAGGATCGTGTGTTTGCATGGAGTTCCGAGGAGCATCGTATCAGATAGAGGAACCCAGTTTACCTCAGAGTTCTGGAAGCAGTTGCATGAGACTTTGGGTACCAGGTTAGAATTTAGTACAGCTTTTCATCCACAGACAAATGGACAGACCGAGAGAGTCAATCAGATTTTGGAGGATATGCTGAGAGCTTGTGCGCTAGATTATGGATCTAGTTGGGACGATAATTTGCCATATGCAGAGTTTTCCTACAATAATAGCTATCATACCAGTTTGAAGATGACACCTTTCGAAGCTTTGTACGGAAGGAGGTGCAGGACACCGTTGTCATGGGACGAAGTTGGAGACCGCCAGTTGTTTGGACTAGATCTGATTAAGGAGTCTAAACAGAAGGTGAAGTTGATTCGCGATAGGGTCAAGGTAGCCCAGTCCAGGCAGAAGAGCTACGCAGATTCTAAACGCAAGGAGACAGTTTACGAAGTCGGAGATAGAGCTTATCTTTGAGTATCCCCACTTCGAGGGATTAAGCGTTTTGGAGTTAAGGGGAAGTTAGCGCCACGATTTGTAGGACCATATCGAGTTTTGGAGCGTATGGGAGAAGTGGCCTACAAGATGGAATTGCCAGAAGGATTGGCCGGAGTGCATGATGTGTTTCACGTTTCTCAGTTGAAGAAGTGTCACGCGGAGATGACTGACATACCTTTGAGAGACACAGTGCCATTAGAAGCAATTCAGTTGGATAACAATTTGACCTATGAGGAGAAACCAGTCAAGATCCTCGAGTTTGCCAGCCGAGTTACTCGCAGCAAGGTTATCAAGTTTTGCAAAGTTCAGTGGAGCCACCACACAGAGGATGAAGCCACTTGGGAGCGAGAGGAAGATTTGCTCAAAGACCACCCTCACCTATTTTCTAGCCAACCCGAATCTCGAGGGCGAGATTCATCTTAAGGGGGGTAGGTTTGTAACATCCCAAATTTTCAATTTGGAATGTTATACATTAGGTCATCATGCATATCATATTTTATTTTGCTTTTGGTTTTGATCCTAGAAAATCCTAAGCAACTCAAGGACCTACGGAGAGAGTTGGGGATTTCGTTATTTACACATTTGAGTTTTCTCAAATTATGTAAACAGGATCATTTGATTTTATTTATTTTATCATCAATTATTTCTATTACAAAAATATGAGAGAGGGAATAAAATGACTTTCCCAAAATATAGAAATATTGAGGATTTAATAAAAAAATCAAATAAGTTTTATTTCGGAGTTTTTCGGTATTTTTATTTGAATTTAGGAAAAATGCGCGTTTTTCAAAGTGGTAGTTTGGGCCCAGATAAATGTTCACTTTATCGGGCTTGATTTTAGGAACCCGAAAAATTTATTTCGTGATTTTTGGAGTCCGTTTAGTATTTATTTTTATTTTTCTTCCGAGCGGAATTATTTAAAAAAAACGCGTAACCGACTCCGGGCCGTAACCGGCCAGGAAACCGCCGGCCGAAACTTTATAAGGCGCGCCCCGGGCGAGAGAGAGAGCCAGCCGCCACCGCGCCCTAACCCTAACCCTAATCCGCCGCCGCCGCCCGCCGCCGCCGCCGCCGGAGCCGCGCGCCTTTCGAGGTTTGCCGCCGCCTCGTTTTCCGTGCTGTTTAAAAAAAATTCTATTCGTCGTTTTTCTTTTTTGTCGGATTTTCCGCGGTTATTTTCTGATCGCGATTTCTGATCCGATTTTCGTTTTAGTTTAACTTTTCGCTCGTTTATCGGAATCAGGCGATTCAAGCGCGTGGAGTTTCGTCTCGAAACCCTCTTTCTGAATAATCAACTTAAACAAGTTTTTGCTACTGTAAAATTTGCCCTAGATCCAGATTACTAGAACGAAGTTGTTTTCTTTCGCCGTTTGATTTCTTTTGCTTCGTTCGATTTGATTCTTTCGCAAACCAGGGTTCTTAAGTTGAACTTTCTGGTTAGATCTTCTGTTGAGTTTTACCTGTGCATTAGATGAGTACTTATTGTATGCTTGTTTGTTTGTCTGCGATAGAATACCCGGAGTGCGCCGCCTGTTACTTCGAGTCTCTAGGTTTCGCGGATCATCAGCAAGGCAAGTAACACTTTGATCATACCTTTTCTACAACCCAATTTTATTGCATTAGATCAATCCTCACACATTGCATGATTAGGATCTAATTAAATTGTGGGATGGGAAGTAGATGAGGTAGTACCTATTACCTATTTATTATCAAACCTTTGGGAGTTACTTCTACGTTTGCTTATTATGCCATGCTATGCCAGTAGACGTGGATTGGGTGAGTGATATCCATGACAGATGTGAGATTTATAATTAAGGGTTTATCTAAGGGGGCAACCTAACACACATTTGGGTGGATTGAGGCACCTGGGGTTACCAGGACTTGCCTGTTTTCTTTTGGACCGCCACCCAGGCTCAAAGGGATCATGAGATTATTCAAACTAGAAACTTCCATGTGCAGCCACAAGCCATTATGGGCTCTGGCATAGTTGACTAAGTTGTGCGAACTCTTACAAGGTAGACTAGCAGATGTAGGGGAAAGTAGGTATACCGGTCTATCCGCCGTAAGGTGCTAGCGCTTCTGAAAGACTGTGTCTCGGTCATCCGTTTCTCAAACACCTTGTAGTGCGAGAAACCAAACGGAAGCGATCGAGTCTTGTGGGGAAAAGTGCGCAAACCTCTGCAGAGTGTAACAAACTAATCATGGTTAGCCATGTCCCCGGTTATGGACATCTTGAGTATCTAGTACCTGGATTATCATGTGAATCTCAACATGTTACTCTAAATTAATTTTGTGGGACTTTAATGATGTTACTTAATTGGGATTGAGGATGCTGTCAACCATTCTCAATGTTTAACAACCACCATGATAGTAATTAATTTTATTCCTTTTGAAGTAGGGAAAAATTGGCTTTACGCAAAAACTATAACCATAGAGCTTTCCACCAGCCAAATATGCATATAGTATAGTTGTTGCATTCCATTACTCTCTATGTGTTACCTTGCCAGCATATTCCATGTGCTGACCCGTTTCGGGCTGCAATGTTAATGTTGTAGACTTTTCAGATGATGATTGAGGAGTTTTAGGTCGTGGTTCTATACTCAGTGATGCCGTTGGAGTTGATGGACTCACTTGTCTTCCAAGCCTTCCGCTGTTATCGTTATTAGATGGCCTTAAGCCATATTTATTGTAATAAGTTCTCTTTTGAGACACTCGGTGTAATAAGTGTGTGATTGCTACTCTGCTATAAATCCTCCGAGTACTGTGTGGTGTCAGCATTACTGATCCAGGGATGACACCGGAGCACAGAGATCAGACTGTTTGAGGTCTGGTCGCTACAGTGCACGACAGCGAGGCCTAGGAAGAGGATGACGCGGAGCCGGGGAAGACGCGGCAGTGGAAGCCCACGTGGAGAGGATTATGAGGGTTCACTGGTTCGGCTGCGGTGTGAGGCTGCCATCACCGTAGAATAACAGGGGGTGTGGGTGAGTAGAGGCGGATGGCCTGGCCAGCGGTGGGAGTAGTAGGGGCAGTGAGGCCTCCGCGGCATCACATCCAGCCACGGGAGGCAGGAGCACGCGGCACGATAGGCGCTGGTTTGGGCGGCTGGAGCAAAAAGACCAGAGGTTGAAGAAGCACTACGGCCGTTGGATGGACATCGTACGGTCACTGGAGCTAGAATCGTTCATATTGACTAAGTTGGCAAAGCCCTCTGTCCCCTTCAACTTAGTAGGCCCACAAGTCAGCCTCCCACGCATGAGGTATTCATTTTTTGTGTGTAATAAGGAGGCACTTCCTTGTGTGCGAAGATATAGCTGGTGGGTCTGAGGTGTCAGCGGGGGGAACGTTTTTTTGCAAAATACAGAGGCCCTTACGGTGGGTCTTAGATGTCAGGTGGAGGAATCATTATTTTGTGCGTAATAAGGAGGCATTTCCTTGTGTGCAGCTGTGGACCCAGCTGTCAGCCTCTCCACATACAATCCACTTCTGATGGATGTCGTTCATTGACCATGTTGACCACGCCGCGCCGAGAGCACCAGTCCAGTGGATGACGACGAGACCTATGAAGGGAACGACACGGAGTCGGGGAAGACACGGCAGTGGCTGCCCACGCAGTGGGGAGTACGAAGGTTGACTGGTTCGGCTATCGTCACCGGAAAATAACAGGAGGTGTGGGTGAGTAGAGGGATAGACAGGCCAGGGATGCGAGTATGGTGGGGCCGTGAGGCCTGCCCGGCAGCACATCCGACCACGGGAGGCGGGAGCGGGCGGTTCCGCCGGCGCTAGTTTGGACGGCTGGAGAAGGAAGATCAGAGACTGAAGAAGCATGATTGCCGTTAGATTGACATCTAACGGTCTGACGCTGGTAGAGTCGATTGTTGACTAAGTTTCTTTTTTGAGAAACCTTGTGTACGCATGAACTTAGTAGGCCCACAAGTCAGCCTCCAAATCTGTGGCAGACAACATAGAGCTCATTTGCTAAAAAAATATAATTTGCAGCCCATTTGCTAACTCTTAAGTAATTTATTACGGCCCATTTTTTGCCCGGGACCACGGTCAAAAAGTTCAACCTTATTTTGCATATTTCGGTGGAGTCCCAACTGTTATAATCCTGAAATGATAAACATTTTTTAAGAACTTACCGATTTGCCAAAAAAATCATTTTGTTTTTCTAAGCAAATAAGACGTGGGATAATTGAGTTGGTTTAAGGGAAAACCAGTGGTAAAAAAATCAGCGTTGGGAGGGAAAACAACAACAAAAATAAGGATGTAAATATGAAAAGGGAACTTTATGTATTTTCAATATAATTATAGGTGTATATGAACTAGTAAAACTATAGGTAGAGATTAGAAAACGGATGTAGGACATGGCGTTTCGAGAGGAAAATAGAATTGGGCTATGTGTTTGATTCAGTAAAAAAAACTGCCTGCGGATGTTGTAAGACAAAATATAACTAACGCTTGCGGGCTAGAGGCCAGTAGATACCTACTGGATCTTTGTGCCCCGTTGTCGTTGTGGGTTGGGCCTGTTAACAACAAATCCAAGCCTGGGCAATCTACAGCCCAGTTGAAACTTGCTCGACCTGAAAAACAATATACCTGCTCAACAAATGAGAGAATTCTGCAAGTACAGACTGATAACTGGGATGCAGCAGGTATATTGTTTTTTCATCGTGATAATAAGTGCATGCACTTGTTTTAAAAAAATTGGAGAACTAGGAATTCAAATGGCAGGTGCTTATGCTACCCATCAAATAAAAATCAGGTACCTGAAAATTCGTTTCGAAACAAATGATTCAACTTTATATCCACATCGACCCTCGGCATGATGGTTGGAAGCAAATGCCAAGTTCATACCGAAAGATCGTTAACAACAATACCAACTTGCGGACGACAAGGTAGTACAAGTACCAATACCAAACTAACATATAATCTTTTTACTCCTGGCCCTAGTGTTCGTCTGGTAGAAAATCTTGCAGAGAACCAGCTCCCGCTCCTTCTTTTTCTCCAGGTCCCTGAGGTGGTACTGGTGCATCACCTAGTTGGTCCTCTGCTGGTCGAAGTTCTTGTTGGTGTGCAGCACCAGAACCTTTTTGTTGCCCGTCTGTCGGTCATTGACCACCACCGGCAAGGTATTGTCGGTCTTGTGCCACATCGCGTGCATGCCGCACTCTGCCTATATCTTGCGACGTGTCCACATGCCCCTTTTGAATGCCCTGGAATTGCGCTGGAAGAAATGCATGCTTAGGCCACTCAATGTGATACCTGTAGTATTGTCGAATACGGGTTTTAGTGTACGTGGTTGGCATTTTCATAACATCTTTGAAATGTTGCAGTCACTTGTTTCACTTTTTATTAACTGTCAAATTGTAATTGCTTCACTAGGTCTGCATCTAAGAAGAAAAATAGAGCTATAAACAAAGGAATATGTTTGTGCAAGTAGACGGCCGATGGTGTCTTACCTGGAAGTTTCTCGGGATGGGTGTAGCATATGATGTGCTCGTTGTCGATGGTTGGTATGAACAAATCGATGAGAGGGTGAGATCTCACACTGTCAGCAGTCACTTTGGCCTCAAGGTGCTCGACCAGCTCCTGATCCATGGGATCAAACTTGACGCCAGCCGGCAGGACCGACCAATCCTTCTTGGACTTGCATCATTTAATTCCAGTTATATGGTACTCAATGAATGATCAATCGACTGTTTTAAGTGAATGATGAAAGATTTCGACAAATAAGTGGTACTCCAGATCTGAAGTCCACAATACCCGAAGACGCCGCCGGGATTCTTGTGTCACCTCACGCGTAGCGTGTTGTCACGTCAATTCAATGTGTGGACATGATGAATAATTTGACCGATGTATACTAGTACTGCTACTGTATTACTTACTAGTCGTATTTAGTGTCACATTTTAACCATAGGTTTAACCAACAAAATGTCAATGCATGTCACGGAAAATTATTCCATTGGAAACTATGTTCAAATACGAATAAAACGATATAATTTTTGTGACATGCATTAACATTTAGTTAGTGAAATTTATGGTCAAAATTTGACACAAATTACGAAGGGGGCCAGTAAACCAGGAGGGAGCTAGTAGTACGAGTAGCGCAATATACGGTATAGAGGACTAGTACAAATTTATAAATGGAGTAAGAAGTTACAAGGCTGTGCGACAGACTTGTAGTCTACATGAGTAATACAAAATATAATTCCCATTGGACAACATTTCACCAATAAGTACACACTTGAAGCCTAATTGATATATATATATATATATATATATATATATATATATATATATATATATATATATATATATATATATATATATATATATAATATAGACTTTCTAAACTAAGCCTACGCGCATTATATCTTAACCTACGCTCCGGCCACCGATTAACCCAACCGGCCATACGCGCTAATTAGACGAACCGCGCACTTGCTAGTGATCTACCGTAACCGCTTACGACCAGACTCAACGCGCTTTGCCTGGCATGGATTCCTTCGCAAAATATCAAACAGTAATGAGTTACAAGCACCAACCGCTAATTAAGCTGGTTCTGCATGAAGTAGTATTGATGTGGCCGTCACTGTCATATATGGCTTCTGCACAGCATCTCCATCATCATTATCAGTACATCCTACGCAGGTGAGTTAGGATGCACTTGATCCCATAAAGATATCTATCCTTCTAACCAGAGGAGTGCTTCAAACTAACAACAATACGTAATATCGAACAAAAGAGGGTCATGCTACAGCAGCAGGACACATGGCTCAGTCTAGATATCAGTACGAATCAAGTTGTGCATATTTGTTGTTGGCATGAACCACATCGCCGCATGTCGGGTTTGTAAAAGCCATCCATCGCATGGAAGCTTGATGCCTTTCACACACTAAAGATTATCTGGCAACAAGCTGTGTCGAGAATCTTTGGATATGGTGATTCATGAAACCCATGGTATGATGTGTAAACACAGTTCCCCCTGGCGAATGGAATTTTCATAGCATGGTAATCATCGCCGGTGATATGATCGATGATTGGTTGGATGATCGGATAATTGAGCCTGAGGAACATGGAGTTGTTGTCGAGGCTGTAAACCCGCCTCCAGTTGAATACGCTTGGCCCAACGGAGTTGGGATCTTTCTCGAACATGAAGCATCCATAGCCATCAATGCCATGAACGCCCCAGGCATTGTACTGCATGTGGTTTGATGAAATGGTTTGGTCAATTTGGTTCGTGCAAATGAGCATCGAATGACCGCCGCCAGCTGAACGAGCGATAAACCACCACCCATCGGCTAGTATGATTCCAGGTTCTGGAATCATGAAGACCAGCGCATTTGCGTCTGCTGCAACAATTCAAATTGGAGACCAAAAGGACAAAAATAAACAATCATGTTGAGAGTATGTGTGGAATTAAGATTATTATAACGGTGACACATATCATAGACAGAGAATTGCAATGCCGTGGTCATAATCATACCCCAAGTTAAAAAAATAAGCCAATGGCTTTCATATTCTAGCAATATATCATGGTTCAAACATCATGTAACAATGAGAGGAAAACAGATATGACAGGGCCTACTCATATTCTACCATAGCACTTACTACAGTTATCATATCAAATCTAAGCAATAACATGCGTTGTTATAAAAATCCTAGAAATGATAGTAAGATATAGCAATCATGAGGTTATACTCATAATATATATTCTAACAATCATTAGATGCCAATTGTTCTCATATTAACTCTAACAATAACATGTATGGTCATAAAAATCTAGGAAATGAGAGGAACATATAGCAATGATGTGGTTATAGACATACTATATATTCTAAATTTGTAACAATGAACAGGCAGTCATATTCTTAAGGTAAAGATGAGATGAGATAGAAAAATTACACGATGATAGTTTCCACCAGTATAGGAAGCCAATCTGTGCGTCGACCGCATAAACGATGCCATCATGCACTATAGCATCAGACAGAAATATTGGGTGAAGAGGATCGACGATGAGCCATAACCATGTATGGTGACCGGATTCCAGATAGACTAATCCCATGTTGAACATGGCAATGAGCTTGTAATCCATGTAGTCTTGTGATGGTGTGGGCACTTCGCAGATTACAACCTTCAGCGGACAGAGGTCGAGCCAAAAGCTTGACGCCTCTCGTGCGTAGTAGGCAGGAGTGTCCGGCGGGCCGCGAGGCTCGATGGCGGAGGTATCCAATGATGGAAGGATGATCTCTCGCTGGGTGTAGATATCCAAGAGACGCCACGGACTACCAGATTGGTGGATGAGGACGATCTGGTTGGCCTTCATGCCCGCCCAATAGTGGCCGCGCATGAAGGACAGGTGGACGGGTAGTGGTAGCATGTCGAGGGGCACCACGGCAACCACCGTAGGATCGTCAAGTCGGTGTCTGGGCCACTTGCGAGGATCGGGCATCAGCAAGCAGGGTGTCTTGAAAAGAGCTGGCTGGTTGCAGACGATACAAAGACACCGAGCATGTGGCCAGACGGACGGTGCTGAGCATGTCTATACGATTAAAGATCTGCTCCAAGAGAACATCGGGGAGGGAATTCCTATCGCGGCTCTGTGTGTCAGTAGGTTCTGCCATAGGTTTTTTAGGGTGCTAAGTGACTGGGGTTTTTGGTGCCTGCGAGCCAGCGGGGAAGTGGATTCGGGCTGGCGAGTGAAGAAGATGGCATGTGTGGCCGAGCAGTGAGAGGGGGGGGATGGTGTGCGGCCGACGATGGGGAAGAGAGGAAGAGGAAGAAGAGAGGAGGAAGAAGAATGAAACACAGGGAAGAAAGTGTATTAAATCTCAATTCTACTAGTACTACAACCAGGATATACCGTCCTTCGGAGTGTAAATAGTTATGCCGATGACTTGTGGGTCTACCTCAAGAGGGCCCATATGTCAGTTAATGGAGGAGAGAGGTGTGTAGTCGTATTTGCAGAAGCATGCTCCACTGGCAAACATGATGGCAGTACTGGGTAAGGCTGATTTAGTAACACCAACACGTTGGTTCGGCTTATTAATCAAGTGTCCCATCTTCTGGAGCGTGTATTGTCACTTCACTGTGAAGATTAGTTGAACAGTTCTCTCTGAATTTCAACTTGTAGCATTATCACAATTGTTTCTCTATCTGATGGCCTATTTTATATCACTCACTCTGCCAGTGAAGAGGTTAATCAAGGAGTTCCAGTGCCACCAATTGGTCAAGGCCTTCTCAACATTGCCTTGGCCTATAATGCTGTGGGGGAAGAGGAGAATCTTCAGGTGCCACAAAACACTGTGGATAATCTACAACTACAGAATATGGCCATAGAGCCTGAAATGGTAATTCAGAATGTTGACTCACAGCTCCAACAAAATTTACAATCAGCCTCCACAATATATATGCACAAGGAAGGAAGAGACAATGATGCTCCTGACACTACTCCTCCTAACATGGACATGGACAAACAAAATGAGGCTGAGAAAGACCTTCCAAATGCTGGAACTAGTTTTGCACCATTGGCTGCTTCTGTCAGTATTGTTGCTGGAGCAACTGTCACTACAACTCAGGCTCTGCTCCCAGATGTCAAGGGCAAGGAAGATGTCCCAATCCCTCATGAGGCACCTCATCAGACTAGAACAATAAAGGTAATTTTGGATCATTTTCCTTGCCAGGTTCTCCTACTATGTTTGATTTACATGCCCTGGCTGAAAATCATGCTATGGAAATTATTGAATACTCACATTTAATTTCTGAAGAAGGATTAGATCTCTGGATTCTGCATTTTGCTCCAGCAACTCAGGGATCTGCAGCCACTTTCAAAATTGAAATTCCAGTAAGTTGGTTTAACTTCATAATCCATTTGCTGTTGACACCTGATAAGTTTGGTTGGACAATGCATTTACTCAAATCTGATACATGGAAACTATTGACTGCTAATTGTGAACAAGAAGACACTCTGCTTTTTCATATACCTGATAGATGTGCTACTTCCCAGGCACCCACCTGTAAAGATTTCATACAAGGACTGGGCAAGGAAAATGAAGGAGTGAGCCCTGCAGCTCATTCCTCCAGTGGGGCAGGCAGTCCTATTTAGCAAGTCTCTCCAAATAAAGTCCTCCCACTTGGGGAAGCTATTTCAAGGAAAAGGAGAGAGAAAGAACCCCTGGTTGAATCTGAGGTAAGAAGGAGTGACAGGATTAAGAAAGATAATAAGGGTTATAGAAGAAAATCATGTGATGCTAAAATCTTGCTTGCCATGTAATGCTATCCCTCCAGTTATTCAGAATTCAGTGGTTAAAAACCTGACTAAATCTTTCTGCAATGTTGCTGAGGATGAGCTTCAAGAAAAATTGTCCAAGAAACCTAAAAATAAGGGGCAGGAGGAGGTGGCCAAGGTGTCCAAGGCCACAAGAGAAGCATCCAAGTCAAAGATTGTGTGATGATGAGTTTACACAAATAACTTGGTTTAAACAGCAGAGTGTCCTGCTGTTCTCTTTTGGAAAATAATTCCCATATGTATGCAGTGAACTTTATTTCAAGCACTTGTTTCACAGTGGATGATTGCCCTGGGAGGCACCTTTTGCTTGTTGGTTGTATTCTGTTGAAGTGTAAACTATGGTATCTTATTGTGGGAGTGACTTATGTTCTATCTGATGCTCTGGAAGTTCTTTTCCCTCATTTCTGGTTGTTTTGGTTTTGGTTGTCACCTGTTTCAGTGCAGTGCTTGAATGAAGTTCATTGTTGCATAGCTCTGTTATCTATTTGGATCACAATTTCATTGAACTTTGGGATAGCCACCAGGGGATGGACCTTGGTGTTCAAAGGCACATAACTTTGGTTTTATATGAATAACAATAGAACCTGGAATATTCTAAACTGGAATGTGAGAGGTATAAATTCTCCAGACAAATGGTTGGCTATCAGGAAAAAAGTGGAGGAAAGTGCTGCTGGGATTGTGTGTTTACAGGAAACTAAGAGAGAGAAATTTGATTTAACATATATACATAAAGTTTGTCCACAGAGATTTAATAAATTTGAATACTTACCTTTCATTGGGGCATCTGGTGGTATCCTCACTACTTGGGATGGAGCATTATTCACTGGAGAGTTGATGTTTCAAAACAAATTTTATTTATCCATTCAGTTCACATGCAACACTTCATCCAAGTCTTGGATTCTCACAAACATCTATGGTCCTTGCAATCATGAGCATAATATTGAATTCATTGAATGGTTTGGTAATATTCAAATGCCTAATGATGTGTATTGGATAATCATGGGGGACTTTAACTTCATTGGAACACCTGAGGACAGGAATAAACCTGGAGGAGATGTTAATGAGATGCTTATGTTTAATGAGGCTATTAGTGAACTTGGTTTGATTGAACTTCCTCTAAAAGGCAGATAGTTTAGTTGGAGTAACATGCAGGACAGCCCATCCTGGAGAAGTTAGACTGGTTTTTCACTTCTGCTGCTTGGATGACTAGCTACCCAGATACCATTGCTCTTCCCATGGCTAAACCAATTTCTGATAATCTTCCTTGCATGATTAAAATTGGCACAAATATTCCAAAATCTAAAGTGTTCAGATTTGAAAATTATTGGCTTAATCACAGCTCCTTTAAACAAGTGGTTCAGGCTGCATGGAACATTTCAGTGGGACATACTGATTGTGCAAAGAAGATCAATGCAAAGTTCAAAAATGTCAGAAGAGCACTTAAGCTATGGGCAAAAAACTTAGCTTGTCATAAGAAACAGATTGCAGAACTGAATGATTGTATCTTTCTATGGGACTTGTTTGAGGAATACAGGGATCTATCAGTGTTTGAGAATAATTGCAGGAACATGCTAAAGGATTTTTTTGCTAACTATGCTCAATAATCAAAAGATCTATTGGAAACAGAGAGGTAAAATTAAAGGAGTGAAGTTTGGAGATGAGAACACAAAATTCTTCCATACAAAAGCTTCTATTAATCACAGGCACAATAAAATTGCTATGCTGTTAAACAAGGACCAAGTTGAAGTAACAGATCATGAAGGAAAGGTTGCAATCTTATGGGAGGCTTTTAAAAATAGACTGGGAAAATCCAATGGGCACTCCATGCACTTTGATCTAAATGATCTGTATGAAAACATAGTGGGCCCACAAATATTCATTGATCTGGAAAAACCTTTTTCTCAAGAAGAAATAGAAGATGTGGTAAAAAAACATGCCAACAGATAAATCCCCAGGCCCAAATGAATTTAGTAATGAGTTTATCAAAAGTTGTTGGGATATTATCAAGACTGATGTTAGTGAGCTTATTATGGCCTTTCATGCTAGAAATGTAAATCTTGAGAGCATCAACACATCTTTCATAACTCTAATACCCAAAAAGGAAGTGCCACTCTCCCTAAATGACTTTAGGCCAATTTATTTGGTCAATGGAGTGCTAAAGATCATTACAAGATTGCTAGCCAATAGATTGCAAAGATTTATTCTGCAAATGGTGCATATTAATCAATATGGCTTCCTTAAAGACAGAGTGATTCAGGATTGCCTAGGATGGACATATGAGTATATTCACCAATGCCATAAGACTAGGGAGGAAATCTTAGTAATTAAACAGGATTTTGAAAAGGCATTTGATACAATTGAACGTGCAGCAATCGTAGATATTTTTCGAGCAAAAGGCTTTGGAGAGAAATGCATATCATGGATGAAAGCTTTATTCACAACTGCATCTTCATCTGTATTGCTAAATGGAACCTGGGAAAATAATTTACATCAGAAGAGGAGTGAGATAGGGGGACCCCTACTCTCCTTTAATATTTGTGCTTGCTGCTGATCTGTTGCAATCTATTCTTAACAAAGCCATGAGGTTAAACCTAATCACTGCACCACTTCAAGTCAACTATTGCCCCCACTTCCCAATTGTCCAATATGCAGATGACACTCTGGTGGTTATGCAAGCAGATTCTAGACAGTTGGCCTGTTTGAAGGCCTTACTCAATACTTTTGCTTCAGCAACAGGGCTCAAAGTGAATTATGCGAAGTAAATCATGGTTCTATTAAACATTGCTGAGGATAGAGTACAACTATTTACAAACACACTTTAGTGTGCCAGAGGGCAATTTCCTTTTACTTACCTTGGCATTCCATTGGGAATATATAAACCAACTGTAGAACAATGTCTCCCTCTTGTTAACAGGATTGCAAAGAGATTGGCATGTATCTCTATTTTCATGACTCAAGCTGGAAAATTGCTCCTGGTCAAATCAATGCTTACATCATTATCAGTTTTCTTCATGTGTTGTCTAGACATCCCTATTACCATAAATAAACAGATAATAAAATACTTGAGGCACTGTCTATGGAGAAGCTCTGACATGGAAGACCGCAGAACTGCATTGGTGGTCTGGCACACTATGTGTAGACCCAAAGAACAGGGAGGCTTAGGAGTTTTGGATATATATACACATAACAAAACCCTGCTCATGAAGAATCTTCACAAATTCTTCAACAGACATGACATTCCTTGGGTTAACCTGGTCTGGGAAACTTACTATAATGATGGGAAATTACTAGGAGACAGCATGGTAGGATCATTCTGGTGGAAATCCAACTTAGCTTTCATTGATCACTACAAAGCTATTGCTAGATGTAATGTGGGAGATGGTGTCAGTGCATTTTTTGGGATGATTTATGGCATCAGGCAGTGCTCAAACACAAATTCCACCACTTATACTCCTTTGTCAGAAATCCATAGCTAAATATTCAACAAGTACTGCAGACTAAATATTTACAGGATCTTTTCTATATCCCATTGACAACAGAAGCATATGAGGAATTTTTACAAATGGAGGATATCTGCATCTCTCTGAGGCGATCTGAATACTTGGACTCATTGGACACATGGAGCTACATTTGGGGGAATGAATTCTATTCATCCATCAAAGCATATAAAATTTTAATTGGGCACAAGCAGACTCCCCCACACTTCAACTGAATTTGGCAGAGTGCATGCCAGCCAAAACACAAAGTATTCTTCTGGCAACTACTTTATGATAGAGTCAACACAAGAAATCTGCTTAGAAGAAAGAGTTTTGTGTTGGAGGCATATAACTGTGCAGTAAGAGGGTGTCAACGGGAAGAAACACTACATCATCTTTTCTAGGGTTGTCCCTTTGTTCAACAATGCTGGGACTTTATATGTCCAACAAGAACACCAAATTTGTCTGTGTGAGAAGCATTTCAAGATCTTAAGGACAAACTAAATTACCCATTTTACATGGAGATCATCATTCTTGGAGCATGGGCCATTTGGATAACCAGAAATAATAAGATTTTCGAAAACATTGCACCATCTTTCCAAGGATGGAAGTTCATTTTCATGGAGGAACTCAAGCTTTTAAAATTCAGGATGAAGAAAAAGCATGAGAGGCAATTCTCTGTTTGGCTAGAAGCCCTGTTGTAATTTTTCTTCTTTTGTAGGCTAGTTTTTTCTTTCCTCTCTTCCTTTTTTCCTTTCTTTTCTTCTCTTTCTTTCTCTTGTTCTCTTTTCTTTTTTTGGTTCCTTCTTTTTCTAAAGGCTTATCTCAAGCCTTTTAGACTGCTTGTAATTTTCTCTATTAATTTATAAAAATTGCAGTGGGGTTTTACCCTACTGTTTATAGTCAAAAAAATAGTTCTCTCTGACCATGATGGGGAATAATGGATCACGAAGACTTCCTATCTACAGTATCCCTATGCCTGTATGCTCGGGCCCCTCCCAATGCTCTGCCTTGTATAGGTGCTAAGGCTTCCATGTAGGCAAAAAGTCTGATGTGGCAAGGTAATTAAGTGGAGAGATAAGTGTGGTGACCCCAGTACTAAGTGTGAGAACCTGGACAAAAGACTTAAATGGAATAATCCCACCAATGCATGAAGAACTTTAGTTACAAAATCATTAAATAAAGGATGCTTAGCACCAACAAGTTAAGCACCTGTACATGTAAGCATTGGGAGCTTTAGTTGCTAAAGTTTTTAATGTGCTTAGCACCCCATGTAAGCATCGATGCATCCTGTCCAACAAGATGAAACATTGGCCAAGGCACCCGGCACCAATAATGTAGGAGTGCTAGTACTACCTCCTTTCCGGTTTATAGGGCTCAATTCAAAAATCTCATCAACCAAGGTAGATGATGAGTGGTGGAATGATTTTTGTAGTTTGCAAAAAACACTCAATTAATGCACTCGTTTTCCTCAAAAAATTATGTTTACCAATGCATTAATTTTGTGTCAAACTTTGACCATCTACTCCCTCCATCCAGGTGAGTCATCTTTGGTTGTGCACCGTGACCAAGGAGGGAAAAACAAGAGAACTTAATGTTTATTTTCTACTTCCTCTGTTCCTAAATATTGTCTTTTTAGACATTCAAATGGAATACAACATGCAGATGTATGTAGACATATTTTAGAGTGTAGATTCACTCATTTTTCTCCGTGCGTAGTCACTTGTTGAAATCTCTAGAGAGACAAATACTCCGTGGGAACAAAGGGAGGCTTTTACTCCGTATTTGGGAACAGAGGGAGTATCACAATATGGAGGGAACAGAGGAAGCTTGAAATATGAGCATGTCAATGGGAGGGAGTAAAAGCCTCATGCATGCATGCATGTAACATGAAACACTCACACGTACACATGGACGCACCCAACACTCACACACCCATGCCGCACAGAGCACGCGACACAACACACACGCTCACGCTCAAGTGCTCAACCTACTCCCTATGTCCGTGAAAGACTGTACATTTAGAGATTTACACATTGACCAGGACATAATTAATGCCCAAAAGTAGCAGATTTATGTGTGCATGTGACCATTGAGAGAAGAAGATTAGATGAAGGTTGTTGCATACTGTAATTAAGGATAGACATGTAGCCTATAGCTAGAGCACAAGTTGGTGCATTACTCACTCAATATCGATTTTAGATTAAAGGCTAAATGCATTGGAAGTGTAGATTTACACTCTTCGTTTTTTAGCTGATGTACACTCTTTGTTGGAAGACTGAGGGAGTACACGTGCATGCACTCACATACACAGCCAGGGTGGTTCACGTGCAACGGTTGGACTCCCGTCGCGCCTGCGTAAAGTTTTGTTCACCTGATTTCTTTGCTCTGCCAACTGACAGGTGGGACCCAGAAACCAGGTGACAATTTAACCAGTCAATAAAGTGCCACGTCGACTATGTGGCCGGTCAGTAGGGTGCAATAAGGTACTCTACGATGAGCTAGTGATCGTATAATCACCACAAAACTATATATAGTGACCGTAAAGAGCATATTGTTACATACGTTGACCGCTAGTGTATTTTTCTCGTTTCAAATTAAGCCATATTTAACCAGAAAGGACTAGTACTTGTACTGCTTTGATGTGTCCCGTCAACTCACCGAACGAGGAGAAGCATGCTTACTACGCATCTCCCTCGCCCACGTGCGCGATGGCTCGCAGGACGAGGAAAGGGTTTTGACTACAGCACCCTCTCCCTCTCGCTCGTGCTCGCCCTCGCGGTAGACGTGCAACAGTTCAATCTGTGTCGGATTGCCAGAACCATATTGTACTATAGTATCATCATTGTTGGACCTTCCGAAAAGGCGAAGAGCGAAGTGCGAGGTTCACAAGAGTATGAACTGTTGAACCTCCCGAAGAGGCAAAGAGCCAAGCGCAAGGTTTTATAGGAGTTGTCGTCCTAGTAGGAGTATTACAACTATAGCGAACGATGCTACTGTATGATGCCGCCACGTCACCTATATCCAAAGTTGTGCCACCTTTTTTTCTCAATGAGCGTGTTGGATCCCGTGCAACAACCACACAAGTTGCACGTACACATAACACATTTACTTGTAATATATTCTAAAGGACAAATGCCAGCATGCCACACAAGTTCATCTCCAGTTCATGTGATAAATTTGTGCACGACTAGTCTACATATATTCATAGCGCTACCGTTCACAATTTACCATACCCCACTTACACGTTACAGATGGGCTACATGTCCTCCTCCAAGTTCTAGTCCCAGGTGTTCTTCATGGATGGCACGATCCATAGCGGTGGGCAACGGGAATCATTGTCATAGCTTTCTAGTCCGATTCCACACGATGGAGACTCATCCAAGCTGAAGCGGCATAAATCAGGGATAGTGTGTCCCTGCATGATGTTCATTCGGCGGTGTCATGCACAGAAGGTGGCATCCGCCTCACAATGGGGTAGCTGTCCCCAATGAAAAGCGAGTACTCTCCAAGAGTGTTCCTCGGCACCCATGTAGCATCACGGGGGTCGAACTCGGCGCCGTTCATCTGGTACACGCGGCATCTCAGATCTGGAGACATGGTGATGTACACAGTCAAGGTCCATGCATAATAATATTGTGCTCAAATATGGCGGTTAGTAATACTGTGCAGCAAATAGTACTACTCCAGTATAGAGGAAGTAAAATAACCGGCTTATTATATATAGCCACTCTTGGCTACATGGATGAGATAGTAAGACATGGAAAACCAAAAATGGTGGCAGCTAGTGGGTTCAAGTCTTCAAGGGCCTAGCTAGCTATACGTGTCCTCCAAGGTAAAAAGTACTCCTACTAGTACTAGTAAGTAGTACAACAACGAAAGAGAAATGGAATACCTGGATAGATGGTGACAGTCCGATCGTGGTAGATTGTGTGACCATGTTGCACATTAGTGGTACCATGGGTAACGACTGCTAAGATAGTTGATCCCAATATGCCAAAGTCACCTACAAGGTTCCAGGTTAGACTGAATTGCGGATGCAAATGCACTTCCAGGATCGGCGATCTTATTTTGATCGGGGGATGACTGATCCCTGCAAAATTGTGGAGTACCGTTAGGGATGCAAATGATGGTTTGTGCATTCCGTTTGTAATCTCCCGTACCGTAGGATGGCAACCAGATGAAACAAGTCCCCTGGCTTGTCACCGCGAAGATGCGGCCTAGATGGTGCACGGCGTCTTCGAATGTGTAGGGGTACAAATCTGCTGCGGCCAACATGCGCCAGCCTCTGCCGTTACTGCCTCTTGCATTGATGGCAATCCTTATGTCGAACACCGCGATGAGATAGCAATCGTCGTAGCCGCGTCGCTTTGTTGGCGGGTCCGCAATTGCTATATTCTTCAATCTCATGTAGGCATCATCATACGTATTCAAGCCCAGCCAGTCCGGAAGGTCGATCCCAATGGTTTAGAAGGGGTCTAGGGGAACGGCCGCACTGATGTGGATGTTGTGCAAAATGATGGTGGTATCCAGCCAGAGGTATGCAAGCCAATCTTCGTCGGCACCGACCTAGACCTATATATAATACGGTGGGCAGTGGAGAAATTACGGGATGGAAATGGAATAACTAAGTACTACATGATCAAACTCCATGACTGACCTGCTCATCGGACAAAATCTAACTACCTCTCAATGTCGGCAACTTTACCGGAGTCAACGAGCAAACATGGCCAGGGAGCGGTGGACTGTTTAAAGGATTGTCCCATAGAAGAACCTTCTCCTCGAGGACGCATGGAAGACCAACAAGCATGGCCTTTTCCCAAGCCTGTTTAAGCACCGTCTTGAAAAAGTTGGTGCTGGAAGCACCGAGTCTTGCGGCGGTGAGGACGTCGGAGCGGCGTATGATTTCTCCGAGAGGATCATCGTCCAAGGTCTCCCAACCCCGACGAGGAGGAGAACCGCCTAGCGAATCCATGGGAGCAGCGACGAACTGCCTTCTCTTCGGGGGGAGGGGAACTGGCGAGGAGGAGATAAGAGCGTAGTAACCGCGGGGCCTCGTCCCTTCCAACTGTAGCTCCTCGATCGTTCCTTAGCGAAGGGGTGAGGCTATTATTTACTATGTACTCGTACTATAGTAGTACTAGTACTACTTTCTCAACTAGTAGTGCGATGTACTGTGCTTCTAGTATAGTGCACCAGTTTTGAACTCTTATTCTCAGGGCCAAGGAGCTACAGTTGGAAGTGGAGGGTAGTATTGTTCTCTAGAAACATCGCTTTACTATCAATGCAGGGAAAGTACACAAGCGTAGTGGGTACTCTCGGTGCTCTATTCAAGCGCGTAGCTAGCCTACTCAGCCGCTCCTCTCATGCACACACTAGCAGCCTGTTTATCAGCGATGGTTACTGCGGGGGTAGAACATTTGAGTTATTTGATACAGCGAGACTAGGCTTTTCACTTCCATTTGTGGAGGTGTAATGGATCTCGTCGAACTTTGTTAGTAGTTCCTTCTTTATGAATGAGATGAGGCAAAGCTTTTGCCTCCGTTTCAAAAAAAATCACGTCAAGAGGAATTTCTTTTATAGAGCCGATAATGGAGTGAAGTCCATGCGTGCAACGCCACAAGCTACAGAGTACTAGCACTTTACGTATAGAGCCATATTGCATAGTTCCCAATGCCGCGCCAGGCTTTTCTGACTCCTCGGGCTTAATTGGGAGGTGCTAGTTTAAATATGCTACTAGCTGACAAGGAAGCTGCAAGCGAGATGTGCCTAGGGCGAGCACGCGAGCCACGAGATGATGGGAAGGAAAACCTGTTCACGTGGCTGGGCTATCCAGTGCATCCAGATTGTGGTGCGACACGTCCCTTCGACTTCAAAACTCAAACTACCCGTGTACAATATTGGCTCGCAGCGAAGTTAGTATTTTAAAAAAAGGCCGCCGTGCATTCGGCCGGATCGAACCCACAAAACGAGGTATACACTCCCACGACCACTAGTAGTACTCGTTGGAGTACAACGCAACTTAGAATCTCCTTTTGTCGCTAGTGATACATTGTTCCTTACAAGAAACCACTAACGATGCCAAGAAACTACTACCACTTGCATACGTGGCAGACTTAAGATAAGACTACCTTATCAACCATTGTACATGCCCTTACCAACCAGCCCTACCAAGAAATGACTACTCTAAAAGTGACGTTATAGGCATGTTTCAACCCATGTCGACCCTTAAGTCAACGCCTTCTATTCGACCGGCAAGTTTGGCGTTATGACTTGTGGGACCTACATGTCAGTCTGCACAAAAATCCTCGAGTGACCTCCTACCTCCGGCCCGTCCACCTAGTCATCCTCGGCCATGGCATGCAGCTATCACCGCCTTCAGAAGGCGAGGTCAAAAATGCCGGCGGTGCGGAGCCCATCTTGCGACAGCCCGGATGCCAGCTCCGTCCAGCGCTCGCGGCCGCAAGCTAGCCAAGATAGCTTCGTCCAGCTGCTTGTCTGCAAGGTTTGCTAGCTAGATTGGCACGGCGGCTTGCTCGCGCACGCCGCGCTAAGGCCAGCCATCTAGCTCGAGCGAAGGCCAGCATGGCGGCTTGCTCGCTTGTGAGTCACGCTTGGGCCAGCCTGCCAACCCGTGCGGCATCCGGCCCGTCCGGCGGAGTGGCAGCCAACTCTCTCATCACCGGTGCCATCGACGAACACGCATCGGTACTGTTTGAAGTAGTGTTCAGGAAAAATAATGATTTGAGGGGGAATAACAGGATAGAAGGTCAGATGTGGGTCCCCCGTGTCAACGGTCAAACAAAATGTGTTGGTTTAAGCTGCCTCGTCAGCACGGACGTGTGGGCCAACCCTGTCATAAACGGGTTTAAACGAGCATAATTGGCACTAGGTAGTAGCTTTTGGCGTGGATTAAGAAATTTTGGGTATGTTTTTGCTATTTTTTGTACAATAGTTTCTTCCTAGGGCTGGTTGAAAGTGGTAGTTTTTTGTTAAATACTCTACATATTGTAAGTAGGAGTGGAAGTTAAGCTTTGGAAGCCAATAAGCAAGGCTAGTTACATAGTGCATATGTGTACGTGATTGAAAGTAAATATCAACCATGAGTGACTAATATCTTGATGGAAAACTCGAAACTATGGAAATACTAGCATTTTTTGCATGGTTGGAAATACTAGCAATGTTCATGTGCGTTGCAACGGATCATAATTAGAATAATAATTATTCACAAACTTGATACAAAACACTCTGATTTTGATATACATATATCACTAGAGATATATTATGTTTCAATCAGAATATATTCCTTGGGCTGTTTTGGTGAGTTGAGGGAGGGATGTGGTTGGTTTTAAGATACTAATTATGGGTTTTTATGCAAATTGGTAGAGAAGTGGGATGTTGGTGAGAAAAGGCAACAACTTACCCCACAGTCATTAGATGTAGATCTAATGGTTAGAAATGACGGATGGCAGACACACCATCATCACCAACTTAGTCTTCTATAGGAGTACCAGCAAGATGTTCGTGCATTGCACGAAACATCAAGATGCATTTTTTTATAAAACACTTGTTGTGATTTACACATGCGGGAGTAATCCCATGTGTAAAAACTAATGATATCTCGAGAAATAGGAGATAAGGTGAAGAGGAGTGGGGTGTGGTGGTGATTGGTGGTCGGACTGAGCGGAGGCATGGGGATGGACGACGCCGGCAGCGGCCACCAGGCCAGTTTGTTCCAATGGCTTCCTTTTTTAATTGCTCAACAATGAGGTTGTTAGAGATAAGGATGAACGAGGTAAGGCCTTGTCTGCAAGTGTGGAGAGAGGTGCGGGTATCTTTTAGTTTAATTTCCATCTGTCAGATATAGATCAAACGGTCTATATTGTAAGATGGCACACGTACCATCATCACCAACTTGATTTTTTATAAGAGAAGAAATATAAGTATGGAGATACAAACGTATTATGGATACTTGTTTCCGTAAACTAGGATCTACATTCTATTCAATGCCTCGGCATGTGGGCCTTAGCACAATGACTTCTCGACTATGTAAAACAAAGCTTTTCCCGTCGCCGATAAGGAGGGGGTGACGGCGGCGCGTTTTCGGCTTGCTCTAGTCCTAGTAGTCATACTAGGTGGTCTATGCACATGTAGATTTATTCTTTTTCACGTCTCGTGTTCGCCGTACTGCCATCAGTGTTGATGAATAGACGGTAAGCTATTCACGGGGAAACCCTTGTTGGGCATGTGAGAGAGCGAGCGTGTGTGATATGTCTAGAGACTAAGGCAATGATAAGAGATTCTTTGTGTCTATGTGTGTGGAGGATAGAGAGAGACATGTACATGGGGCTTTGTGTTGTGTAACATGGAGACACATAGACATAATCAGAGAGTGAGTGTGTGAGATAAACATGTGGACATGGGGAGAGATGAGGATCCAGATAAATGGGTGTTTGTGTGTGTCTGTGTGTGTTTGTGTGCGCGTTTGTGTGTGAGAGGGAGTGTGTGTATGTGGAGTAGAGATACCACTAATGATGTAAACCTAGTATAAGGGAAGGGGGAATGGTGTGACATGTGTGTCACAGAGATACAAAGGCATGTGTAGTAGCGGGATAGCATGGGTGCGGCCGGGGAGCAGACTATTTGGAAGAGACATCGAGTGTGTGTGGGAGAGGGGTGTGTGTGTGTGTGTGAGAGAGAGAGAGAGAGAGCAACGGAGAGAGAGGAAGAGAGGGGGGAGAGGGGTCGTTTGTGTCCATAAATGGCGTATCGATAGGGAGACAATGTTGATGTTGTTCGAAATTGGCCTATGTACGACGACGCAAGGGAAGCGAGTCATCGTGTGTGTGATAGGGACTTTATGAGAGATCTAGAATAGACGGTGTAGAGAACAACGTGCGAGATTGAGAACGATGATACATTAGGGAGCTATGGAAAGAGCGGCATATATGTATACATGGAAGGAGGTGGGGCGGGTCCGCATGTGGGAGAGATAGAAAGAGGAGAGTGGCGCACAAGGAGACAAAGTGTGCTTGTTTGCAGTGGGGTGGTGTGTGGGGTGAGTGTGCAAGAACCACATAACTAGGGAGATAGATGTTTGGGGGCGACGTTTTGTGTGTATGGGAAAGATACACTCTACATAGTGTGTGTGCTTGGCAAAGAGAGATGTCGGGAGACCTAGAGAGTGGGAGAAGAGATGTGTGCATTCTCGAGAGACAAAGTGATAGAAACCTATATTGGGGTCCGGACTTTAGAAGATAGGGGGGTTTTAATGTCCTCGTGTGTTCGTGTCCGAGGGAGAGAACGACTTGTGTGTGGGTGTGGCTTCAGATAAAGAGTGAGGTGTCTATATTTGAGGGACTTTAGCGTAATTGAGATATATATGGTCAATAGTGTGTGCACTCATGGTTCATCAATTTGTTTCACAGTTTGGACTATGAGATAACGATACTTTTGAACATGTGTGATATACCTTGATGTACCAGAATTACAAACCTTGGAATTTTGGAATTCAACTCCATCATTAGCTTTTATAATTCATTTAAATGGAGGTACATTTTTAAGCCGGGATTTCGTGATTTCAAATTCATATATCAAACCTAGAGATATACACATACAAGCATGTTCAAACTTTATAATCATCCACTTTATTCATACACATACACTTTTTTGCTTTTGTCATCATATTTAGGATAAACACATTTGGAATTTCATTTGAATTGGACCGTATGATAGTATTTGCTTGTACTAGCTCAATGATCCATATTTGAATTGAATGGACAATCTAAGTTTCGAGTTGGAGACATTGATTTTCAAAACTTGCACTTTTTTGCGTGCAAAGCAAATAAATTCTCGACCATGATATCATAGTCGGCCGTACAAGAGCAGAACACTTATAATTTCAGGCGCCAAAAGATTTGAAACTTCCCGCTCACATCGAAATATCTCGCGCCCGAAAGTTTAGCCCTGCATATTCCTGTTTTACCCCTGCCACATGAACGGAAATGGGCTGCTTTGGTAACTCCATTGTTTTCCCCTCTTTGCCCCCAACATTCTTCCCC
>NC_041386.1:126047168-126109340 GCF_002162155.2 Triticum dicoccoides | reverse complement strand
CGCCGCAGCGGTGGTCCTCACACCCCACCGGATCTACCTTCCGCACCTTGGAACCCCAACTGCCAACTCACCACTTCACCAGAGCCGCTTTAGCGACAGGCTTGTCCACTGCTCCAGATCTCCTTGACCGCCATCATGGTCCACCGCAGATCTGCTTAACCGGCGCCCTCGTCCACCACAGTGTAGGCCCTTTACTAACTCCCTCGTCCGCCCCATCGCTGGCCCTTCATACAAGCCCTCCTCCGCCGCAACAGATCCGCCTCACCGAGAGCATTGTACACCGCGCCCGCCAAAGCCTTCGTCCACTAAACTGGACCCGCTCCACGGATGCCATATTCAACTCCATCGGCCCTGCTTTACTAACGCTGCAGCCTCATCGGGTTATTTCGATTTGTACTCCTTAGTTTTTTCTCTTCTTGATCGTGCAACTGTTCACTTACCACAGATGAGCTTTCTTGCATGTCGACAGGTGCCCCAACCGAAGCACCGAAGCCGCTTGAGCTACGGTGACAGCCGGCCCAAACTCAACCGCAACATGAGAACCATCGATGATCCTTAGCTATCAAGTATGACAACGATACCCATACGCCGCCGAGAATCAGGTACTATTATCCAACGACCGGCACCTACGTTCACTTTCTTAGCATAAGCACTGCACCTTTGAATTTCTTCAGGACGTCATTCAATTTTTTGTGAGACGTGTTATTCTGCTTGCCCCTGTAGGGCCATACTTCTGGCAGTGAACATGTTACATGTGCTAAATTACATACCAGTGCACATATAGTTAACATGCTTTAGTTTTGTCCTAAGTATTACTGTACTTCCTAGATATCACTGCCTACTATTTTACTTCTTGCATGCTATATTTATGATAATGGTGTTGTTCTGATGCCACCTGTTGGTTCCATCAGACTGCTTCATGTTCTCTATGCTTAATTACACATAAGCAAACTAGCATGTGGTTCCACTGCTTTTTGTTCATTTTACCCTACATTTTCTGATGATAGCTATTACATCACTGCTCCGAGCCTCTGTTCATTACTTTTTTGTGTGTTCTTGATCTTCCCAAGTTGCATGACTAATTTGATGCTTCTATTAATTATGGAGCTGCCAACCCCATCAAGAAAAATATTTGTTCTTTTGGGGCTGGCACCTCGAACAAGCATAAAAATAGAGGGAAGCAGATATATTATTGTGTATGCACACACCCTTCTTTCATTAATTTAGATGAACCATTGATGATCAATTTGAACAAGTGCATGCGATTAAAATTAATTTTACCTAAATAGAGGGTGCAGAATAAACTACAACAACTAGATTTGCAACCACGGGATGCTGACGATATCTTCAAAGAACATTGCAACAACAGTGAGGCTTCATAGCAACATATGGTAAGCCAGTGTGTTTTAGTACATGTGAAATGTAATGCGTATGGGCTGCTTTCTTGGCTTGTGCCCTCAACCTATAATCCTACAAAATTACAAATAGTTCAGTTGTCTACTTTGTTGTATTGCTTGATTCGAATGCTTGTTTGTTACTTGTTACACTATACCTGAGTTGGCCAATATGTTAGCAGTGCATGTTGTACTATCGTAAAGAAATGCATGCCTAGTTCATTTGGGTCCTTAACTTTTCCTCTGAACTTCATCACAAGATTGTCTTCGTGGTTTATATGAGACCACACTGTTAAGTGCTTTCTCAGATTATTTAAACTGCTTAGATGCCTTGGCAACTTAAACATAGCGGTGGTACAGTCCCTTTCAACTAGGGATGTCAACTGGGTCCCGTTTAATCCCGATTAAAGTCCACTAGTGGTATGATAGTTCAAAAAAGTTTTTGTTTTTTGAGGAAAATGAACTAGGGAGCTAGAAAAAACTAACTAGATGGGACTGGCGGATATCGTTTATTTGCCACTTACATCCCTAGTTTCATCTTACCATTTTAATTTCTTTTCGACCGATGCTGCTTCGAACCATTTAAATATAGCTTGCCATGCTCGGCAATAATTCGTATGTCGTTTACCATGTAAGCTTACTGCCTGGATCATGCGATAACCATCTCTTACTTATGTCCAGCTGAAACCTTTCAGGATGTCGTTCACAATGTACAACCCTAGAATCTATTTGTGGAAGCAGTGCGCCATCCATGTTACCAGATGGTAACAGTTCAGAGGCAACACCACCGGAGAGCAGTCTGAGCACAGATATTATAGTTCTTGAGGCTCTACTAGAGGCAGAAAGAGATGGTGTGGCTGCCATGAATGAGGTTATCTCGATCTTGAAGCTGGAAATCATGCAATTAGCTACACGCATTATGCAAGCAACCCAAGAATTGGGGGAAGTAAGAATGTTGCATTTGAAGACGGAGGAGGTCCTGCTGCTTCTGCTATCTGAAGCCCAGGGTAATCCCAGTTCTTCTTTAGATACCAGTTGAAATTGTCATTAGATTATTGTACTTGCATGTTGTGTCATGTCTCTGAATAGATTATGTTGTAAGACCCCCTATGTTGTCCATGAGTTGTAATGATCCAAAAAATTTAGGCGAGGTAATCCTCAGTACTTGTATGATTGACATAAGGTGAACTATTTTTCGTGTGAGCATATTGTATTGGATGAAATAACTGTTTGACTCAAAGTGTATCCAACCTACTGAATTCGAAGATCATGGCATTTCTAAATCATAATCATATATAAAGGTGGAATAAATCTTTGTTGTGGTTTTGAAGAAATAAATAACAAAACGTAGAATTATCTGTGGATATTCGTAATCGAATAAAAATTGGATTTGGATTTAGTTGCCAGGGCCGAGGGCAAACGTGAATGCTAATTCTCCCAAGTTTTGAACGAAGCGGCTGAACACCCATATCATTTGTGGGCTGCCCGAAGCAAGTGTTTGCGAGATGGAAATTACTGTCTACCCCTGACACTTGACATCCTTATCGACCGGATTTACACTATTGTCGATAGGGGTAGACTAGTAACTTCAATCAGACGTGACATGACGGCCTCTGAGCCCATTCAGACACGGTGAGCGCCAAACATGGGCGGCAAAACACATTTGATTCAAGATCGTCCGAAAGACATGTGTCTCTCCCTCCATTTCCCCATTCATCCACGGTGGGCGGCAAAACAAACTCTCCTCGTCCGAAATCGATGTAGGCTAATATTTTAAATAGGGGCATATGTGTAACTTCCCTCAGACGTGACACAACCGCCCTACCTATCAGCCTCGTTCATACACCGTGGGCGCTAACCGTGGGCGGCAAAACACCCTCTCCTTTCTCGAAATCGTTACCGGCAAATATTTGGGAGATGCAAGATTACCGTCCTATCCCCAACCGACATGATGTCCGAAATTTTGAACCGGGGATAAGTTCGTAACTTTCCCACATTTCAAAAAAGCGCGTCCCAAAGTTTGAGATCTCCCCCTCCCCCTCCATTTCCCCATTCATACACCGTCGGCGCACGACAACCTCCCCACTGCGGCCAGCCTCCTCCGTCCACCACCCATCCTCCACCTTGCTGGAGCCGCTACCCCTACCCCGTCGTCCACTGCAACAGATGGATGTCTCTCATCCACGGCACCGGACCAGGATCCTTTCATCGCGTCGTCTCGCTTCATAGGCGCCGTCGTCCACCTTGTCGTTGCCGCTCCTATGACCGCCTCGTCCACGGCAACAGGATTTATCCCCCGACCCGGTCGTCCCGTCTAAAGTCTTCTTCCCCGCCATCGATAGCCATCGCACCCGCAGCACCCTCAACGAATCAGCAGGGGCCTACACGGCGTCGTAAGAGAGGTGGTACTCTTCCATATGTGCTTAAGTTATTGATCTCACCCGGAAAATAGATCGTAAATTGTTTACTGTACTTTTCTTGTTCGTACCAAATCGTAGTGGCTAGTTGAAAGAAAACATTGGTTGCAAAGTAGCTTTGTCCAGTTTGCACCTTCAGATCCGCCATGGCACGGTCACTATACTCGTAAAGCTTATGGTTTCCCCCATTTATATTCACTACCAGCACCGTAGGTGCTTCACTGCTTCCGGTCGTGCTAGCACTACTCCTCGAGACCTCAACCCATCAAGCGAAACAACATGTCACTCATAATTCCAAAGCTTACATGTTGAAATACGAATCTGATATGATGCTCATATTACTAAAATAGAGAACATTTAATTGGTTACCTAATGTTCCTATATTCGTTTCGAAAAGCATGTGCGCCACCCACTGGTCCAGCTAGTTCCACTTTCTTGATTTTACTCTTGATGCTTAGGGTTTCCCCTTTTATCTACTCTACTATGATCTGCGTAGGTGCTTTTTGTCGTACTAGCATTACTCCACCCTTCAAGCTAAACAACACAACATTCAAAATTCCAAAGCTTAGTTGTTCAAATATGATTGTGATATGATACTTATATTAGTTAACGGACACATTTAATTGGTTAGCTAAAGGTCCCACTTGAGTTTCCAACTACATGTCGCGACATATAGAGAAACAGCAGAATTGCATTTCTTTGTCACTTGTTGACTATACTTTCTTGTCCATACCAAATCTTAGTTGTTATTTCAAAGCAAACATCGGTTACTAAATACCGTTTGCGCGGTTTGCAGCTTCAGATCTGTCATCCCACTGCCACGGTCAACACTATACTCATCATGCTTACGGTTTCCTCATTTTATGATGACCACGATCAGCCTACGTGGTTTGTGTCGTAATAGCACTGCTCCACCCATCGAGCTAAACAAGCTTAGTTGTACAAATTCAAATATGATATTATGCTGATATTAGTAAAACTGAGAGATGTTTAATTGGTCAGCTAAATGTTCCTACTTTACTTTCGAAATGCATGTGAGCCACATATGGAGAGACCAGAAGGAATAGTATTTCTCTGTGCGCTCTGGTTCATCATGGAAGGCCAACCGACATTGTATAGAAAGACTTGTAATATCTTCAATCTGCTTGCTCTTCTGCTCTTCTTTAAGATGATCCTCTTCTCTTGTGGTCGACTGGTCAGGTCGAGTTATTCTCCCTTAGTATATTTTGAATCTGTCAGGTCAGGTCGACTTGTTCTTCTTTACTATATGTTGAAGCTGTCATCTGCAAAGTATCATCACTTCTGGAGATCTCATATTTTCAGTAGTAGGCCACATAATATTAATGCACACACCAAATTACAGCATGCATGGCACCTCTTAGAAGAATTACAGAGATAGCACAAAGTGGTTTACAGGGAGGAAGTATTGGATTAGAATCACTTATGCATTACAAAGATAAGCTCACTTGTTTTTATGTTTTCATGCATGTCAGGTATTGAACATTACCAAAATGAATATGAGAATGGGCGCACGAGAGGAATATTGCGGAACAATCCACTAGCTAACAAACTTGGCATGGTGGAGGATGGCCTATCTTATTCACCCATCAAGGTGCATGCTCTAACTTGGCAAGGTTGTATTGGTCGCATATATTTTGCATCTGACCTCTTGCATTACTTCTACTTTGTTACACCATCTGCTTAGTTTAAGCATCATATATGAGTATATGCCATACCTATCCATTTTCTGTACCTATTCCATGTGTCGTCATACTATGTTTTTCCAGTCAAATGTAGTTCTTTCGTAATAGATGTCCAAAAGGAAGAGGGTGAGTGCAGATCCTCAAGGAGTACAAACTAGGTATTTGGAAAAGGTGGTGATACATGTTAAATTAGATAGATCAGCAGCCACAGAAAACACAGGCCCAACTATACCACACTTTACCACTACTCCAGTGGCAAAACCCCTATTAGAACTGCCGAGAGCCCAGCGTCAGGTACTGTCTATGATATCAATTCAAAATTTGAACTCCTAAATTTCTGCATGTGCCTTACCTTCTCTCTTGTATGAAAACTAATTTCACATGAATATCCTTGCTCAAAGGATCATAGGATCTCATGAAAATACTGGGCTCTGCATTGCTCTTGTCAGTACCTCTTGCCCTTTGTCAGCATACTTACACTCATTGTTGTTTGATTATGTAGCATCATTGTAAATGTTCACTTCTTTATCCTCCCTTTGCTTGAAATTATAAGATCTATATGTACTCTTAGATTAATGTTGAATTAACACAATGTTATGAAGTTTTGGATTGCTCATGTAAGTACCTGTTGTCATGTACTCCCTTTGTATCGAATTAATTGTTGATCAATTGGATGTATTTAGAACTTAATAGTGTTAGATGGATCCATTTGAGCGACAAGTAATAATGGGCGATGGCGGTATTACTGTACTTACATCGCGAGATAGTTGATTGTCTAGCATTACTCTGCATCTTATCTGCCCTGCCCTCCACTTTCTCCAAATTATCATATATACATTTACTCTTACCAAAATGTTGAATAATGCCAATGCCACTTCACACGTTGATGTCTGCATTCCTCTTGTCAGTACCTTTTGCCTTGTAACACTGTACTTAATTAATTGCTATTTGATTATGTATCATCAGTGTGCACCTGAGCTTCATTATCCTCTGTTTCTTCCAATATTATTTGATCTATATTTACTCTTTGCAAAATGTAGAATAACGGCAACGCTTATAAAGAATTTTCTTTTGGGAATTTATTGAATTGTCCTTCCATCAGCATGGAGAAGGGCTTTGTCCAGCCCGTGTTAACATGTAATGTAAGTTCATCCTTCTCAAGCCTTCAAACTTTGTTCTAGTATAGATTTGGATAGACATCATTTCCTCCACTGTTGTTTACTTTGTTGTTTACATCTGATTGGATGTTTGCAACAACTACCAGTTTTAAATTGTAGTTCTAAAAACATGCTCCTTATGCAGAATAGATCCATTTATTTGCTTATATAATTGTGAAACCTGTTACGTGTCTCCTTATTTCTCTTTGAGAGTTGTATCTCTTATGCCAGGCAGAACTTTAGGGAAGATAGTGAGCCAAACCATCTTGAGGACAGCGATATGACCCAAGGTCCTGTCTTGATGAAGACAGTGAGTTGAAGCTACTCACCAGCAGGTGTGAGACAACCTCTGTGCAGTCGCTGCCTCAATCAGTTCGACTTCTTCAGTCTCAACTTAAAGCAGAAAGGCTTGCTTCAGATCATCTCCGACTTGAAGTCAAAGATATATTGAAGATGCCAGGGGACTGTCGTGCGCATTATGGTGCCATACAGCTAGGGATGAAGCATCTATCATTGACACAACTGAGGTCTCATCAGCTTGTTCGGTTGCTTGCGGGGCCCGACCTTGCCAGGCCTAGTGCCTTTTGAAGTGCTCTCAGTTTTGTATATTCTTTTGTCGGCGCGTTTATATGCACTGGTGGCGACCTTTGATGCCCAGTGTATATAATCCACGGTCATGTTGCGCTTTATTATCACCGGTAGCGAATTTTGATTCCCAGTGGATGTAACATGTCGTAATTTATTTATTGTATAGTCTAGGTTTATTCTTTGGTCGGTATGCTATAATTTAGGCTGGAAGGTTCAGTGGATCTCGGTGTTGTCGGTCTTCAAGCCGGCCCGTTATTCATATGGGCCAAAACGTGGGCCTATAATCATCTTGGGCCATTAGCGGGTCTAAACCTATAGTAGTTTCCCGCCTTTAACAGGCCGAGTAAAGTTCTGGCCAGCTGGGCCAGAGAATACCATGGGCTTTTAACAGGCTAAAACCTGGATTGGGCTAGCATTGAGCCAAAAAAATCACGGGCTAATACAGGCCAAAACTGCTTAAGGCCCATGTTGGGCCCAAATAGGACGAGCAGTTAACAAGCCAAAATATATCTCGGGCCTATTTGGCCCAATAAAATTATGTGCTTTAAGCAGGCCGGTATCCACGCGGGCCATAGGCCCAAAAGTGTCACGGGCCATTATCAGATGGGCTGTAAGCAGGCCGGATTCAACGCGGGCTGTAATTAGGCCCAACTATTACACGGGCCATTAACAGGCCGATAGACCAGTTGGGCTGAAATTTATCCACGAAGACTACGGGCCATTAAGAGACCTAAAGTTACTTCGGACAAGAAATAGCCCAGTTTCTGCGTGGGCCGTTAAATGGCCTAAAGTTAAACCGGGACGACAACGTCCCAGATACTCCACGGGGCGCTAACAGGCCGAAACTATTATCGGGCCGAACTGGTAAATGGGCATTTAACAGGCTGAAATACAAACATGTCTTAGAATGGGCCCAAAGGTACAGTGGCCTATTAACGGGCCTGATCTGATATGGGCCGTAATTTGGCGCAAAACTCGGCAGGCTTTGAACGGGCCTGATCTGATATGGGCCTCAATTTGACCCAAAACATGATAGGCTGTTAACGGGCCAGCCCACTATTGTCTAAAAAACATGGTAGGCCTTTAGCTAGGCCAACCTTTTCATTGGAACGGGCCTCTATTGGGCCCAACATGTTCATGAGGTTTAGGTGTTCTAATATAGCTTTTGTTAACTACAGTTGAAACTTTAGCATGTTCCTTAATCCTAACAGGGAAAGGTGGTTTGTCAATATAAGCAGAAGGAACAACTGGATCAACATTATAAAGTATAGTCTCTTCTTTAACTGGTACTGGTTCTTTAATTTCTTCTTTCATAGGTGGGTGATATTTAAACCACTTCTACTTAGGGAGTTCAACATGAGTAGCAAATGATTCACAAAAGTAGGCTACTATCTCAGATTCAAGTCCATATTTAGTGCTAAACTTTTGAAAAGCATCGGTATCCATAAAAGATTTAACACAATCATACTTAAGTTTGATACCTGACTCTTTATCTTTGTCGAGTTCCCAATCTTCAGAGTTGCGTTTAATTCTTTCCAAAAGATCCCATCGGAATTCAATAGTGTTCTTCATAAATGAACCAACACAAGAAGTATCAAGCATGGTTTGATCATTACGAGAAAGCCGAGCATAAATTTTTTGAATAATAATTTCCCTTGAGAGCTCATGGTTGGGGCATGAATATAACATTGACTTAAGCCTCCCCCAAGCTAGAGCGATACTTTCTCCTTCACGAGGCCAAAATTTATATATATGTATAATTCTGATCACGATGAACTAGATGCATAGGATAAATTTTTTGGTGGAACTCCAATTTCAAACGATTCCAATTCCATGATCCAATATCATCACATAGCCTATACCATGCCAATGCTTTTCCCTTCAAAGATAAAGGGAGAACCTTTTTTATCACTTCATCCCTGGGTAAACCTGTAAGCTTAAACAATCCACAAATTTGTTCCACATATATTAAGTGCATATCAGGATGTTCGGTTCCATCTCCTGCATAAGGATTAGCTAGCAGTTGTTCTATCATGCCCGAAGGAATTTCATATTCAATATTTTCAGTAGGTGCAGTAGGTTTAGGGGTAGCTAATTTTGGTTTCGGGGGAGGTGAAGATACCCCGAACAAACTCCTCAAAGGATTGTTTTCCATAGTAACAAGTGACAATAAATTTTAGCACACTATATAAATGTTTCCTTACCAAAGGCGCTTCACTCCCCGGCAACGGCACCAGAAAATAGCCTTGATGACCCACAAGTATAGGGGATCAATTGTAGCTCTTTTCGATAAGTAAGAGTGTCGAACCCAACAAGGAGCAGAAGGAAATGACAAGTAGTTTCCGGTAAGGTATTGTCTGCAAGTGCTGAAATTGTAAGTAGCAGAGTAGTTTGATAGCAAGATAGTTTGTAACAAGCAAGTAACAATAATAGTAACAAAAGTGCAGCAAGGTAGCCCAATCCTTTTGAGGCAAAGGACAGGCCAAAACGGTCTCTTATGATAAGCAAAGCGTTCTTGGGGGTACACGGAAATTTCATCTAGTCACTTTCATCATGTTGGTTTGATTGTGTTCGCTACTTTGATAATTTGATATATGCGTGGACCGGTGCTTAGGTGTTGTTCTTACGTGAACAAACCTCCTACTTATGATTAACCCTCACGCAAGCATCCGCAACTACGAGAAAAGTATTAAGAATAAATTCTAACCATAGCATTAAACTTTTGGATCCAACCGGTCCCTTACGAAATAGCGCATAAACTGGGGTTTAAGATTCTGACACTCTCGCAACCCACCATCTAATTGCTAATCCACAATGCATTCCATTATTCCCAAATATGGTGAAGTGTCATGTAGTCGACGTTCACATGACACCACTAAGGGAATAACAACATACATACTATCAAAATATCAAACACATATCAAGTTCACATGATTACTTGCAACATGATTTCTCCCGTGACCTCAAGAACAAAAGTAACTACTAACAAATGATAAACATGTTCATGATCAGAGGGGTATTAAATAGCATAATGGATCTGAACATATAATCTTCCACCAAATAAACCATATAGTAATCAACTACAAGATGTAATCAACACTACTAGTCACCCATAAGTACCAATCTATAGTTCCGGTAACAAGATTGAACACAGGAGATGAACTAGGGTTTGAGAGGAGATGGTGTTGTTGAAGATGTTGATGGAGATTGCCCTCCCCAAGATGCAAGAGTTGTTGGTGATGATGATGACGATGATTTCCCCCTCTGGGAGGGAAGTTCCCCTGGCGGAATCGCTCCGCCGGAGGGCAAAAGTGCTCCTGCCTAAGTTCCACCTTGAGGCGGCGGCGCGTCGTCCCGAAAGTCCTTCTCTTTTTTTTCTAGGTCAAAATGACTTATATAGCAAAAGGTGGGCACCAGAGGTGGGCCGAGGAGGCCACAACCCACCAGGGCGCGCCTGGGGGGCCTAGCGTGCCCAGGTGGGTTGTGGCCACCTGGTGGCCCCCCTCTGGTGTTTATTGGCTCTAGTATTTCTCAAATAATCCATAAAAAATCTCTGTAAAGTTTTAACTCATTTGGAGTTGTGCAGAATAGGTGGTCCGACGTAGCTTTTCCAGGTCCAGGTTTCCAGCTGCCGGAATTCTCCCTCTTGGTGTGTTCCTTGCAAATTATGAGAGAAAAGGCATTAGCATTACTCCAAAAAGCATTATTATGGATAAAAACATTATAAATAACAGTAAGAAAACATGATGCAAAATAGACGTATCAGGCGGAGATGTTGTCACGATACACCACAGTGGCCTTGTTAATAGGACAAGAGCGCTCGAAGAGAAGCTGCCGAAGCCAAGAGCATTCAGCAACGATGTTAGCCACTGTGCGATACTCAACCTGAGCACTAGGCCGATGAATTGTGGGATGCTGCTTGGATGACCAGGAGATAAGTGATGGTCCAAGGTAGACACAGTAACCGAAGGTGGAATGCCATGTGTCCGGGCAGCCAGCCCAGTCTACATCAGAGTATGCCACGATGTCCATAGCCGTTGAAGCATGGAGCAAGAGGCCAAGATCCATAGTGCCGCAAATGTAATGGAGAATCTGTTTCACCACGGTCCAATGAGCATCACAAGGTGAATGGATATGAAGGCACACCTGCTGCACCGCGTACTGCAACTCCGGGCGAGTGAGTGTCAAGTATTGCAAAGCACCAACAATCGAGCGGTAGAAGGGGGCATCCAGGGCCGGCAAACCATCGGTGGCGGAGAGGCTGGCCTTCATGTCGACGGGGGTGGTTGCGGGTTTGTAATTAAGCATCCCAGTGCGGTCAAGCAACTCTGGTGAAGAAAGAAGTCGTTCACCCGCCGTACCACCTCGATGCTGAGGAAGTAGTGTAGCAGGCCTAAGTCCTTGATGGCAAACTCAGCGCGAAGTCGATCAGTGAGCCGTCAAAGAAGATCAGTAGTGCACGACGTCAAGATGATGTCATCGACATAGAGGAGGACATAGGCAGTCTCATGGCCCTGTTGATAGACAAACATTAAGGCGGAGGAGCGAGTGGAGCGAAAGACGAGCTAATAAAGAAACACGGTGATGCGCTGGTACCAGGCGCGTAGTGCCTGCTTGGGCCCATATAACGAGCGAGAAAGCAGGCACACATGATCCAGATATGTGTCATCGACAAAACTAGCGGGCTACTGGCAATACACTTGTTCATCGAGATGACCATGGAGAAAGGCGTAGGAGACATCCATCTGGTCCACCGGCCACGCGTGAGACATCGCGAGGTGCAGGTGGTACGAATCATGCCCGGTTTGACAACCAGGGTAAAGGTGTCCGTGAAGTTGACGCTGGATCACTAGCAAAAGCCTCGCACCACACAACGTGCTTTGTAGCGCTCGAATGTACCATCAGGGCAAAGTTTGTGCTTGAACACCCACTTGCCAGAGATGGCATTGGCACCGCGTGGACGGGGAACAAGCTGCCATGTCCGGTTGCGCTGTAGGGCGTCGAACTCCTCCAGCATGGCCGCATGCCACTGCGGATCCCGGAGAGCCACCCGAGCGGAGGTGGGCAACGGTGAGGCTGCAGAGGTGGAGGCCGCACACACGTACTCATCGATGGAGTAGCGGGAGCTCGGACAGCACACACCCGCATGAGACGAGTAACGGGACCCGTCGGTGGTGGATGCGACCCGCTCGCAGCCGTGGTGGCCGAGCTTGGCCAGTGAGGCGGTCGAGGAGGCCAACGAAGCAGCCGCGGAAGTCAGTGAGGCAGCCACAACAGCTGAGGAGACCGGCATCGAAGCGGTCGGTGAGGCCGGCGTGGAGGCAGTCGGAGAAGCAATCGACGTCGAGGCGGCTAGAGTAGCCAATGCCAAGGCGGTGGGAGAAGCATCTAGCGTGGCCGACGTCGAGGCAACCAGAGAAGCAGCCGGCATGCCGCGGTCGGAGTACTAGCCGGCGTGGCCAGCGTCGAGGCGTGACCGACCGAAGAAGCAGTTGGAGTGGCCGGTGTCAAGGGGACCGGCGAAGTGGCTAGAGTAGCCGGTGAAGCAGCCACGACATGCGGGCCACGACGGCATGGGGCGTTAGGGCCAGCCTGGGAACGGCCAGTGGCGAGGCGAGGTGCCACCGAAGATGACGGCGGCGCCACGGTGCTCTTGCTTGGTGGGTAGCCGAGAAAATGTTGGCAGGGACTACGGTGCGAGCTTATGTGGAGTGGTGGTTGTGATGCTAGCGTAGCACAAACAACCGAAGATCATCATAATATGGCGGCGAGCCGAAGAGAAGCTGGTGTGGTGTATAGGTCCATCGAACACGGCAAGGCTCGATATTAATGAGAAGGGTTGTTGTGGCGAGTGCATCGGGCCAAAAGTGAGGTGGAGCATGAGCATGAAACAGGAGAGTGCGTACACAACCATTAAGGGTGCGGAGCATACATTCGGCGCGACTGTTTTGTGACGAGGTGTAAGGACACGTGAGCCGAAAGATGATGCCATGGGATGCAAGAAGAGTGTGGATGCTAAGGTCGTCAAACTCCTTTCCATTGTCAGTTTGCAAAGCATGAACGGACCTCCCGAACTGTGTAGACACGTAAGAAAAATATGGTGAGTGTAGATGGAACATCAGATTTTTGACGGAGAGGAAAGGTCCACACAAAATAGGAATAATCATCCAATATCACAAAATAATAAAGATAACTGGAATTACTTGGAATAGGTGAGGTCCATACATTAGTATGAATTGACTGAAACGGAAAATATGCAAATGTGGAAAACGAACTAAATAGAAGACGAACATGCTTGCTGAGACGACATGCATGACAAGTATGGTTGTCTGTTTTATCACAAAATGAAAGAAAATCCTTGCATGATTGTGCGAAGTGCGGCGGAGCCCGGATGACCAAGGCGTGTGTGCCAAAGGTCAACCTCGGCAGAGAGGGCCACCGGTCCAGTAGTGGAAGATGATGATGGCTGGACGGAGTAGAGATTGGCAGGACTATCACATCGGTGCAGAATCATCCGAGTACATGCATCCTTAACAGAGAAACCAACTCCATCAAATTTCACAGTTACATGATTGTCACGAGTAAAGGAATAGAGAGAGACTAGATTTTTGATAAGGTTAGGTGAAACAATAACATTATGTAGAGATAAAGGTGTAGAGTTTGAAGGAAACGGAATGGAACCGACATTTTCTTTTTCATTTGGTGGCTGCTCAGGAAGTGCCAGAGGCGGGTGAAAGATATTGGTGCCAAACTCAGGGGATTCTTCAGTTTTGATTGTAAATTATTTTTTTTTACGGGTGTTTATTTGTGCAAAAGCTAGCTAGTCATTAACGTGACTTGTAATGTGATCTTTATGATATAAATTTTTTAGGAACATATTTATGATATGACAACAGTAGACGCTTTTTTCTCCGAGCAAATAAAGCCGATGAATAATGTGAACGCCGAGGCAGGCGAGCACTGTGGCTGACGGCCTCTGGCAAAGCAAGAAGGCGACGACAGTGGCCCACGTCCGGTCGGAGGCCCAGGTTCCACATGCTTTTTTTTATAGGTCAGAGCTATGCTTAAACCCGTGTCATCGTCTATCCTAGCCCGACCCGGCCCGGCCCGGCCCAGGGAAATACTACATCGACCCACCCCGGCTTGCGTATCCGCCTTCTCCTTGTCTCCCCGTCGTCGCCGTGGCCGTCCTCCGACCGAGCCATGGATCCGGCTCTTCGGCGCCGCTCCCGCCTCCCTATCCACCTCCTGCTGGTGGCCGTCACGTTACTCGCCGCCCTGGCCGCGCGATCCGGCGCCGAGGTCATCACCCTCACCGAAGAGACCTTCTCCGACAAGGTACCGACTGCTTTCCCCTTCTCGTGTCTCCCGCCTCTTCCACCTCCCCCTCGAGATGTAATAGTAGTAGTACTCTAGGGCACGCCGCGGACCCAAGAACAGCTGATTTTTCAACATATCACTTGGCTACGCTGGGATGCAGTGTAGCAGGCGGTGTGTTTATAGTTACTGACATGTAGCCGTTTCCCAGATTTGCTACTGATTCCAGCATGATTTCCTAATAATAAACCGATAGATCATTATTCTTGGTGTATTAATTTTTCCAATCATGGAAGGTTCGGTGTTTAGATGTGGCGCGCCATCTGTACTCCTGTTTTGGTTCTTGAGTTACTTCCCTGCAATGCTTGTGCACTGCCGTTGCTTAAGCCAGTTTGGATTTTTCTCTTGTTTCTAGATAAAGGAGAAGGACACAGTGTGGTTTGTGCAATTCTGCGTCCCTTGGTGTAAGCACTGGTAAGCTCTACATGCCGTAGCGGTGACATGGATGTATCAACTACAATGCGAGTTTTGACCGCTTGCTGCTAAACAAGGATGCCTTCTACATTTACACAGCAAGAGCCTAGGAACTCTTTGGGAGGACCTCGGGAAGGTTATTGAAGGTACGGATGAAATTGAGATCGGAAAAGTTGATTGCGGTGCAAGCAAACCAGTCTGCTCAAAGGTGGACATTCATTCATACCCAACATTCAAGGTGTTCTATGATGGCGAAGAAGTTGCAAAATATAAAGGTAATCCCTCTCACATCTTACTTCTGTTTGACAAGGACAACATAAACTAGATACCACTACCATGAAAACCATGTTGGAATCTATTGCATCTGGTTCAATACTCTTGGAATGGCGATACATTTTAGAAACCAAAACCACATTGTTGACTTGTATTGTGAGAGTAGGGCATGACTCTTAAAAGATTAAAACCTCTGAACTTGAACCAAAAGGTTGGAAAAGATTACATTTTAGGCGCGATTTTTGTATATAGCAGGATCCGCTAATGCGGAAAATTTAGAATTTCTTCTTTGGACCAGCCATGACTTGGATGTTACTGATATACTCCTCCATTCACAAATATAAGATGTTCTAACTTTTGTCTGAGTCGGATGTATATAGACACGTTTTAGTGTGTTTGTTACACTCATTTCAGTCCGTATGTGGTCCATATTGAAATATCCAAAACATCTTATATTTGTAATCGGAGGGAGTATCAGCTAGTTCTTAACAGCAGAGGTGACGATATTTCATAACTAAATAAACAACATGAGGGAGGAAAACTTTGTGTACAACTTTGTTCACATATCATTTTATTTTATTTTTTGCTTTTATTGATCATGAATGCATGCTTTTTCAACATTTTATTAGATGGATATGTTATCATGTTGCTCCACCTGTTGGATTTGTTGTGGTACTTTGTTCATGAAAATGCTATTCTATAGCGAGTCTCCACTTTCAACCATCAATTCATAATCCTGGACTGTATCATGTCCCTGAAGTTGATTTAATGTAACACTTACAATTTTCTTGTACTGTCATTCGGCATCACCGCTCAAAAGATCATATGCAGTATGGCAATACACTTTTTGCTGCATTTTCTTTGTACACGCAGTTTGTTGCCTTCTGCTGTGCTTCTATTTTCCCATTATGTATGATTCTTTGTTTTGAAAATATTCGTCTAGTAAGTGCTCAATGCCTAATCCAACTACTCAATGGCATTGCAGGGCCTAGGGACGTGGAGTCTCTCAAGACCTTTGTGTTGAACGAAGCTGAGAAAGCAGGTGAGGTGAGGCCTGAAGATGAGCTATAGGTGTTCGTAGCAGGCACATGCCAATAGACGATGATACTCCGGTCAAGAAACTTTGGAATGCTCTCGACCTGTTTAAATTTTTCGACCAAGTTGGCTTGTACTGCCGCCTCCTGGCGCTTGTGGCTAACTTAGAATGGTACTACGTCAGATGCAAGAAGAAAACTTTTTTGTAACTTTTAACCTTTTCAATTCAGTTAGATGAACCTGCTCGGTGCAGACAATTTTCGAAAAGCTATTCTGCGGGCTTGGGCTTAACTTTGATGTATACAAGATACACCATGTCTATTCAGTGACCTAAAGACAAAGACTAGAAATTTCACCGGACTAAGCAAAACAGAAAAAAAATGTTTAACCCGAATTGCTAAACTCGACATAACACTTTCGAACGGTCTTATACAGTATTCCCTCAGTAAAGAAATATAAGAGTGTATAGATCACTTGAACTCTCTCCATTTAGTCTTTGGAGAGATTTCATTATGGACCACATTTGAAGCAAAATGAGTGAATCTACACTCTAAAATACATCTATATACATCCATATGTGGGCCATAATAGAATCTCTACATAGTAATCTAAAAGCTCTTATATTTCTTTATATTTCTTTAGATTAAAATGCTTACTATATATTTTAATTTTTTTCCCGAATATTACAGAGGGAGTACTATACATCAGCTTTGTTAGGAATAAAATTAGAGCACTTGATTATTTACTAATTATCAAGTCCTAATTAAGGAACCGACTATGTATTCTCTAACTACTAGAAGCAGTTGTACTTCCTCTCTCATGTTAGCAACTGCTTAGTGCAGTTACTGTTATGTCTCACGCATTAGCAACCGCTGCTTGCGGTTAGAAATACTCTCACAAATTTGTAACTGTATATATAGTGCCCAATCAATGAGAATCATTTACTTCTGGAAAAATCACTTTTTCACTTTATACGTTATCAGTACTCGCTCTGCCGAGAGCGACAGAGAGCCATCACAGAAAAGGTAAGAATGGCAGGGAGGGACCTGTCGTCGATTGCTTTCGCCATTGCACGCTTCCTCCAGAGAGAGAACCGTCGCTGTCCACGCACCCATCGCCACGGTGCTGCAAGTCGCCTTCGCCGTCAGGGACTTGGCGCAAGGAGTGGCCCTCGCCGCCGCTTTTTCGCCTGGAACCACCGCCAGAACCGCCGTCGTGGGTACGCACGCCAAGGCAACCGCCCGCTCCGTGGGCGAGCACCAACGGTGCACCAGGCTGGACCCTCGCCTCCGACCACCGCTGCAAACCATGCTGGGCCTTCGGCTCCGGCTCCGGCCGTCGCCGACGACTACATCGTACCAATGACTCCGCCGCCATCTGTCTTCACCATCCCTCCGATGGATTGGCTCCTTGGAGGTCCATCGGCGCCATTCCTCGGAGAAGAAGAGATGTTCCCTTGCGAACTCGCGCCACCGCCTCTGCCCCCGTACGGGTTCGAATCATGCCCAGCGCGTACGGGCGCACCACCGCGGAAGCCGTCTCCGACGCCATCAGACGAACTGCCGGAGCACTTCATCCCTCCTGGATACGGCCCCGTCCCGGATCTCCCATCCCCGACGCCGGCGGCAGCGGGAACCGGCGGCTACCCTTCCATCCCCGACTTGAACATCAAGATCAAGGTTGAAGAAGAGGAGATAGAGGACCAGGGCTCGTCGTCGACGCCACCACGTTCATCACCGGCGACATCACCTCCTCCTCCGGCACCGCCTCTTCCTCCGACGCCTCCGCCGAAAGCCCGCCGGATCCTGCGCCAATTCGCCGCGGCCATGGCGCAAAACCATGCAGCCCTTCGTGGCGCGTGGTCGCCGGATGCCCTTGGCCTCACCGGCGCCCCTGGGGCGAGCAGCAGCGGAGCAGGCCGTGCTGCGAAGCGGGGCCCAACTCGCTTCCATTGAAGACGGCGAGATGGGGCAGGGAGAGCTGACGAGCAGCGGTGCTGAGTCCAGGTACGAAAAGTGGCGGAGACGTAGGGAAACTAGCGATCCTGCTCTCCTTATCCTCTCTCTGTCGGTGCATGGGCCAGACCAACTCTCCCCGCTCCTCACCTAATCAGGCCTACAGGCCAATAACTCCAATAAATGGCTGCTGGTGCTGTGGCGTTTTCAACAGAGAATAGCCATAGTATTTGTATATTGCATAGCAGCCGGTTCTGTTTATTTGAGAGTGCTATTTTATTGTACTAAGAACCTTTGTTTATTATATTCAGTCTGTACTGTATTGTAAGTTTGGATATCTAGACCATGTATTATCTAAATAAAGTCTCAGACTACGTGTACATATTCTACATGATTTCTTCAGCATTTCCTTTTAGAATATGTAGTTCATAAGTACAACAATTTTTATTTACAAATTCATATTTCGGGATCACAGGGTAGATGAGGCATCTACTGCACTTTGCAGATTATCCTCATTGCTGAAAGATCTACGTTTTGCCTCTTTTGTTCTGGCGAAATGACTATCTTCGAGTGCTCTTCCAAATATGCAAATTGATGTGATTACCTCGAATATTATACTTGCAAAACACAAGGTAACTGTGTGATCTACTGCATCAAATTGCAGACTATCCACTCTTACTGTAAGGTCTACATCTAGTCATTTGACAGATGACTACCTTCAAAGTGTTTTTGTAAAATTTAGTATGGCACAAGGTAATGGATATATGAACATCTACTGGTCAAAACCAGATTATGTTCTCCATTGATGCGAGATCTACACCACAACGGTGACTATCTTCAAAGTGTCATTTACATAAAATGAGGTCTACACATATAAGTATAAAGCATCAGCTATACTTCAGAACTTTGTTCTTTTGAAGCATTTGTTGTTACTTAAATTTTACTCTCATAGTAAAACTAATTTATGCATGATCACAACATGCAGGAAAATGGCTGGCGTCATGAATAGAGAATTTCATGAACTTGAGCTAGATGGTAGTAATTATTTATCATGGGCTATGGATACCAAGATAGCATTAGAATGTCGTAAACTTGGTTCCACAATTATCACACCTGTTGAAGGCGCTGCGGAAATACCGCAAGCAGTCAAATATGGAGCATTAAGTTTTATAAGGCATCACCTCCATCCTGATTTAAAAACAGAATATTTAATGGAGGAGGATCCACTTGCTTTATGGAACTCTCTCAAGGAGAGATATGACCAACAAAGAGCAGTTATGCTACCAGAAGCCCAAAGAGAATGGTCCCTCATAAGGTTCCAAGATTTCAAATCCGTGGCAGCATACAACTCTGCGGTTCACAAGGTTAATTCTAAACTAAGATTTTGCAACCAAGCAATTTCAGAAGAAGATCTCATTGAGAAGACCTTGTGCACTTTCCACCCCTCGATGAGAGTACTACAACAGCAGTACCGTCAACAAAAATACAAAAAGTATTCTGAGCTCATATACACTTTACTTCAGGCTGAGAAACATGATGAACTTCTCATGAAGAATCATCAGACACGCCCAACGGGCTCCATGCCACTCCCTGAAGCACATGCTAACACTCAGTCTACTAAAAAGTATGGGGGAATAAAAAGAATTTCAAGAAATTCAATGGAAAGAGGAAAAGGAACAACAAGCAGAAAACATTTGGTCAATCTAAAGGTAAAGGTCATTTTAAGAAAGATGACCGAAACACCAAATCCGAGATTTGTCAAAGGTGTGGATGTACTAACCATCGTACTAGCAAATGTCGAACTCCTAAGCATCTAGCGGATTTATATCTCAAATCCACTGGGAAAGGCAAACAAGTTCATGGAAAAGCAGAAGCTCACTTCAACGCTTTACAACAAGAAGAGAACCTTGAAGCTAGCACTTCTCAAAGCGCTCCTAAGGAAACAAGGAAGAAGGATGAAGATCTTCTTGATGTCGACAACATGATGGTGGAATACACCCAAGACGCATACGTAGATCTCATATAATCTCCACATCACTCATTTGATGTTATCAGCTATTTTATTGTAATAATGGAAGTTAAAATTTGTATAACTCTAAGTAGAATAAAGTCCTACGGACCAATCATCTTATGTAATTCAGACATAATGTCATATTTATATGTGTAACTGTAATATGAATACTTTGCATGTATTTATATGTGAGTAATGAATAAAAATCATCCTAAAATATTCTCTTACTCTATATAGATTTTACGGGAAGATAATCCAATGGAAGAAGAACTATGTTTGGTGGACAGTTGTACCACTAACACAATATTAAGGGAAATAAAATATTTCCAAACTCTAACTAAGAGACAAGGGAATATTATGACCATTGCCTGTCGCGATGCATCAATTATTGGTTCAGGACAAGCCACACTCGTTCTGCCTATGGGTACTACCATTGTAATTGAGGATGCACTCTTGTATCCTGAATCTACTCGCACCCTTCTAAGTTTCAAAGACATTCGATCAAATAATTTCCATATGGAAACTATCTCTGAAAATAATACTGAATATTTGCTTTTAACAAAGAGCAATGGGTCTGAGAAACAAATTCTTGAGAAATTCCTCTCACTTTCATCTGGATTATATTATAGTTATATAAAACCCGTACCACATGTTGCGTACAAAATAATTTTTCAAGACCTTGATAAATTCAAGACTTGGCATGATCGCCTAGGTCATCCTGGCATAGGGATGATAAGAAAAAATATTGACAATTCTATTGGTCACAGCCTTCCAACTAAAAGATTCCCCAAATCATCAGATTTTGTGTGCACCGCATGTGCAAGTGGGAAATTAATTATAAAACCATCTTATCTTAAAGTAAAAAATGAGTCATTAAATTTCCTTGAACGCATTCAAGGAGATATATGTGGTCCAATTCAACCACTATCAGGACCCTTTAGGTATTTCATGATACTCATAAATGCATCTACTAGATGGTCACACGTATGTCTATTATCCACACGTAATCATGCATTTGCCAAGTTAATTGCTCAGATTATCAAATTAAGAGCAAACCATCCCGAAAATAAGATAAAAACAATTCGAATGGATAATGCTGCTGAATTTTCTTCACGCGCATTTAATGACTATTGCATGGCTATGGGCATTAATTTAGAACATTATGTGCCTTATGTTCATACTTAAAATGGATTGGCTGAATCTCTCATCAAAAGAGTAAAATTAATTGCTCGACCATTATTATAGAATTGTAATTTGCCAACATCTTGTTGGGCACATGCGGTATTACACGCCGCAGATCTGATACAAATCAGACCAACTGCATACCACACAACCCCCCCGCTGCAACTAGTTCGTGGCACTCAGCCAAGTATTTTCCATCTGCGAAAATTCGGTTGCGCAGTATACGTACCGATATCACCACCCCAACGTACAACCATGGGCCCCCACAGAAAACTTGGGATCTATGTGGGTTATAATTCTCCGTCAATTATAAAATATCTTGAACCTCTTACAAGGGACCTGTTTACTGCTCGATACGCTGATTCTATTTTTGATGAGGACCATTTCCCGGCATTAGGGGGAGAATCAAACCACAAAGAATGTCAGAAAATAGATTGGAATGTAACAGGCATCCAGTCCTTAGATCCACGTACTAAAGAATCTGAAACTGAAGTTCAGAGGATTATAGATTTGCAACACATTGCAAATAATCTGCCAGATGCATTTACTGACCATAAAGGTGTCACTAAATCACATATCCCCGCTGTTAATGCACCAGAACGAGTGGAGGTACCAAGTAAAACCACTCAAACCCCAAATGAGAGTAAGAGGAGAAATCTGGTTAGCCGGAATATAGCTTCTCAAAAGCCTCCGCGGAAACAGAGGAAATCAAATCCTCTACCAGTAAATGCAATTCAACCTCAAGTTGAAGGACACCAATCAGATGATCAACATCTAGAACCCAGCATAAATGCGCATACAAATATAGTAGCTGGGACATCGGAACACCATGACTCTATTGTTGTGGGAAATCACATAGAGTCTGAAGGTATAAAAGAAATTTCCATAAACTATATAGAAACAGGAGAATCATACAACAGAGAGACTACAATTGTCGACATATATTTTGCCTCTGAAATTGCTGAAACCCTTCAACTGGATCCAGAACCAAAGATCGTCAGGGATTGCCTCAAGCGTCCTGATTGGCCTAAATGGAAGGAAGCAATTGAAGCAGAACTGCGCTCGCTCAACAAAAGAGAGGTATTTTCCACAGTAATACCTACTCCTCAGAATGTCTTCCCTGTGGGAGCAAAATGGGTTTTTGTTCAAAAAAGGAATGAAAACAACGAGGTGGTGAGATACAAAGCGAGGCTTGTAGCACAAGGGTTCACGCAGAGACCTGGCATCGATCATGATGATACATACTCTCCTGTCATGAGTGGAATAACGTTTCAATATTTAATATCTTTGGCAGTACAAATGAATTTATCTATGCAGTTAATGGACGTAGTGACAGCATACTTGTATGGGTCACTCAAATCGGACATATATATGGAAGTTCCTGAAGGACTTAAAATGCCGAATCCAAAAGCAAATCGCAACGCATATTGTGTAAAATTACGAAAGTCACTCTATGGCTTAAAACAGTCGGGTAGAATGTGGTATAACCGACTGAGTGAGTTTCTTATTCAGAAAGGATACTCAAATAATGATGATTGCCCTTGTGTATTTATAAAGAAATCCTCAAATGGATTTTGCATCATCTCAGTGTACGTTGATGATCTCAATATCATTGGGAGTACACATGATATAAAAGAAGCACGCAATCATTTAATGACGGAATTTGAGATGAAAGATTTGGAAAGACCAAATTTTGCTTAGGCATACAGCTTGAGCATCTTCCCTCGAAAATTTTAGTATATCAACCTGCTTATATTCAAAAGGTTTTGGAAAAATTCAATATGGATAAATCATATCCAACCAAACCACCCATGGTTGTCAGATCCCTTGATATGAATAAAGATCCTTTTAGACCTCGGGATGATGACGAAGAGATATTAGGACCTGAGTTCCCGTATCTCAGTGCTATTGGTGCGCTAATGTACCTTGCAAATTGCACCAGACCTGATATTGCATTTGCGGTAAATTTACTAGCTAGACATAGCGCTGCTCCAACAAAACGTCATTGGACAGAAGTAAAGAATATCTTTAGATATGTACATGGCACAAAAGATCTTGGCTTATTCTATCAGAAAAACCAAGATATGACTATGGTAGGATATACTGACGCTGGCTATTTATCTGATCCTCACAATGCTAGGTCACAGACAGGTTTCGTATTCTTATATGGTGGAACTGCTTTTTCATGAAAGTCACAAAAACAGACTCTCGTAGCAACTTCCACTAATCATTCTGAAATAATTGCATTATTTGAAGCATCAAAAGAATGTGTATGGCTTCGCAGGATGATTAACCACATTCAAACTTCGTGTGGTATTAGTTCATTAGGATCACCAACTATTATTTATGAAGATAATGCAGCTTGCATTGCTCAAATGCAAATGGGTTATATTAAAAATAATATCACAAAACATATTTCTCCTAAGTTGTTCTTTCCACATTCATTACAGAAAGATGGAGAAATTGATATTTTACAAACCAAATCATGTGACAATTTAGCAGATTTGTTCACAAAGTCTTTACCAAATTCAACATTTCAGAAATGTATTCATGGGATTGGTATGAGACGTTTTCGAGATTTGCAAATTTCAGGGGAAGAAAAACTCTTAGAATTATAACCCTTTAGTTATCATCAGATAATAATTATTGTACTCTTTTCTTTTATGAGTTTTTGCATCAGTTTTCTCATAAAAGGTTTTTAATGAGGCAATATAAATTATATCATATCGTTTTCTCCTTATATTTTTCCCACAGAGTTTTAAAGAAGTTTTCAATGGTGTATCTATTACTCCTCATATTTTTCCCACAGGGTTTTTTAGGAAGGTTCTTAAATTGCAGAAATGATTCTCAAGCAGGATGACGATTATATAAGAAGCATTAGATGATGAAATATACAAGAAGCACTGAATGATGGATTCTTCTAGAAGATGCATGATCCAAGGAGGAGTGTTAGAAATAAAATTAGAGCACTTGATTATTTATTAATTATCAAGTCCTAATTAAGGAACCGAGAGTTACTGTTATGTCTCACGCATTAGCAACCGCTGCTTGCGGTTTGAAATACTCTCACAAATTTGTAACTGCTCCCTGTATATATAGTGCCCAATCAATAAGAATCATTTATTTCTGGAAAAATCACTTTTTCACTTTACAAGCTTCACAAAACTTTTGCACCAAGGTGAGGATGTACCGCCGGCTTGGTGCTGCGCTACTCCGCTCCATATTTCCTACTCAGGTGCGTTTGGTTGTAAGGGCGGTCATGAATGGGTTGGGATCGTTCAGAAAATAGACATATTTGGTTATAAAGCACATGAATGGTTCGAGCCAAAAAAAGAGAATATGCCATGAAGATGTTGAACCGTTCCACCCAACCAAATCGGTCGAATCAAATGGTCACCCTTTGCATGCATGACTATGTGAGCATGACTGGTGGTCCCGCCCTAAATAATTAGCTCACCACTTATATTCAGGCAAACACATGAATTGAATGGTTCAATTCCAAGAAAATTGAACGCGACACCTTCAACCAAACACATCCTAACTGAATCACATCGCACATGGAGCCCCCCAGCCCTAACAACGATAATCTTTTTCTAATTGAACTAACAAAAACGTCATTGCACTCTATTTCCCTCCGTTGTGCAACGGTGTAGGCTAATTATTTTGCACCCTTTATTTGCCCATTAGTTCTGATTTGATTGTAAGCATTTTAATCAGCTCATTATGCACTACATGGCTAGATCTTTTAATAAATCAAAGCCTACGATTTTTGCCAAAATTTTCCTAGTTACTATCCAAGTCCCTAACATTTTGGTCATGCCACTATTGGCCAAACATATTTTGGAAGGCCTAGATGGGGATCAATGCAAACAGATGTGAGAATGCCTACAACCTGCTATTATCATGACAAAAAAACCACCAAAGGCGACAAAAAACCAAAGGCTTCAAAGAGAAACATCAGCTATGACTAAAAGTAGCAGCCTAACATTCCAAAGCAGAGGATAAAAATGAGTAGTCTCAGAAGCTTCCATGTTTTGTCAAAAGCCGAAATTAACGACAGTACTCAAATGACACATCAACAGGGCGCATATCACACGGCGCTAACAGTAGCAAAACTTAATAGGCACTAAACTACTAGAGATCTCAAAAAGCAGACATAGACGGATTCAGGTAAACGCCTCATTTCTTCTTGATGGCAGCCTTGGTCACCTTGGCGCCAGTTGGGTCCTTCTTCTCCACACCCTTGATGACACCAACAGCCACAGTTTGCCTCATGTCACGGACAGCAAAACGACCAAGAGGAGGGTAAGTGGCAAAGGTCTCCACAACCATGGGCTTGGTGGGAATCATCTTCACTATGCCAGCATCACCGTTCTTGAGGAACTTGGGCGCGGCCTCTATCTCCTTACCAGATCGCCTGTCAATCTTGGTCACCAGCTCAGCAAACTTGACAGCAATGTGTGAGGTGTGGCAGTCCAGCACTGGGGCGTAGCCGTTGCCAATCTGACCAGGGTGGTTCATGATAATGACCTGGGAGGTGAAGTTGGCTGCCTCCTTGGCAGGGTCATCCTTGGAGTTGGATGCAACAAAACCACGCTTCAGATCCTTCACGGCAACATTCTTGACGTTGAAGCCCACGTTGTCACCAGGAAGCGCCTCCAGGAGAGACTCGTGGTGCATCTCAACAGACTTGACCTCAGTTGTCAGACCACTGGGACCAAAGGTAACAACCATACCAGGCTTGATGACACCAGTCTCAACACGGCCAACAGGCACAGTTCCAATGCCACCAATCTTGTAAACGTCCTGGAGGGGAAGACGGAGGGGCTTGTCTGAGGGCCTCTTGGGCTCGTTGATCTGGTCAAGCGCCTCAAGCAGGGTTGGGCCCTTGTACCAGTCAAGGTTGGTGGACCTCTCAATCATGTTGTCACCCTCGAACCCAGAGATGGGGACAAAGGGAACCTTTTCAGGGTTGTAGCCGACCTTCTTCAGGTAGGAAGAGACCTCCTTAACAATTTCTTCGTAACGTGCCTTTGAGTACTTGGGAGTGGTGGCGTCCATCTAAAAAATAACAGTAGAAGGACACCTTTAGTTAAATGATACTCAGATCTAAGATGGAACTGTAAGATATTGCAAACAGATAACAACAAAAGACTTGATTATACTGTTATAACTAGCATAAACAAGCAGAACAAAACACTAGCACAGCAGTACCTATCACAGAGTGAGAATTAAACATTAGAGCAGCAGAACAATCAACTAGTTACAGGAAAAACTGCAGGTATGGCAGTACAGGACAACAGACAAATATTAATACATTGTGCATAGTTCTCGTCTAGATGATGAACCAAGTGACATCCAACTCCACACCATTTAATATTATTATTACATGAAGATTCATACAGGTTAAAGCTGGTATATCCAAATGTACTACAAATCAAACATACAATTAGACTACTACAATCAAAATATGTGTGCAGCAATATGAAATCAAGCAATTGATTGAGAGCATGTTTACTGTTAGTTAAAATCAAGCACTTGGATCATATAGCAACCTCAAACAAGTCTACCACACAAGTAGCAGCATCTATACAAAGTAATATGGTTATATGGCCTTCCAGGAATGAAGATTTTTTGCAAGTTATACCTTGTTGCAGCAGCAGATCATCTGCTTCACTCCAAGAGTGAAAGCAAGGAGAGCATGCTCACGTGTCTGGCCATCCTTGGAGATACCAGCCTCAAATCCACCAGTGGTGGAGTCAATGATGAGAACAGCACAGTCAGCCTGGGAGGTACCGGTGATCATGTTCTTGATGAAGTCACGGTGACCAGGGGCATCAATGACGGTGCAGTAGTACTTGGTGGTCTCGAACTTCCAGAGAGCAATATCGATGGTGATACCTCTCTCACGCTCGGCCTTGAGCTTGTCAAGCACCCAGGCGTACTTGAAAGACCTCTTGTTCATTTCAGCGGCTTCCTTCTCGAACCTCTCGATGACACGCTTGTCAATGCCTCCAAGCTTGTAGATCAGGTGGCCAGTGGTCGTCGACTTACCAGAGTCGACGTGGCCAATGACCACGATGTTGATGTGAGTCTTCTCCTTACCCATGGCTGGTGGGTAGACGTAAACTACCCAACTGCAACACAGATAAAAATTTATTAAAACCAACAAACGCGGAGAATCATCATGTGAACAAGTGACATAAACTGATAGATCAAATATCTTGCTGCCGGTGACGGTTAACAGTAAAAAGATGGTCTAATAAGATGCTATGACAGTTCCAGCATATCATCCAGAAGCGATAACTAGATCTCGGCAACACCACCAGTGAACGACAAAAAAAATATGATGGAACGACATATAAATATTCCACAAGACTGTAATCTGTGCATTCTACGAACTAAAAGTATACGTCCATGGACCGATAAATATACAAACAAAGAGCAGAGATGATTCGGTATTACGAGCTTGCAATTGCGCTAACAAATTAGGAACATGACCCTAGCAAACTACGGATCAAGGCAACAGTATTAGCAGAAAGCCCTTCAAAGTAAAAACGAAAGAACGATCCGCTCGAAAGGCTCCTAAAACTCCAGCGGCTCGCGCGCTACAGGCAACTAAGCAGAAACTGAGACATGAGCGTAGATCTAGAGCTTCTCGACAGCCATGGAGAACGCTTCAGAAAAGAGAAGGGGACTGGATCGGGAAACTGACCCCGAAGAAGAAGAACGAACGGAGGGGAGGCGGCGGCGGGAGGGGACTGAGGAGGGGGGTGGGAGAGCGGAATGCCTCTCCACTTTATATTGGCAGCGGGGGTGCTAGGGTTCCTTCCTGGCCGTCTGATCCACGTCTGATGGCTGTCGTTGCGGGAAATCTTGGCCGTTCGGTGCTGATCGTACGAACGATATGTTTTAGGCGGTAATGGCGTGTTTGGACATTGCGCGGCCGGCAAGTTCCCTGTCCTGGATTCCTGGGGACCCGGTTACCGACTTTGGTACTCGAAGTCACGAAGTGGATTAGCTCATTCATGTAACTATAAATTAAAAAAAAAACTCATTCGTGTAACTTACTCCCTAATATAAGAGTGTTTTTGACACTGCAATAATATTATAAACGAGCACACGTATCGTAATTTATAATAAAAACACATATTTTGAATTTTATTTTTAGTGACTTTGTATATCAAACTATTTGTATACCAATCTATTTAAATGTGTCTCATGCCAACAATGTGAACAGGCATGTAACACACAATCTGTAGACATGTCTTCACATAAAATTAACAATTAAATAAATGTTTTATAATTTGTTACAAAAATATTAGAAAACAAGTAGCAACATTATCTATTGTTTATTCTTTGATGATGATTCTCTCTTGAAGGTCCATTTGTTGATGCAATTTATGATGCTTCGCTCCATAGATGGGATATTGTTTAGAGCTTTATTCACTGCATACTTCTTTCGGCCCTTTTTACTCTTCATATAAAATTTGTCTGAAGTCAAACTTCATAAAATTTGACTAACTTTATGGAAAAAAATATCAACATTCACAAGACAAAATCAATATCATTAGTTGCGTCATGAATTTAGTTTTCATATTTTATAACCTTAGTATTGTAGATGTTGATACTTTTTTATATGAATATGGTTAAACTTTATGAAGTTTGACTTCAAACAAATCTTATATGTGGTGTAAAAAGGATTGGATGGACTACTTCAAAATATGTACCAAAATTGCCACCTCCGTACAAAGAACTAATACCTAGCAATTGACGTATTTGGACGAAACACTTCATTAGATCGAAGGCAAGAGGTCGATGGAGCACCATCGGCTCTCGATGATAGTTTCCCCACTAGCGTGGGCGTGGGGGGTGGCGCACAATTCACCGCCTTGGACTCATGGACGCCTTCCACCATGAGCCTCTCAAACGACCAACTCTCGGTGCGGCTGCAGAGCAGAAGCATGTGGCAGCGTGACAATGCATGGCCCACAACCCCGGTGAGGTATCTTCCTCCTACGCAGCCCCGACCGGAGCATCGGCTGCTGACAACACGGCTCGGCTTCTCTGACCAAGGTGAGCCGTGACAACCTCCTTCTTCCCCGACGAGGTCGTCATGCGACGTAGCTACCAATGGCGAAGGCGGTGCACGGGTCCTCGAAGCCACCAGAGGGGGCTCCCCATCTCCAGCTGCTCCCGGCCCAGGCGTGAGCCACGCGATGACAACCCTCCGTTGCGTCGTGCCTGTGGTGGTGGATGCAGCGGATGGCCCTTGAGCGAAGAGCGATGGTGGCGTCCCATGGCTACCCACAACCACGACTCCTGGCAGCATATTCGCCATGGCCGACGTGTCATGAAGACAGCCAAAAGAATCATGCGATTGGTAACCACCCGACAGCATATTCGCCATGGCCGACGTGTCAGGAAGACGCCCAAAAGAATCATGCGATTGGTAACTGCACAAGCAACATGGATAGCGAACCATAGAATATGCATTTTTATGGAAGGAGGTAAATATTGTAATTTTGTTCCTTTTGTAAAATGGGCGCTGATTTTTTTTTCTTTCCTTTGTAGTGTGCTCTTGTATGGAAGGAGATAAATATTTATTTTTTGTTTTCTTTGTAACGTGGGTTGTTAATATGATAGTTACACAGTTTTGTGGGATGTGAATTGGGTTCGGTTGTGCTCAACCTTGGAATGACCTGGGTCGTTGGTCAGAGGCAATTGAACGCTTGATTCCAGCATGTTTGCTCTTTTATTTCTATCTATATAGGGCCTAATGCATTTTTCGAGGCTAAACTTTGACCAAATGTTAGAGCCATAATATATGACATGCAAGTTACACAAAGCATACCATCAAATTCGTATGTGAAAGGAGCTTCCAGTGATATAATTTTCACATTATACATCTCATGTACTATTAATCTTATTAATAGTCAAAAGGGGTCTTAAAAAACGCATTAGGCCCTATATAGATGGAAGGAGAGAGTACTGCAGATCATGTAACTAGTAGTATAAGGGTACACACGTATCATAATCTATAATAAGTATAAGCATGCATGTGTATCATAATTTATAATAAAACATATATTTTGAATCTTATTTCTTTTTTAGGAACTTTGTATACCAAACTATTACCAAAAAAAGACTTTCCCCCACTTTACATATAAAGTAAAACATCGAAGCCACAAAGTTCCAACACACAAGCACACACCACACACGCACACAAGTAGCACATAGACAAAGCACGACAAGATTCAGCTTCTGCTGAGGGCACAACTCAACAAGCCCTAAAGAGAAAAAAGAACGGAATGAAAAGGGCAAGAGCCTATCCATAGGCACTGCCACAACGAGTCTGAAGGACTAATCCGGCTCCTGAGGTGGTGAGGTAAGCGGCGGAGCCAAGCAGAAGTCCAACGTACGAAGATCTGCAATGAAGATGTTGATGGCATCCCGATCCGGTGGGTGGCTAAGCGGCCGCCAAAGCTGCAAGTAGCCACACATTCTAAAAATCGCGTCAGTAGATCGTTGAAAAGGCGCACGCTGAATCACAAGCTTATTGCGAATCGTCCATAGCATCCATACGAGATCCCCAATACCCAGCCACCTAATGTGGCGGCACTGCATCGCGAAAGACTGGAGTTCCTCGAAGAGGTCGGGAAAGTTGGTATTGCACCAATGGCCGCCAACCACCTCACGGAAGCAGCTCCACGGGAATTGTGCGGATGCGCGGGCGAAAAATATGAGATTAGATTCCTTAGTAGTCTAGCATATCAGGCAGACGTCGTCTCTGGGGTCATTGCGCTTGAGTACCTCCACCCCTAAAAGAACCCGGCCCCATATCCATTGCCCAAGGAAGATCTGAATCTTTAGCGAGAGTCCAATCGTCCAGATTTGGGCAGCAGGCTCTGGCCCAGGAACTGCATCGATGGCATGGTAGAGAGATTTGGTGAAGAATTGATCGGACGGTTCTAGGCGCCAAAGGAGGCGATCATGCGCCTGGTCAACATCCGGAGCCTGAAGGGCAATACACTCGAGAAGCTCTTGCCAGGCGACTAGTTCTGGGGCCCAAACAACCTCCAAAACACGAGGGTGCCACGACTAGCAACAATAGTGAAGATCTTAAAATGATTAGTGTTCACCCCAACTTCGTTGATTTGATAAAGGAACCGATGTATGAAAATAAATCTCTTAATTTTGTTCCTAGGAGTGTGATCATTAAAAGCATATATGCTAGAACTCCTAGGAGATATGGATGTGTGATTGAGGAATTGTAAATCAATGATGACAATACTTGAAACTACGCATTACGCCTAGCTAGGGGCGTAAAACAATAACGCTAGTTGGGAGGCAACCCAACATTTATCTTTTAAATTTTTTGTTTATTTTCTATTTTTCAATAAGAACACAATTAGGCTACTTTTATGATTGTATTTTTTACTTTTAATTAGTTTTTGTGCCAGGTAAAGCCTTTGGAATGATTTGGATGATAGTTGCTTTGATTCTGTGCAAAAACGGAAACTTTTGCATCCAGTAGAAGAATTGTTAAAATTTGTTGGAGCGTGATAAAATTCTGAATGTTTTACACATGATTGATATACATATTTCCCATGTTTTCCTAATTTTTCAGAATTTTTGGAGTTACAGAAGTATGGTCAATGTTCAGATTGCTATAGACTGTTCTATTTTTGACAGATTCTGTTTTTGATGCATTGTTTTGCGTGTTTTGATGGAACTATGGATTGTATCGGGGGTTATAAGCCATGGAGAAGTTAGAATGCAGTAGGTATAATGCAAAAACAAAATATGAATGGGTATGCAAGAGTACTTAAAGTAGTGATTTGCTTTATTATACTAACGGATCTCACGAGGTTTTGTTGAGTTTTGTGTGATTGAAGTTTTCAAATTTTAGGTGAGATCACGATGGGTGAAGGAATAAGGAGTGGCAAGAGCCTAAGCTTGGGGATGCCCGAGCCACCCCAAGGTAATATTCAAGGACTCCCAAGCAACTAAGCTTGGGGATGCCTTCTGGGGCATCCCCTCTTTCTTCTACCAACTATCGGTAGTTTTACTTGGAGCTATATTTTTATTCGTCACATATCATGAGTTTTGCTTTGAGCGTCGTGTATCATATGAGTCTTTGCTTTGTTTTCTTTTTAGTTTCTCACAATTATCTCTACTAAACACACTTATTTGAGAGAGCCACATATTATCATGATTTATTAGAATGCTCAATGTGCTTCACTTAAATCTTTTGAGCTAGGCAGTTGCTCTAGTGCTTCACTTATATCTTTTTGAGCATGGCGGTGATTATGTTTTAAAGAAATACATACACTCTCATGCTTCACTTATATTATTTTGAGAGATGATAAGATTAAACTTTGAAGAAATATTTGCACTCTCATGCTTCACTTCTTTTTGAGAGTTGATAATAGTAATGGTAATTTGCACAAGATATGAATTTGGTCCCAAAGTGATGAATATCCAAGAGGGATATAATAAAAACTTTCATATAGATCATTGGATATGATAAGTTTGATTCCTTGCAATAGTTTTACGATATGGAGATGACAATATGTGAGTTGGGTTAGTGAGTAATTATGGTTTAGTAAGAATATTGGTGTTAAGGTTTGTGATTCCGTATGCATGTACAAAAAGTTAATAGTTATGCAACGAAGTTACATCCAATTTATGATGCATTATTCAGTGTTAGTTATGTCCAGTGCATGTTTATGACCGTTTTCGCTTTTTGGTTGGTCGCTTCTCAATCTATTTGCTAGTCTTCATTTGTACTAAGCGGGAATGCTGCTTGTGCATCCAACTCCTTAAACCCAAAATTGTGCCAAATGAGTCCACCATACCTACCTATATGCGGTATTTCCATGCCGTTGCAAGTAAATATGCATGTGCCAACTCTAATTTTTCAAAATAATTTTCCGTTTTGTGTGCCTGTACCGCTCATGATGAGTGTTTATTCACTTGTCGTTGCACGAGAGTGTGGCAGGTAATAGGGATGCCTAGTCCCGAAATGAAAAAAATGATGATAATAATAAATTCCTTGAAAAGTATTGCTATGGAAGGCACCCGTGGATACGGCTAGCCATGGATTGTGAAAGAATTGTGGAAAGAAATAAACTTTATTTTCTGTTTGGGAACCGCCTATAATTTGTGTAGCATGGAAAATATTGGGAATTCTCGGCCATTTTCGTTGATAGGAAAAGCATGTCTCTCAAAATAATTTTATCTCTAATTTAAGTCTTGAGCTCTGGCACCTCTGCAAATCTCAGCTTCAATCTGCGAAGGGCCTATCTATTTACTTTTATGAAATTTTTATTTTTATTGCGAGTCTCCATCTTCTCTTACAAAGCACCAACTAGAGAGCACTATTGCCATATTAGTGCACTGGATGTAGCTAATGTTGAGTATGTTTCATGAATGGATTAATGATTGAGCATAATGGGCTATGGATAACTTTCTTTAGCATTGATATTTTGAAAGAGATGGTTGCTTGTTGGTGTGCTTGATTATTTATGTCTTCATGTCAAACTATAAATTATTGCTTTGAATCATTCAAGTCCAAATGTCCATGCTACAAAAAAAATAGTATATGATGAATATGTTAGGTAGCATTCCACATCAAAATTTCTGTTTTTATCATTTACCTATGCTACTTCTTGAGCTTGCGTTGGTTTTTCCCTTCAAGTGGAAAGGGGGATGCAACAAAGTAGACATAAGTATTTCCCTTAGTTAAGAACCAAGGTATCAATCCAGTAGGAGATACAAGCAAGTCCCCAATCTATACACCTGCACAAACAATCAAACACTTGCACCCAACATGATAAAAGGGGTTGTCAATCCCTTCACGACCACTTGTAAAGATGAGATATGATAGAGATAGATATAAAAAGATTACTAACACGTAAAACAAACTAAAAGTAAATAAATTGCAATGAGATATTTTTGGGTTTTTGGTTTATAGATTTGAAAATATATGATGAAAAATGGACCCGAGGGCCATAGGTTTCACTAGAGCCTTCTCTCTTGAAGGAAAATAATACGGTGGGTGAATAAATTACTATCGAGCAATTGATAGAAAAGCGCAAAGTTGTGATGATATCCAAGGCAATGATTATGCATATAGGCATCACGTCCGTGTCAAGTAGACCGAAACGATTCTGCATCAACTACTATTACTCCACACATCGACCGCTATCCAGCATGCATCTAGTGTATTAAGTTCATCAGAATGAAGTAACGCCTTAAGTAAGATGACATGTGTTGGATCTCGGGTTCCGGCAAACCCTCAAGGTTCGAACACTGGGGTGCGTGCGAAGATCTCCCCCTACCGGTCCATGTCCTAGCTTCCCTAAGTTCTCAAGGGCAAACTCGACGAACTCACAACACAAAGGACACAAGATTTATACTGGTTCGGGACACCGTTGTGGTGTAATACCCTACTCCAGTGTGGTGGTGCCGGATTGCCTCTTGGGCTAAGGATAAACAGTACAAGGGGAAGAACAACCTCCTGAGGCGAGGTGTTCTTGTGCTTGGTGGGTGTGAGGATGAACTGAATGAGTTCCTGAGACAGAGAGACCTCCTACTGTGGTGGCTAATCCTATTTATAGAGGCCCTGGTCCTCTCCCCAAATATTAAGCGGGAAGGGAGCCAACAACGGCCACTTTGAAAGGGGACAACTAGTACAACTTATCCTGACAAAAGCAGTCTTCGCCTGCAAAAGGCTCTGGTGGTGACGCCGCCTTGGGCTCCATGGTGACCTCCGTCTTGCCATCCTGCTGGTCATGGTCTCGTTGCACTGATATGGAAACCTTTGCTTGACGCCTCGGTACTCCGTGCCTGCGCTTGCTTCCTTAGCACCAAAGAGGAAACAAGGACACTGTGCGTGCTGGCGCCCGCCTGATCTTAATCGTCATGTCTCACGTCATTGGAACCTCGCGAGGTTTGCCTTGCCTTGAACTCTCCGCCCCTCACGGGCCAGCCTGGTGAGGGTGCTCCCGAGGAGGTCTTGTGTTATCCGCCTCGCGAGGCTTGACCCCTCGCGAGGGTCTTGAACGCTCGTTGGTGAAGATGGGCCGTATGGGCCCGCTTGCAGCGCCACACCGTGGGCCGTAGGCAGGCAAGTCCGGGGACCCCCGTTCCCAGAACGCCGATAGTAGCCCCCGGGCTTGGCTTCGAGGTGAAGCCAAAGGGCAAGTGCGGAGTGCTGCGGGCCCCAATAGCCTGTGGCCTTGGTCGACGCATGGCGATTGATTGGACGTGGGCGTCTCCGCTTCCCCACGCTGCCTCGGCAACTGTCCGACTTGACAAGTCCCTGCGAGGAATCAAGAAATGCCCCGTGGGGTGTGTAAAGGTTTTGTAATGCCTCTTGTCAATATTGTCCTTATTATGAACTTGCGCGAGCGCGAGTCCTACTTCAGCTTGGTCTCCCTTTCCGACCTCGCGATGACTTGGCGCTCTACACTGACAGGTCCCGGTCCCCAGGCAGGTTGCAGCCATCATTGGTATGCCAGGTCGCGTGTCGTGGTCAAGGCCAGGAGGTGAGCGGCCCGAGGTCCAGTAAGAGTTCCTGAGGCACGATGCTCAGGAGGTCCCCTTTAGCGCTCAAACAATCGTCGAGAGGTAAGAAAGGGGGTGACGTTGCTGCAGCAGGGCTGCGGTTGGTATGGTTCTTAGTCCTTGGCGGTTTAGCCAACCCGGGCTCGGGACTTATCTTGACGGTCCGAAGTTGATTCTTCATGATGCGCCAGATTCGTGCATAGGCGTCTGAAGCATAGCTAAGCCAGGCCCATGCGAGCCTCCCCCCTTCTCCACGCTCTCCTTCGTGCTCTGCGTCCTCAGGTCCCGGCCCTCGAGTGAGCTTAGCCGCCGCTGGTATGCCAGGTCGCGTGCCATGGTCAAGGCCAGGAGGGTGAGGGCTGGAGAGCTAGTAAGAGCTCCTATGTCACGATGCTCAGGAGCACCCCTTTTAACGCGCAAGCGGATTGCATGGGAGAAGAGGGAGCTCGCGGTCCCGCCTGCCGTCGCCTTTAGGAGATTCCTGCAAGCCAGCACAAGGAGAGACACAGTTTGCCATTACGGTTGCCGGTCCGCCACTGGTCGCTCCGCGAGGAGATGAAGGCACTAAGGGCCTGGTGAGGTGACGTGTGCGGGGCATGCCGCGAGCCAGAGCTCGACCGCTCAGGTTTGTCGACGTTACAGGGACGGACCCGAGCACAAGCGTCGTGCCAGCGTGAGTAGCCCCGTGGCGGGTGAGAATCAAGCAGGTAATGGTCATAGGTAGATTAAGCATGGAAAGCAAACTGGCTTGGGCAAATGCAGGGAAGATACATGCCACTGGGTCAGGCCCGAGCGGCTTGGGGATGATGCAGCCCGAGGGGCGCCCCCAGCGAGGTAAGGTAAAGACATAAAAAGGGATACATGCCACAGGGACGGACCCACGCGGCCTGGGAATGATGCAGCCCTGAGAGCGCTCCCAGCTAAATAAACTCGAAAAATGTCACCTGATTCTGTTGATGAAGGAGAGTTGGGGTGGCTGAAGGTACGCGGCGAAGGGGTCGTGATACCTCTCCGTCGTATCTACTTTTCCAAACATTTTTGCCCTTGTTTTGGACTCTAACTTGCATGATTTGAATGGAACTAACCCGGACTGACGCTGTTTTCAGCAGAATTGCCATGGTGTTATTTTTGTGGAGAAATAAAAGTTCTCGTAATGACCTGAAAATCAACAGAGAATTATTTTGGAATATATAAAAAATACTGGAAGGAAGATCCACGTCAGGGGGGGCCTCCACCTGTCCATGAGGGTGGGGGGCGCGCCCTAACACCCTGGGAGCGCCCCCCTGCCTCGTGGGCCCCCTGACGCTCCACCGACCTCAACCCTGACTCCATATATTCACTTTCGGGGAGAAAAAACCATAGAGAAGGATCCATTGCGTTTTACGATACAGAGCCGCCGCCAAGCCCTAAACTCTCTCGGGAGGGCTGATCTGGAGTCTGTTCGGGGCTCCGGAGAGGGGAATACGTCGCCATCGTCATCATCAACCATCCTCCATCACCAATTTCATGATGCTCACCGCCATGCGTGAGTAATTCCATCATAGGCTTGCTGGACGGTGATGGGTTGGATGAGATTTATCATGCAATCGAGTTAGTTTTGTTAGGTTTTGATCCCTAGTATCCACTATGTTCTGAGATTGATGTTGCTATGACTTTGCTATGCCTAATGCTTGTCACTAGGGCCCGAGTGCCATGATTTCAGTTCTAAACCTATTATTTTTTCATCAATATATGAGAGTTCTTGATCCTATCTTGCAAGTCTATAGTCACCTACTATGTGTTATGATCCGGCAACCCCGAAGTGACAATAATCGGGACCACTCCCGGTGATGACCGTAGTTTGAGGAGTTCATGTATTCACTATGTGTTAATGCTTTGGTTCGGTACTCTATTAAAAGGAGGCCTTAATATCCCTTAGTTTCCAATAGGACCCCGCTGCCACGGGAGGGTAGGACAAAAGATGTCATGCAAGTTCTTTTCCATAAGCACGTATGACTATATTCGGAATACATGCCTACATTACATTGATGAACTGGAGCTAGTTCTATGTCACCCTAGGTTATGATTGTTACATGATGAACCGCATCCGGCATAATTCTCTATCACCGATCCATTGCCTATGAGCTTTCCATATATTGTTCTTCGCTTATTTACTTTTCCATTGCTATTGTTATCATCACTACAAAACACCAAAAATATTACTTTTGCTACCGTTACCTTTTACCACCGTTACCACTACTATCATATTAATTTGCTACTAAACACTTTGTTGTAGATATTAAGTTTCCAGGTGTGGTTGAATTGACAACTCAGCTGCTAATACTTGAGAATATTCTTTGGCTCCCCTTGTGTCGATTCAATAAATTTGGGTTGAATACTCTACTCTCGAAAACTGTTGCGATCCCCTATACTTGTGGGTTATCAGGTCACTCCTCACGACCCACCGGGGCCCTGAGCCTCGAGAGGCTCTGGGGGTCCAGGCGGTTCCTTGAGGACCATCTCCATCTCAGTCAGGATGGCGTGGTGCCTGCTACCTCTTGAGCACTGCGTTGGTTTTCCCTTGAAGATGAAAGGGTGATGCAACAAAGTAGCGTAAGTATTTCCCTCAGTTTTTGAGAACCAAGGTATCAATCCAGTAGGAGGCCGCACAAGAGTCCCTCGCACCTACACAAACAAATAAAATCCTTGCAACCAACGCAATAAAGGGGTTGTTAATCCCTTCACGGTCAGTTACGAAAGTGAGATCTGATAGGATAATATTTTTGGTATTTTTATGATAAAGATGCAAAGTAAAGAAAGCAAAATAAATGGAAAAGGAAATAGCTTGTTGACGGAAGATTAATATGATGGAAAATAGACCCTGGGCCATAGGTTTCACTAGTGGCTTCTCTCGAGAGCATAAGTATTATGGTGGGTGAACAAATTATTGTTGAGCAATTGACATAATTGAGCATAGTTATGAGAATATCTAGGTATGATCATGTATATAGGCATCACGTCCGAGACAAGTAGACCGACTCCTGCCTGCATATACTACTATTACTCCACACATCGACCGCTATCCAGCATGCATCTAGAGTATTAAGTTCAAGAGAACAGAGTAACGCTTTAAGCAAGATGACATGATGTAGAGGGATAAACTCATGCAATATGAAATAAACCCCATCTTGTTATCCTCGATGGCAACAATACAATACGTGCCTTGCTGCCCCTACTGTCACTGGGAAAGAACACCGCAAGATTGAACCCAAAGCTAAGCACTTCTCCCATTGCAAGAAAGATCAATCTAGTAGGCTAAACCAAACTGATAATTCGAAGAGACTTGCAAAGATAACCAATCATACATAAAAGAATTCAGAGAAGATTCAAATATTGTTCATAGATAAACTTGATCATAAACCCACAATTCATCGGTCTCAACAAACACACCACAAAAGAAGATTACATCGAATAGATCTCCACAAGAGAGGGGGAGAACTTTGTATTGAGATCCAAAAAGAGAGAAGAAGCCATCTAGCTAATAACTATGGACCCGAAGGTCTGAAGTAAACTACTCACACTTCATCGGAGAGGCTATGGTGTTGATGTAGAAGCCCTCCGTGATCGATGCCCCCTCCAGCGGAGCTCCGGAAAAGGCCCCAAGATGGGATCTCTTGGATACAGAAAGTTACGGCGGTGGAATTAGGGTTTTGGCTCCGTCTCTGATAGTTTGGGGGTACGTAGGTATATATAGGAGGAAGAAGTACGTCGGTGGAGCAACATGGGCCCCACGAGGGTGGAGGGTGCGCCTGGGGGGGGGGGGGGTAGGCGTGCCCCCTACCTCGTGCCCTCCTGGTTGCTTTCTTGGTGTAGGGTCCAAGTCCTCTGGATCATGTTCGTTCCGAAAATCACGTTCCCGAAGGTTTAATTCCGTTTGGACTCCGTTTGATATTCTTTTTCTGTGAAACTCTGAGATAGGCAAAAAAACAGCAATTCTGGGCCGGGACTCCGGTTAATAGGTTAGTCCCAAAAATAATATAAAAGTGTATAATAAAGCCCAATAATGTCCAAAACAGGATATAATATAGCATGGAACAATAAAAAATTATAGATACGTTGGAGACGTATCAAGCATCCCCAAGCTTAATTCCTGCTCGTCCTCGAGTAGGTAAATGATAAAAATAGAATTTTTGATGTGGAATGCTACCTGGCATAATTTCAATGTAATTCTCTTAATTGTGGTATGAATATTCAGATCCGAAAGATTCAAGACAAAAGTTCAATATTGACATTGAAATAATAATACTTCAAGCATATTAACTAAGCAATTATGTCTCTTCAAAATAACATGGCCAAAGAAAGCTATCCCTACAAAATCATATAGTTTGGCAATGCTCCAGCTTCACCACACAAAGTATTAAATCATGCACAACCCCGATGACAAGCCAAGCAATTGTTTCATACTTTTGGTGTTCTCAAACTTTTTCAATCTTCACGCAATACATGAGCGTGAGCCATGGACATAGCACTATATGTGGAATAGAATGGTGGGTGTGGAGAAGACAAAAAGGGAGAAGATAGCCTCACATCAACTAGGCGTATCAACGGGCTATGGAGATGCCCATTAAGAGATATCAATGTGAGTGAGTAGGGATTGCCATGCAACGGATGCACTAGAGCTATAAGTATATGAAAGCTCAACAAAAAAGAACTAAGTGGGTGTGCATCCAACTTACTTGCTCACGAAGACCTAGGGCATTTTGAGGAACCCATTATTGGAATATACAAGCCAAGTTCTATAATGAAAAATTCCTACTAGTATATGAAAGTGATAACATAGGAGACTCTCTATCATGAAGATCATGGTGCTATTTTGAAGCACAAGTGTGGAAAAAAAGGATAGTGGTATTGTCCCTTTTTATATTTTTTGGGCCTTTTTTATTTGGACTTTCCTTTTTTTCTTTTTTGGGACAATACTCTATGAATGATGATCATCACACTTCTATTTATTTACAACTCAATGATTACAACTCGATACTAGAACAAAGTATGACTCTACATGAATGCCTCTGGTGGTATACCGGGATAGCAATGATGCATGAGTGACTTGTATGAAAGAATTATGAATGGTGGCTTTGCCACAACTAAAAATGTCAACTACATGATCACGCAAAGCAATATGACAATGATGGAGCGTGTCATAGTAAACGGAACGGTGGAAAGTTGCATGGCAATATATCTCGGAATGGCTATGGAAATGCCATGATAGGTAGGTATGGTGGTTGTTTTGAGGAAGGTATATGGTGGGTGTATGATACCGGCGAAAGGTGCGCGGTATTAGAGAGGCTAGCAATGGTGGAAGGGTGAGAGTGCGTATAATCCATGGACTCAACATTAGTCATAAAGAACTCACATACCTATTGCAAAAATCTATTAGTTGTTGAATCAAAGTACTACACGCATGCTCCTAGGGGGATAGATTGGTAGGAAAAGACCATCGCTCGTCCCCGACCGCCACTCATAAGGAGGACAATCAATAAATAATTCATGCTCCAACTTCTTCACATAACGGTTCATCATACGTGCATGCTACGGGAATCACAAACTTCAACACAAGCATTTCTCAAATTCACAACTACTCAACTAGCACGACTCTAATATCACCATCTCCATATCTCAAAACAATTATCAAGTATCAAACTTCTCATAGTATTCAACACACTCATAAGATTTTTTTTATTAATCTTGAATGCCTAACATAATTAAAGAAAATTACCATGCTGTATTGTAGGACTCTCAAAATAATCTAAGTGAAGCATGAGAGAACAATAGTTTCTACAAAACAAATCCACCACCGTGCCCTAAAAGATATAAGTGAAGCACTAGAGCAAACACTATATAACTCAAAAGATATAAGTGAAGTACATAGAGTATTCTAACAATTTCCGAATCATGTGTGTCTCTCTCAAAAGGTGTGTACAGCAAGGATGATTGTGAAAAACTAACAAATAAAGACTCAAATAATACAAGACGCTCCAAGTAAAACACATATCATGTGGTAAATAAAAATATAGCTCCAAGTAAAGTTACCGATGGAAGTAGACGAAAGAGGGGATGCCTTCCGGGGCATCCCCAAGCTTGGGATTTTAGGTGTCCTTAGATTATCTTGGGGTGCCATGGGCATCCCCAAGCTTAGGATCTTGCCACTCCTTGTTCCATAATCCATCAAATCTTTCACTCAAAACTTGAAAACTTCACAACACAAAACTTAAAGTAGAAAACCTCGTGAGCTCCATTAGTGAAAGAAAACAAAACACCACTTCACGGTACTGTAATGAACTCATTATTTATTTATATTGGTGTTAAAACTACTGTATTCCAACTTCTCTATGGTTTATAAACTATTTTACTAGCCATAGATTCATCAAAATAAGCAAACAACACACGAAAAACAGAATCTGTCAAAAACAGAATAGTCTATAGTAATCTGTAGCTAACGCAAGTTCTGGAACCCAAAAATTCTAAAATAAATTTCTGGATGTGAGGAATTTATCTATTAATCATATGAAAAATGAATTAACTAAATAGCACTTTCCAAATAAAAATGGCAGCAATTCTCATGAGCGCTAAAGTTTCTGTTTTTTACAGCAAGATTAAAAAGACTTTCCCCAAGTCTTCCCAACGGTTCTACTTGGCACAAACACTAATTAAACACAAAAAACACAACCAAAACAGAGTCTAGATAAATTATTGATTACTAAACAGGAGCAAAAAGCAAGGAATAAAAATAAAATTGGGTTGCCTCCCAACAAGCGCTATCGTTCAACGCCCCTAGCTAGGAATAAAAGCAAGGATGGATCTAGGTAATATCATCTTGGGTCTTTAATTTTTTTGCGGAGTTATGCTCTAATCCGGGAGGTTCCTTATGTTTCCCCTCATATTCGGAAATTTTGAGATCTAAAGAATCCAAACGCTTATTGCAAAGGGTAATCAACATATTCATGCGGTGGAGATTCCTGCTAACACTCTTAAGAGGTTCAAGAGATTTTTGTAAAATCTTGGTTACTTCGCAAATTTTCTCAAAAACTTGTGTTTCTTCTTGAGTATGATGATGCCCCTTTTGTTGGGGTAGTGTTCCCACTATACCCTCTATGATTTCATGCACAATACTGAGATCAATTTTAATAAAATTGCCTTTGGCAACACAATCCAAGAGTTGTCTATGAGAAAAATTCAATCCAACATAAAAGTTGCGAAGCAGAATTCTAAAATTCACCTCTAGGGTGCAATTACGATAAAACCCCATCATTCTAAACCAAGCATCTTTTAAGTTTTCTCCTTGTCTTTGTTTGAAGTGAAGAACCTCAAACTCGGGAGACAAAGGGGAAGATAGGGGACTAGCCATAACGACAAGCAAGCAATCCAACAAACAAGCAAACAAGAGACGGGCAAAAAGAGGCAAATAGAGAAGAGAAGGAGGACGGAGAGAGAGGGCGAATAAAATGGCAAGGGTGAAGTGGGGGAGAGGAAAACGAGAGGCAAATGGCAAATAATGTAATGCAGGAGATAAGGGTTTGTGATGGGTACTTGGTATGTTGACTTTTGCGTACACTCCCCGGCAACGGCGCCAGAAATCCTTCTTGCTACCTCTTGAGCACTGCGTTGGTTTTCCCTTGAAGAGGAAAGGGTGATGCAGCAAAGTAGCGTAAGTATTTCCCTCAGTTTTTGAGAACCAATGTGTCAATCCAATAGGAGGCCACACACGAGTCCCTTGCACCTACACAAAAAAATAAAATCCTCGCAACCAACGCAATAAAGGGGTTGTCAATCCCTTCACGGTCACGAAAGTGAGATCTGATAGATATGGTAAGATAATATTTTTGGTATTTTTATGATAAAGATGCAAAGTAAAGAAAGTAAAATAAATGGAGAAGGAAATAGCTTGTTGACGGAAGATTAATATGATGGAAAATAGACATGGGGGCCATAGGTTTCACTAGTGGCTTCTCTCGAGAGCATAAGTATTACGGTGGGTGAACAAATTACTGTTGAGCAATTGACAAAATTGAGCATAGTTATGAGAATATCTAGGTGAAGGAAATATGCCCTAGAGGCAATAATAAAGTTATTATTTATTTCCTTATAATCATGATAAATGTTTATTATTCATGCTAGAATTGTATTAATTGGAAACATAATACATGTGTGAATACATAGACAAACAAAGTGTCACTAGTATGCCTCTACTTGACTAGCTCGTTAATCAAAGATGGTTATGTTTCCTAACCATGAACAATGAGTTGTTATTTGATTAACGAGGTCACATCATTAGTTGAATGATCTGATTGACATGACCCATTCCATTAGCTTAGCACCCGATCGTTTAGTATGTTGCTATTGCTTTTCTTCATGACTTATACATGTTCCTATGACTATGAGATTATGTAACTCCCGTTTGCCGGAGGAACACTTTGGGTGCTACCAAACGTCACAACGTAACTGGCTGATTATAAAGGAGCATTGCAGGTGTCTCCAAAGGTACATGTTGGGTTGGCGTATTTCGAGACTAGGATTTGTCACTCGGATTGTCGGAGAGGTATCTCTGGGCCCTCTCAGTAATACACATCACATAAGCCTTGCAAGCATTGTAACTAAGATGTTAGTTGTGAGATGATGTATTACGGAACGAGTAAAGAGACTTGCCGGTAACGAGATTGAACTAGGTATTGGATACAGACGATCGAATCTCGGGCAAGTAACATACCGATGACAAAGGGAACAACGTATGTTGTTATGCGGTCTGACCGATAAAGATCTTCGTAGAATATGTAGGAGCCAATATGGGCATCCAGGTCCCGCTATTGGTTATTGACCGAAGACGTGTCTCGGTCATGTCTACATTGTTCTCGAACCCGTAGGGTCCGCACGCTTAAGGTTACGATGACAGTTATATTATGAGTTTATGCATTTTGATGTACCGAAGGTTGTTCGGAGTCCCGGATGTGATCACGGACATGACAAGGAGTCTCAAAATGGTCGAGACATAAAGATTGATATATTGGAAGCCTATGTTTGGATATCGGAAGTGTTCCGGGTGAAATCGGGATTTTACCGGAGTACCGGGAAGGTTACCGGAACCCCCCGGGAGCTAAATGGGCCATGATGGGCCTTAGTGGAAAAGAGAAGAGGCAGCCCTACATGGGCTGTGCGCCTCCCCCTTCCCCTAGTCCTATTAGGACTAGGAGAGGTGGCCGGCCCCCTCTCTCTCTTTTCCCCCTCCGCGAATCCTATTCCAACTAGGATTGGGGGGGGGGGAATCCTACTCCCGGTGGGAGTAGGACTCTCCTGGCGCGCCCCTTGTGGCCGGCCAGCCTCCCCCCTTTGGTCCTTTATATACTGAGGTAGAGGCACCCTAGAACACACAAGTTGATCCATGTGATCTATTCCTTAGCCGTGTGTGGTGCCCCCAGCCACCATAATCCTCGATAATACTGTAGCGGAGTTTAGGCGAAGCCTTGCTGCTGTAGTACATCAAGATCGTCACCACGCCGTCGTGCTGATGGAACTCTTCCCCGACACTTTGCTGGATCGGAGTCTGGGGATCATCATCGAGCTGAACATGTGCTCGAACTCGGAGGTGTTGTAGTCTCGGTGCTTGATCGGTTGGATCGTGAAGATGTACGACTACTTCCTCTATGTTGCGTCAACGCTTCCGCAGTCGGTCTGCGTGGGTACGTAGACAACACTCTCCCCTCTCATTGCTATGCATCACATGATCTTGCGTGTGCGTAGGATTTTTTTTGAAATTACTACGAAACCCAACACTAGGTATGATCATGTATATAGGCATCAGGTCCGAGACAAGTAGACCGACTCCTGCCTGCATATACTACTATTACTCCACACATCGACCGCTATCCAGCATGCATCTAGAGTATTAAGTTCAAGAGAACAGAGTACGCTTTAAGCAAGATGACATGATGTAGAGGGATAAACTCATGCAATGTGAAATAAACCCCATCTTGTTATCCTCGATGGCAACAATACAATACGTGCCTTGCTGCCCCTACTGTCACTGGGAAAGGACACCACAAGATTGAACCCAAAGCTAAGCACTTCTCCCATTGCAAGAAAAATCAATCTAGTAGGCCAAACCAAACTGATAATTCGAAGAGACTTGCAAAGATAACCAATCATACATAAACGAATTCAGAGAAGATTCAAATATTGTTCATAGATAAACTTGATCATAAACCCACAATTCATCGGTCTCAACAAACACACCACAAAAGAAGATTACATCAAATAGATCTCCACAAGAGAGGGGGAGAACTTTGTATTGAGATCCAAAAAGAGAGAAGAATCCATCTAGCTAATAACTATGGACCTGAAGGTCTAAAGTAAACTACTCACACTTCATCGGAGAGGCTATGGTGTTGATGTAGAAGCCCTCCGTGATCGATGCCCCCTCCGGCGGAGCTTCAGAAAAGGCCCCAAGATGGGATCTCTTGGATACAGAAAGTTACGACGGTGGAATTAGGGTTTTGGCTCCGTCTCTGATAGTTTGGGGGTACGTAGGTATATATAGGAGGAAGAAGTACGTCGGTGGAGCAACGTGGGCCCCATGAGGGTGGAGGGTGTGCCTGGGGGGGGGGTAGGCGCGCCCCCTACCTCATGCCCTCCTGGTTGCTTTCTTGATGTAGGGTCCAAGTCCTCTGGATCATGTTCGTTTCGAAAATCACGTTCCCGAAGGTTTAATTCCGTTTGGACTCCGTTTGATATTCTTTTTCTACGAAACTCTGAAATAGGCAAAAAAATAGCAATTCTGGGCTGGGCCTCCGGTTAATAGGTTAGTCCCCAAAATAATATAAAAGTGTATAATAAAGCCCAATAATATCCAAAACAGGATAAAATATAGCATGGAACAATAAAAAATTATAGATACGTTGGAGACGTATTAGTGCCTGGCCTCCTGAGTCGCCACGGCACGCCGCAGGTTGCTCTGATAGGCAGACGCCATGCTCGGTAGGCCAAAAGGCATGCGAACGTAGCTGTGCAGTGGGCCCTCGCAGCATCCTATGTGCGAAGGCCAGAAGGGCTCCTAAGACACGGCTCTGTTGAGCCCTGGTATGTCGATGCAGATGCGCAGCTCACCACCCTCGCTTGGGTGGGGAGCAACGCCAGGTGGGCGGCGGTCGCCGCATATTGCTCTTGCTTCGTGAAGCTCCTGAGATACCTTGGTGATGAACTCCTGAGTGCCGGGCGCTCCTTGCCCAGTGTCCTCCTGAGGGAGACGTGCCGTGAAACACGCCTCCAAGTGGTGCCCGAGTGCCTCCCTCATGACGTTGGCAAGGTTTGAGGCCCTCCAGAAGAGAGCCCCGAGCCCTGCCCGAGGAGGGTACCTTGTGCGCCTTCCTATGCGTCAGAGGGAGGCGCCCCAGGTACGGGCGCTGATCCTGACGAGGCGCCACTTGCGGCGCTGCCCTCCTAAGGTCCGGCATGGAGTAGCTTCTTCTTCTTCTTGGGGACGACCTCAGGAGGGTACCGAGCTGCATTGTTGCCGGGGTCTTTGATTGACACTGCTTGGAAGGCGCGCTCGAGGGAGCACACCGCATCTCTTTCTTCGCAGGGGACTGGGATGATCCCGCCGCTTCCTGGCATCTTGAGGACGTTGTAGCCGTGGTGCGTCACGGCCATGAACTTGGCCAGGGCCGGATACCCGAGGATGGCATTGTATGGCAGACAAATGTGGGTGACATCAAAGTCGATGAGCTCGATGCGGTAGTTGTCGCGCTGTCCGAAGGTCACGGGGAGGCGGACCTGCCTGATCGGGGTGGTGGAGCTGTCGGTCACTCCTAACAAAGGCTTGGTGGGCTGAAGCTGATCATACGACACTTGGAGGTTGTCGAACGTGTCGACGGGCAGGACGTTGAGCCCTGCGCCACCATCAATGAGAGTCTTGGTAACTTGCACGTTGCTAATGACTGGTGAACAGAGCATCGGGAGGGCGCCGGCGGTAGCCATGCACTTGAGCTGATCTGCCGAGCTGAACATGATGGCACACTTGGACTATCTCACCGGGCGCATGGCCTCGAGCTTGGGGAGGACTGCATTCACTTCACGAGCGAAACTGTTTGAAGATACACTATGAGGCTGGGGCTTGAGCTCCACCCAAGATGCAGGCAATGGCACGCGGCTCCTGGAAGCCCCCATCCCCCTCGTCCTGATGGTGGTCGTCATTCCTCCTTGGTGTTGGTGGTGGTGGTAGTGGAGGGAGACCGGCGTTGCCCTGAGGACAATCCTCACGAGGCTGATCCCTCCAGGCGCCCTCGCGAGACTGATCCTGCCAGCGGTCCTCACGAGGCATGTCGCGCCACTCCTGGCGTGGGCCACGGTCATCCCAACATCCACCACCACGTCCTCCTCCTCGGTCGTAGTCCCGGTCGTTGCGCTCGGGGCGTCGACCGAAGCGTCCTTCTCGAATGGCTCTGAGCTCTTGACAGTCGCTGGTGTTGTGGCTATGCAGGTTATGCAAGGCGCAGAACGGTCGGCTGCTCTTGGATGACTCGGGCTGGTCCCTACCGCGCTTTGTGTCCGGCTCCATCGCGAGCACGGCTGCTCCCTTGTGCTTCACATCTTTGGCCTTGGCTTTCTTCTCCTCCGGGTCCATAGCCGGGAGCTCGAGGAGGGAGAGGCGCCCCTCCTCAGCTCTTGCGCACTTGGTCGCTAGGTTGAACAGCTCCAGTGATGTGCACAGCTCCTCATGGATGGCAAGCTCCTCCTTCATCTAGACGTCGCGGACACCATCGGAGAACGTGGAGATGATGGCCTCATCCGTCACCTTGGGGATCTTGAGGCGAACGTTGTTGAAGCACTGGATGTACTTCTGGAGGGTCTCTCCTGGTTGTTGCTTGACGCGCCGTAGGTCACCTGCAGCCGGTGGGCGGTCGCGAGTGCCCTGGAAGTTGGCAACGAAACGGTCGTGCATCTCGTTCCAGGAGGAGATCGAGCCTGGAGGCAGGTTCAGGAGCCAGGAGCAGGCACCATCCTTAAGAGCCATGGGGAACCAGTTCGCCATGACTTTCTCGTCGTCGTTGGCCGCCTCGATGCTCAGCTCGTAGAGTTGTAGGAACCCCGCGGGGTCGGGGGTGCTGTCATAGCAAGGAGGCAGATCCAGCTTGAACTTGCTTGGCCAAGCGATGCTACGCAACTCAGGGGTGAAGGCGCGGCAGCCTGTCGTGGTCACCGGGACTATGTGCTGGTGGAGAACTTGTCCTTGATGGGGTCCGCACACCACCATCGAGGAGGCACGCGGTCTTGCCGTGGTGGCGCAGGGAGTGCGGGGGCGTTTTCTCGCGGCCGAGAGACTTCTTGGCAGCTTCTTTCTTCTTGCGCGGGCGCCGGACGCGGTAAGTCGCACCGTGGGGCCGCGCACCTAGGCACCAAGACTCCGTCTTGGGGCAGAGGTGGTGGAGGCGCTCCATGGGCCACGCCGCCCGCGGCCGGCGGAGGGCGAGGCAGCGAGAGGGACGGCGCAGGAGAGCCCATTGCGGCGCTGACAAGCTCGGCGATGCGGTCGAGACAGTCCTCGTAGAGGTCGTCGATGGTGCGGTAGCGCAGGAGCTCGCGCGCCATGCACAGTGCGGCATGCGCGTCCACGGGAGCGCGGCGAGCATGGGATGACGAACCAGCCGGGGTCAGCGATGGAGTGGCGGTGCGGCCGTCCTGCCACACCGAGGGGTGCCGCAAGGATGCTTGCTGCTCGTTCCCTGCCGGGCCGGTGGCGGCATTGGCGACATGCGACAGAGAATGACGGGGTGGCCCGCCGACGGGAGCCGTCTAAGCAATGCGGGCGACGAGGGCAGCCCGGCGCTCAGCGCGAGCGCGGCGAGCGTCCGCCATGGAGACGAGGGATCAACGGGACGCAGAGCGACGGAAGGGAAGCTTCGGCGCACCCCTACCTGGTGCGCCAAATTTTGGATCTCGGGTTCTGGCAAACCCTCAAGGTTTGAACACTGTGGTGCACGCGAAGATCTCCCCCTACCGGTCCACGTCCTAGCTTTGCTAAGATCTTAAGGGCAAACTCGACGAACTCGTGACACAAAGGACACAAGATTTATACTAGTTCGGACCGCCGTTGTGGTGTAATACCCTACTCCAGTGTGGTGGTGGTGGATTGCCTCTTGGTCTAAGGATAAACAGTACAAGGGGAAGAACAACCTCCTGAGGCGAGGTGTTCTTGTGCTTGGTGGGTGTGAGGATGAACTGAATGAGTTCGTGAGCCAGAGAGACCTCCTACTGTAGTGGCTAATCCTATTTATAGAGGCCTTGGTCCTCTCCCCAAATATTGAGCGGGAAGGGAGCTAACAACGACCACTTTGAAAGGGGACAACTAGTACAGCTTGTCCTGACAAAAGCAGTCTTCACCCGCAAAAGGCTCTGGTGGTGACGCCGCCTTGGGCTCCATGGTGACCTCCGTCTTGCCGTCCTGCTGGTCATGGCCTCATTGCACTGATATGGAAACCTTTGCTTGACGCCTCGGTACTCCGCGCCTGCGCTTGCTTCCTTAGCACCAAAGAGGAAACAAGGACACTGTGCGCGCTGGCGCCCACCTGATCTTGATCGTCATGGCTCACGTCATTGGAACCTCGCGAGGTTTGCCTTGCCTTGAACTCTCTGCCCCTCGCGAGTCAGCCTGGTGAGGGTGCTCCCAAGGAGGTCTTATGTCGTCCGCCTCACAAGGCTTGGCCCCTTGGGAGGGTCTTTAACGCTTGTTGGTGAAGATGGGCCGTACGGGCCCGCTTGCAGCGCCACGCCGTGGGCCGCAGGCAGGCAAGTCTAGGGACCCCCGTTCCCAGAACACCGACAACATGATGTAGAGGGATAAACTCAAGAAATATAATGAAAACCCCATCTTTTTACCCTTGATGGCAACAATACAAATACGTGCCTTACTACCCCTACTTTGTCATTAGGTGAGGACCCCGCAAGATTGAACCCAGAACTAAGCACATCTCCCATTGCAAGGAAAACTAATCTAGTTGGCCAAACCAAACCGATAATTCGAAGAGAAATACAAAGATATCAAATAATGCATATAAGAATTCAGAGAAGATTCAAATAATATTCACACATAAACTAATCATAAATCCACAATTCATCGGATCTCGACAAACACACCGCAAAAGAAGATTACATCGGATAGATCTCTAAGAACATCGAGGAGAACATGATATTGAGGATCAAAGAGAGAGAGAAGAAGCCATCTAGCTACTAGCTATGGACCCATAGGTATATGGTAAACTACTCACGCTTCATCAGAAGGGCAACCGACTTGATGTAGAAGCCCTCCGTGATCGAATCCTCCTCCGACAGGGTGCCGGAAAAGGCCCCTAGATGGGATCTCACAGGTGTAGAAGGTTACGACGGCGGAAAAGTATTTTGGTGGACGCTTTTGGTCGTTTGGGAATATTTCTGAATTTATAGGCCAAAGATTAGGGGTGGAGGACTCCCATGGGGCCCACAAGATTGGGGGCGCCCCCCACTAGGGGCGCCCTGAGGGCTTATGGAGCCCTTGGGACTCTTCTGCCTTCCTCTCCAAGTCCTACGTGTGTCTTCTCGTCCAAGAAAAATCATTGTAAATTTCTACTCCGTTTGGACTCTGTTTGATATTCCTTTTCTGTAAAACTCAAAAACAAGGGAAAAACGGAAAGTGGCACTGGGCTCTGGGTTAATAAGCTAGTCCCAAAAATAGCATATTAATGCATATAAAACTGTTGGGGAACATAGCATGCAATTTTAAAAAAAATCCTACGATCACGCAAGATCTATCTAGGAGATGCATAGCAACAAGAGGGGGAGAGTGTGTCCACATACCCTCGTAGACCGAAAGCGGAAGTGTTCTGTTAACACGGTTGATGTAGTCGAACGTCTTCACAATCCAACCGATCCAAGTACCGAACATACGACACCTCCGTGTTCAGCACACGTTCAGCTCGATGACGTCCCTCGAGCTCTTGATCCAGTAGAGGGTCGAGGGAGAGTTCCAACAGCACGACGGCGTGGTGACGGTGATGGTGATGTGATCCGCGCAGGGCTTCGCCTAAGCACTATGACGCTATGACCGGAGGAGTAAACTGTGGAGGGGGCACCACACACGGCTAAGAGAATTCTTGGTGTGCCTTTGGGGTGCCCCTGCCCATGTATATAAAGGAGGGGGAGAGAGGCCGGTGAGGGTGTCCTGAATTAAGGGGTCCTCGGGCGTCCGGCATGTGTGACATGGGCCGGACTATTGGGCCATGAAGATACAAGATAGAAGACTTCCTCCCGTGTCCGGATGGGACTCTCCTTTGCGTGGAAGGCAAGCTAGGCGTCCGGATGTATTATTTCCTTTCTCTATAACCGACTTTGTATAACCCTAGGCCCCTCCGGTGTCTATATAAACTGGAGGGTTTAGTCCGTAGAAAACAACCATAGTCAGATAGGCTAGACGTCTAGGGTTTAGCCACAACGATCTCGTGGTAGATCAACTCTTGTAATCCTCATACTCATCAATATAAATCAAGCAGGACGTAGGGTATTACCTCCATCAAGAGGGCCCGAACTTGGGTAAAACATCGTGTCCCCTACCTCCTGTTACCATCGACCTTAGACGCACATTTCGGGTCCCCCTACCCAAGATCTGCCGGTTTTGACACCGACATTGGTGCTTTCATTGAGAGTTCCACTGTGAAGTCAAAGTTAGGGTTGATGGCTCGCCTCGTTATCAAAGACAGTATCACCTCCGGAGGGGCTCTGGCCTCAGGCCAAACCCTCTGGCTGGGCGGCTTTACCATGACCGCCCGTTCGGCTGTTAAGCCGACGATGACTTCTCGAGTCATCGAAAAACGCCTCCGTGTTGACTCTGAATACTCCAGACGGATGGATCCGACGGAGTGGTCATCTTTAAACGAACTCCTGGATCGCATCGCCGCCATGGGGGTCGCTACTGACTATGATCAGATTGGGCTTAAACCCGATCAGAGAGAAATCAAATCTCCGCCGATCACCCATCAGATAGCGGTCGTACAAGAGCAAAACAATAATTCTTCCCCTATGCTGAAGACAAACTATGTTCGGATTTCTGAGCTCAAAGAGCTAGATACCTGTCTGCGGAATGACACTCCAATCCCTCCGATTCTGGAATCGGGCATGGGGCCCGGAAAATCATTGGACATCCCGGAACCCGGACTAATAAGCTCGGAAGCTTCTCAAACTCCGGACTCTGTAACATCCCAAAATTTCAATTTGGAATGTTATACATAGGTCATCATATGCATATCATATTTTATTGCATTTTGTTTTGCGATCCTCGAAATTCTAAAGCAACTCAAGGACCCACGGAGAGAGTTGGGGATTTCACCATTTTCATATTTGAATTTTCTCAAATATCGAAACAAGGATCATTTCGGTTTTAATTATTTTTCCCTCCGAAAATATTTCATATTAAAAACTATATGAGAGGGGATAATATGACTTCTCCAAAATAAAGAAGTATTGAAGGAAAAATATTAAAATTAAATAAATAATTTTATTTGGATTTTATTGCTATTTTATTTGAATTAGAAAAATATGCATATTTCAAAATTGCATTTTAGGCCAAGAAAATGTTCACTTTGTTCTAAATATTTTATTTAGACGGTGAAAATTTGTTTTGACATTTTTAGATTATTATTTTATTTATTTAGAATTTTTCGGCGGAATCTGTTATTTTTAACTTCGCGGATCGAACTGGGCCGAAGCCCAGTCGGCCCGGCACCGCCGCCGCCTTCCTCGCGCCGCCCGCGTGCCCGAACCAGACTCCGCTGGAGTCCGGTACGCCGCCGCCGCCTCGGTTTGCCCCCTCTCCAAGTCGGCCCGCCCCGCCCTCCTTAAATTCGTCGCCCCCACCCCCCAAACGCCTCCCCAAGTCGCCGCCGCCAGCCGCCGCCCGCGCCACACCCCGCCGTCGCCCCGCGCCCCACCCCGCCTCGCCGGAGCCGCCGGCTCACCGCCGGAGCCGCCGCCGTTCCCGATCCGATCCAAGCCATCGGTTTTTTTGGTTTTAGGTAAAAACCACGGTCTTCAAAAAAAACCTAGATGCGTTTTTTTGTATTTTAGTCGGTTTGGTTTTTGTCGGTTTATTTATTTAGCGGACGTCCGTCCGTTCGTTCGTTTTTACGAACGCTATTTGCTGGTTAGGTTCGGACAGCGAACGTTCGTTCGTTAGTCTTTTCTTTTTATTTTATTTTCGGCCAGGGACCTATCCACGATTATTTTTATCGCAGATTAGCCCCTGATCTTCAAACCCTTGTCGTTTCTTAACCGTTTGTCCAAACCCAGTGAAACCAACGCCAAAATCTTTGTCTCGAACCCCTCTTTCTGTTTAATCAACTTGAACAAGGTTTTTGACAAATTAAAATTTGGTTGCAAGTAGATTTGGTTTCGAAGTTCTCTTGACCATAGTTTTAGTTCCGTAGCTCCGATTTGATTGATTCTTTTTGCAGACCGAGTCTCTTTAGTTGAGTTTTCAAATTTGATCTTCTTATTTGAGTTTTACCCGTGCATCTTTGCCTGATTGCTTATGTATGCTATTGTTTGTTTGCGATAGAATTCCTGGAGTGCGCAACGTGCTACTACGAGTCACTAGGTTTTGCGGATCATCAGCAAGGCAAGTAACACTTTGATCATACTCTTTTCTTACCCAGTTTTTGATGCATTAGTTTCAACTCCAAACATTGCATGAGTAGGATCTCTTAACATGTGGGTTTTTGGGAAATAGATGATGAGGTAGAACCTATTGCCCTTTTATTATCAAACCCTTGGGAGCTACTTCTACGTTATGCTTATATCGCCATGCTATGCTCGTAGAAGTGGATTGGGTTTGAGAGTATCCATGACAGATGTGAGATTATTAATTAATGGTTAACTTAAGGTGTCTACTTAAACACACATCTGGGTGGATTGGTTGCGGGCACCTGGAGAATCCAGTGTTGTCCTAGGATATCCCGGAGTACCTGTGTGATCATCCTATGGTTCGCCACCCAGGCTCAAAGGGATCATAAGATTTTTCATGCTAGAAACTTCCGTGTGCAGCCACAAGCTATTATGGGCTCTAGCATAGTGGAGTAAGTTGCATGATCTCTTCCAGTGGTAGGCTAGCAGATGTAGGGGATGTAGGTTGGTACTGTCTACCCGGGGTTAGAGTTAATGCTTCTGAAAAATTGTGTCTCGGTCATCCGTTTCTCAAACACCATGTAGTGCGAGAAATCCAACGGAGGAGATCGAGTCTTGTGGGGAAAAGTGCGCAAACCTCTACAGAGTGTACAAACTAATCATGGTTAGCCGTGTCCCCGGTTATGGACATCTTGAGTATCTAGATCTTGGATTTTCATATTGATCTCATCACTCTAATACTTAATTTGTTGGGCTGTTAATTACTTTCTAATTGGGATTGAGTTGGAGGAACCTTCTCAATGTTTAACAACTACCATGATAGTTAAATAAAATATATTCCTTTGCTGTAGGGGAAAATTGGCTTTTCGCAAAAACATTATAACCATAGAGCCTCCACCGGCCATATATGCATGTAGTGATAGCATTTACCTGTTCATTGCTCTACTTTGTTATATTGCCAGCATATTCCATGTGCTGACCCATTTTTGGGCTGCAACATATCATGTTGCAGACTTTTCAGACGAAGAGTAAGGTGCGCTAGGTCGTTTGTCGTGCACTCAGCTATGTCGTTGGAGTTGATGGACTCACTCTATCTTTCAAGTCTTCCACTGTTATCTTATTTAGATGGCCTTAAGCCATATTTATTGTAATAAGTTCTCTTTTGAGACCATCGATGTAATAAGTGTGTGATTGCTACTCTGTTATAAATCCTTCGAGTAATGTGTGTGTGTCAGCATTACCGATCCAGGGATGACACTTATGCACAAGACTTGACCATCTGAGGTCGGGTCGCTACAAGATAGTATCAGAGCACACGTTGAATGTAGGACATGACCACTAAGATGACCCATAGGTCACTCTTCTCTACTCATTTTCTGACTTCTCTCCATCTTCTACTCTATAGGATGGCGGACACAAGGAATACATTTACATAGCCGGATGAAGACACACCTTTTGGACGACACTTGAAGGAAGTCACTAGGTACCTGAACATTGGAATACCAAGCTTCACCCGAACCTACACCGCTAGTTTACCAGAAGAGGAGCGTTGGATGATTTGAGTTTAAGTTCCCGGAAGGACATTCATGCCAGTAACTGAGCCCGTAGAGTTTTCCTTTGATGCGCCAACCTAGAGTCTAGGAAAGAGCATGGTAGCCCACATCGCCATGGGACGCATCGGCGAAGTTTATCACAAGGATCTTAAGGACACTATCTACCAGATATGTGGGCGCCGAGATGAGCAATGGGAGATGATCAGCACCAGGAAGGACAAGTCCATTACAGCTTACATCCAGGAGTTAAACCAACACATTCGTCGCCAAGAGAACCAAATGTGCGCAAGCATGATAGATCTGAAGAAGGTGATGACCAGGAACATGGAGCTAGAAGAGGAACTCAAGTCTACACGTGACAGATATGAGGAGGAAATCACAATACTAGTGGAGAAGAATGACGACGTGACAAGGAAACTAGGAGTATTAATGGGAGACCCTGCGCCAGGAGGATATGACGACCATCCCAAGGACTACATCATCATCGATGACACCGACTCCAACCCCGACAGTAGTGATGATGATTATGAAGATGAAGCTGGAGCGGATATCATGGAGTCTTTCACCGATCAAAATTTCTAGATAACCACCATATGATAAGTAGCATTTCCCCATGTAAAAAGTATAGTCCGAGCACTGTAACGATAGTTAGATCAATTGTATGCCCTTGTTTGTAATTGATTTGGTGTGATATGATTGTGTTCGACTCATGTTCACATGGGTAGTGTCTTCTCATTAGACCTCATTCTATTCTAATCTCTCCCCTCTAAACCCATCAGATGCCTCCGAGACGTGACCCCGAATTTGTCTTCCCGCCGGAGCTCACTCAGTCGATCCAATAGCAGAATACACTGATGCAGTTGCTAGTCCCGAACCAAGTCAACAACAACAATAACAACAACCCACCGCCACCCCTCCAGTTGATAACCTAGCCCGCTTCCTGGTTGCAGCCGCCGATGTTTTCCAGTAGCATCGAGCCGATAGTTGCTGATGATTGGCTATGCAGGATAGGAAGAGAGTTGACCACTGCAGGTTGCACAGATGCTGAAAAGGTGTGATTTGACACACACCAATTGGATGGACCTGCAGCCTCATGGTGGGAGAATTACACAACCACTTTTCCTATAGCCAATGTCACATGGGAGCAGTTTCAGCAAGCATTTTGCACTGCTCATGTTTCAACTGGAGCTATGAGCATGAAGAAGCATGAGTTTCGCAACTTACGCCAGGGCAACCATACTGTGGGGAAGTATGTGGATGAGTTTAGCAAGTTAGCTCGATATGCCCTAGATGATGTGGCCACCGATGCCGCTAAACAAGAGAAGTTTATGGAAGGGCTGAATGATGAGATGAGTATGCAGTTAATGGTGGTAACATTTAACAACTACTAGGAGTTGGTAAATAAGGCTCTTATGATTGAAGGGAAGCAGCAGCAGATTGAGAGCCGCAAAATGAAGAATGGACAAGGGAGGTATAATTTAGGGGCTCAGCAGAAACCTCATTTCACCCCGAACTCGGGAGGATATACCCATAACCATAATCACTATGGAGGAAGTTCTCATAACCACAGTGGCCCCAAGAATGGAAACGGGAATGGAGTAGGCAGTAATCAGAACTGCTCTAACCCAGCCACACCCGCCAAGAGGGATCTAAGTCATGTTACTTGCTTCAAGTGTGAGAAGACTGGACATTACGCCACCGAATCTCCTGAAGCAAAGAATGGAAATTGCAATGAAAGCTCTATGAAGAAGCCCAACCCTTTCAACAAGGGACAAGTGAACCACGTGAACGTGGAGGAGGTTGAAGAGCAACCAGATGCACTTATCAGTAAGTTTTTGGTTAAGTCATTTACCACTCTCGTTCTTTTTATGCTGGTGCCTCGCATTCATACATTTCAAGAGGATTTGTGGACAAGTTTAAGTTACCCACCTTAGTCCTTAGGACACCCTTGTTAGTAAGCTCACCAGGAGCAGAATATATGGCCAGCCGATGGTGCGACTGGATACCCTTAAACATTGGCAGCCATATTTTCCTCTCTGACCTAATAATTCTACAAGGATTGGGCGTGATACTAGGTATGGATTGTCTATCGAAGTATGGAGGAAACATTGATTGTGCTAGTAGGTCAATTCTGCTCACCACCCCGGAGGGGAAAAGGATTAAGTATGTATCCAGGCATACACCAGAGAGGACTCACGTAAACTCCCTCATGGGCATTGTTCAAGAGGAGGTGCCTATAGTGAAGGATTACCCAGATGTTTTTCCAGAGGAACTAACAGGCATGCCACCGGATCAAGACATTGAGTTTTTGATAGAGCTATTGCCAGGCACCGGACCAATATCGAAGAGACCATACCGGATGCCCGCAAATGATCTGGAGGAGATTAAGAAACAGATTAAGGAGTTATTGGAGAAAGTTTACATTCGACGAAGCTCGTCACCATGGGGAGCCCCAGTGCTCTTGGTTGAGAAGAAGGATAAATCTCTAAGAATGGTGGTTGACTATCGTGCACTAAATGAAGTGACGATCAAGAACAAGTACCCACTGCCAATGATCAATGATTTGTTTGACCAGCTACAAGGAGCTAAAGTATTTTATAAGATCGATCTACGATTAGGGTACCACCAACTGAAGAATCGAGAATAGGGTATACCTAAGACAGCTTTCACCACAAGGTACGGGTTATACGAGTACACGGTTATGTCATTTGGATTGACTAATGCCCCTGACTATTTCATGAGTATGATGAATAAGGTGCTCATGGAGTTCTTGGATAAGTTTGTCGTGGTGTTCATTGATGATATTCTAGTATACTCGAAGAATGAAGAGGAGCACAAGGAGCATTTGCGTTTAGTTCTCGAGAAGCTCAGGGAACATCAGTTATATGCCAAGTTCAGCAAATGTGAGTTTTGGTTGAAGGAAGTTGGATTCCTTGGACATGTTATATCAGGAGAAGGTATACTAGTAGACCCTACTAAGGTTCAGTCAGCCACTGAGTGGTTGGCACCCACTTCAGTTGGAGAGATCCGCAGTTTTCTGGGACTCGCAGGATATTATCGGAGATTCATTGAGAATTTCTCAAAGATTGCAAAGCCCATGACAGAGTTGTTGAAGAAGGACACCAAGTTCAAACGGACAGATGGATGTGAGGCAAGTTTTCAGGAGTTGAAGAAACGTTTGACTACAGCTCCAGTGCTGATTCTGCCAGATATACGCAAGGATTTCCAAGTGTATTGCAACACGTCTCGCTTAGGACTTGGAGGTGTACTTATGCAAGACGGAAGAGTTGTTTCGTATGCCTCACGTCAGCTTCAACCGCATGAGTTGAATTATGCCACGCATGATTTGGAGTTAGCACCAGTAGTGCATGCGCTTAAGACCTGGAGACATTTTCTTATTGGAAATCATTGTGACGTGTACACAGATCATAATAGTTTGAAGTACATTTTCACTCAGAAGGAGTTGAATCTCAGGCAAAGGAGATGGTTGGAACTTATAAAGGATTATGATATGAAGTTGCACTATCATCCAAGCAAGGCCAATGTCGTAGTAGACGCTTTGAGCCGGAAGAGTTACGCCAATACCCTCGTAAACGGAGGATTACCAAAGGAGTTAGCCGAGGATCTCCGGGAACTTCGTTTAGAAATAGTCCCTAGAGGTTTTGTTGCAACTTTAGAAATGCAGTCAATGTTATTGGGAAAGATTCGAGAAGCTCAGAAGGATGACAAAGAAATTGCCGAGATAAATGAGAAAATGAGCAAGGGAAAGGCCAAAAGGTTTTCGTGAGGATGAGCACGACACCTTGTGGTTTGAGGATCGTGTTTATGTACCCAATAATGCAGAGATTAGGAAGTTCATACTTCAGGAGGCTCATGACTCGCCATACTCGATACACCCTGGAAACACCAAGATGTATTTGGAGTTGAAGGAGCGTTTCTGGTGGACTGGTATGAAGAAGGATATTGCCGAGTATGTAGCCGTATGTGATGTATGTCAGAGAGTGAAGGCAGAACATCAGAAGCCAACAAGATTACTGTAGCCTATGCCGATACCCGAATAGAAGTGGGATAAGCTTGGCATGGATTTTATCATCGGATTACCCAGGACCCGATCAGGATATGACTCTATATGGGTAGTAGTTGATCGCTTGACCAAGGTGGCTCACTTTATCCTAGTGAAAACCACCTATACAAGTGCGAAGTTGGCCAAGATATATATGACCAGGATCGTATGTATGCATGGAGTTCCGAGGACTATCGTATCAGATAGAGGAACACAATTTACTTCAAAGTTTTGGCACCAGCTGCACCAGACTTTGTCAACCAGGCTAGAATTTAGTACATCTTTTCATCCGCAGACAGATGGACAGACCGAGAGAGTCAATCAGATTTTGGAAGACATGTTGAGAGCTTGTGCTCTTGATTATGGATCTAGTTGGGATGACAATTTGCCTTACGCGGAGTTCTCATACAACAATAGCTACCAGACCAGTTTGAAGATGGCACCTTTTGAAGCTTTGTATGGAAGGAGGTGCAGGACACCCAGGACACCCTTGATGTGGGATGAAGTTGGAGACCGTCAGTTGTTTGGACCAGATTTAATTAAAGAGTCAGAAGAGAAGGTTAAGCTGATTCGAGATAGACTGAAGGTAGCTCAGTCTAGGCAGAAAAGTTAGGCATACTCAAAACACAAGGAGGTAGTTTATGAAATCGGAGATAGAGCCTATCTTCGTGTGTCAGCTCTGCTACGAGTTAAATGTTTTGGAGTCAAGGGAAAGTTAGCCCCAAGATTTGTAGGACCATACTGAGTTTTGGGACGTATGGGAGAAGTAGCCTACAAGTTGGAGTTACCCGAAGAACTGTCAGGAGTTCATGATGTGTTTCACGTTTCCCAGTTAAAGAAGTGCCATGCAAAGATGGCTGATATTCCTCTGAGAGATACAGTGCCCCTGGAAGCAATTCAGCTGGATAGTGACCTAACCTATGAGGAGAAACCAGTCAAGTTTCTCGAGTTTGCCAGCCGAATCACACGCAGTAAGGTTATCAAGTTTTGTAAAGTTCAGTGGAGCCACCATACCGAGGATGAAGCCACCTGGGAGCGAGAGGATGATCTACGGAAAGACCACCCACACCTATTTCCTAGCCAACCCGAATCTCGAGGGCGAGATTCATCTTAAGGGGGGTAGGTTTGTAACATCCCAATTTTTCAATTTGGAATGTTATACATAGGTCATCATATGCATATCATATTTTATTGCATTTTGTTTTGCGATCCTCGAAATTCTAAAGCAACTCAAGGACCCACCGAGAGAGTTGGGGATTTCACCGTTTTCATATTTGAATTTTCTCAAATATCGAAACAAGGATCATTTCGGTTTTAATTATTTTTCCCTCCAAAAATATTTCATATTAAAAACTATATGAGAGGGGATAATATGACTTCTCCAAAATAAATGAAGTATTGGAGGAAAATTATTAAAATCAAATAAATAATTTTTTTTGGATTTTATTGCTATTTTATTTGAATTAGAAAAATATGCATTTTTCAAAATTGCATTTTTAGGCCAAGAAAATGTTCACTTTGTTCTAAATATTTTATTTAGACGGTGGAAATTTGTTTTGGCATTTTTAGATTTTTATTTTATTTATTTAGAATTTTTCGGCGGAATATGTTAAAAAAACAAAAAAACTTCGCGGAACGAACTGGGCTGAAGCCCAGCCGGCCCGGCACCGCCGCCGCCTTCCCCGCGCCGCCCGCGTGCCCAAGCCGGACTCCGCCGGAGTCCGGGACGCCGCCGCCGCCTCGGTTTGCCCCCTCCCCAAGCCGGCCCCGCCCTCCTTAAAAGCCGCCGCCCCCACCCCCCAAA